>NC_140111.1:1938916-2391416 GCF_964237585.1 Gallinula chloropus | reverse complement strand
CCACCCCCCCTCCTCCTCATCATCCCCGGCGAAACGGGAGCTGCCCGCGGCCCCGGGGCTGCAGCCGGGGATCCCACACACACACCCCCCACACCCCCCCACGCCCCGGGGCACAGCGCGGGGGTCACGCGTGTCCGTGCGGGGCGGGGGTCACGCACCGGGACACGTCCCGCCGCGGGAACGGGGACGGGGAACAGTGGGGAGGGGGGGGCTGAGGGGGGGCGGGTGTCCTTGTGCGTACGCGGGGGGTGTGGGGACACGCGTGTCCGTGCCGTCCCCGCGGTGCTGCCCCCCCCCCCCGTCCCCCCGTTCCCGCTGCTCCGCTCCCCGGCAGCGCCCGGTGCCCGCGTCCCGCACCCCGGGGAGGGGCGGGGGGGGGGGGTCCCGTCGGGGCGGCGGGTTCGCGGTACGTGGGGGGCTGCGAGGGGATGGGGGGTGGGGGGGCAACACCGGAGGGACCCGTCCCGGTTTATTGCCCCGGTTGGCCGCCGCCGGTGGGTCCCGCCGGGGATGGGGCAGCCGGTCGGGTCCAAGTTACCGGTGACTTTGAAACGTCCTTCCCCACCCGTGCCCGGTCCGGGGGGGGGGGGGGTTTAAGGAGGGGGGGACACGCTGAGCCACCGCCCAGGGAGACAAAAGACCCCGAAAGTCCGGGCTGGGGTGCGGGGGGGGGTGCGGAGCAACCGGCTGCAGGCGGCGGGACCCGTCCCGGGGCAGCGGACGGCGCCGGTGGGACGGGGCGGCCCCGAGGGCGCCGGTGCCGCGGCCGGTTCCGGTGCCCGGGGCGGGGTGGGGGGTCCGGGGGGGCGATGTCCGGGGCTTTGTTCGCCCCCGCGGCAGGAAATCGCGGTTGTTATCACCCGGTTTATTAGAACCGGTTTGCGCCGGTGTCTCGGGCTCCCCCCTCCCGCCCAGCCCCGGGGCCGCCATGCCGGCACCCAAACCCACCCAGGATGCGGCCGGGGGGCCCGGGGCCCGGTGGAGCTGCGGGGGTTGAACCGCGACCCCTCCCCACCCCGGGTATTCTCCTGGCTGGGGGGAGCCGGGCAGTGCCCCCCCCCCCCCCCAGGGACAGCACGGTGTGGGGCACCCGGGGGTCTGGCTGGGGGGTGCCCAGGGTGGGAGTGGGAGCCGAGGCTGGGGCGGGGGGGATGGGACTTCCCAACCCCCTGGTGTACCCCGGCCCCCTCTGCAAGGAGACCCTGGGGGGGCTTGGTGGGACCCCTCCAGCACAGGGGTGTCCTCGAGGTCCCTTTGGTGTCCCCATCCCTGCAGCATCCCTGTCCCCATGGTGTCCCCATCCCCGTCCCCATGGTGTCTCCATCCCCACAGCATCCCCATCCCCATGGTGTCCCCATCCCCGTCCCCATGGTGTCCCCATCCCCATGGTGTCCCCGTCCCCACAGCATCCCCATCCCCATGGTGTCCCCATCCCTATCCCCATGGTGTCCCCATCCCCATGGTGTCCCCATCCCCGTCCCCATGGTGTCCCCATCCCCATGGTGTCCCCATCCCTATCCCCATGGTGTCCCCATCCCCATGGTGTCCCCATCCCTATCCCCATGGTGTCCCCGTCCCCATGGTGTCCCCATCCCCGTCCCCATGGTGTCCCCATCCCCATGGTGTCCCCATCCCTGTCCCCATGGTGTCCCCGTCCCCATGGTGTCTCTGTCCCCATGGTGTCCCCATCCCCAAGGTCTCCACAGCAGCTGAATGAGCCCCAGACCGGAGCGCAGGGCAGGGAGGGGGCGGGACGCGGGGCGGCTTCCCCAGGGCGGGCGCCTGGCACCCACCGGCTGTTGTACAACACCCACCACACCTACACCTACACCTACACCTACACCTACACCTACACCTACACCTACACCTACACCCACACACGTGTGCGGTGTTGCGCCTTCGGTGGTTGTCTCGGCTGTTGTCCGGTTGTCGGGTGTCTGCCCGGTGTCTGCCCGGTGACACCCCTCCACGCCTCACCCCTGTACCCCAGGGGTGTGGGTGTCCGTGTGTACCACGGGGGGTGGTGTCTGTGTGTGTGTGTGTGTGTGTCTCCCTGCGTGGGGTGTGGGTGTGTACGGGTGTTGCTGTCACACACCCTCACGCTGCCATCACACCCAGTGACACAAACCCGGGGTTTCTTCTTCCCCCCCCCCCCCGTGTCCCCCCCGGCCTCGGATGGTTGTGATAATATCCTGGCTCCTCGCCAAGTATCGAGGTTGTCATGGCAACAGTAAAACTGCAGCGATTTCGGGCTCCAGCGCCGCTGGTTCCCATTGGAGACCTGGAAGTGCCGGAGGGGGCGAGCAGCGACCCCCCCCATGGCTGTGCCCCGTGCTGGGGGGGACACTGGCCGTGCTGGGGGGGGACACTGCCCATGATGGGGACACTGCCCATGCTGGGGACACTGCCTGTGATGGGGACAGTGCTCATGATGGGGGGGACATTGCCCATGATGGGGGGACACTGCCCGTGATGGGGACACTGCCCATGCTGGGGACACTGCCCATGCTGGGGGGACACTGCCCATGATGTGGGGGGACACTGCCCGTGCTGGGGGGGACACTGCCTGGGTGCCCCAGTGCCCCAAGCACAGCACATCAAAGGGAGCACCCCCACCACGCCTCAGATCTGGGTGTCAAAGGGTGAGGTGGGTCCCACAGGTGTCCCCCCCTCCTTGCAGGGGGTGGCTGCTGAGGGGGGGGGTGTCCCCGCAGGGAGGACCCGCTGCTCCAAGATGCACAGGACCACCAGGATAAAGATCACCGAGCTCAACCCCCACCTGATGTGCGCCCTGTGCGGCGGCTACTTCATAGACGCCACCACCATCGTGGAGTGTCTGCACTCCTGTGAGTGTCCTGGGCCCCCTCCCACAGCCCTGTGCCCCCCAGGGGTCCCCCCAGCCCTGGGGAGGGGGTCCCTGCAGCACCGGGACCCTCCTGCGTCGGGCAGCGCGGCCGCACGGAGCTGGGGGGGTGTGGATGGGGCTGGACCCGGGTGGGTGAGCAAGGGGGGGGGGTCCTGGCCCTGAGCAGGGCTGAGAGGTGCTTTGCCAGGCTGCTCAGGGGCTCTGGCCCCTCGTCTGTCCGTCTGTCTGTCTGCTCACACTGAGTCTCTCCCCCCAGTCTGCAAAACCTGCATCGTTCGCTACCTGGAGACCAACAAGTACTGCCCCATGTGCGACGTGCAGGTGCACAAAACCAGACCCCTCCTCAGCATCAGGTGAGCTCTGGGGGTCCCTGCACACCCTGCTCCTGCCTGGCACCGAGCCCCGGCCCCTCTGGCTGCCCCACCCTGGTCCCTGCACATCCCAGACCATGGACATTTATCCATCCATCCATCGGCCCATCCATCCCTCCCTCCATCCATTCCTCCATCCATCCATCCATCCATCCATCCATCCCTCCCTCCCTCCCTCCCTCCCTCCCTCCCTCCATCCCTCCATCCATCCATCCATCCATCCATCCATCCATCCCTCCCTCCATCCATCCCTCCATCCATCCATCCATCCATCCATCCATCCATCCATCCATCCATCCATCCATCCATCCATCCATCCATCCATCCCTCCCTCCCTCCCTCCCTCGGGGTGCAGGACCCTGCCGTGCCCCGGGGCAGCGCCCTGTCCCTGGGGAAGCCTCCGTGTGCTCACACAGACCCAGGTGAAGGTGGCAGCAGCTCTGCCCCAGCTCTGCCCCTGGCTGGGAAAGCCAGACACATCCCCTCAGCTGTGGAATCGGCTCTGCAGGTGGTTGGCATAGAAACCACCAGAGGCTGCAATACATCACTCCGCTGCTTCATTCCCCTCCTCTTTTCCAGCCTCTTCCCTCTGAACCCGTTTCTCTAGGAACACTTTTCCCACCTGGTTTTTCCCCTCTCTCTCCACCCCCCCTGGTTCCCTATGGAATACTTACACCCCGTCTCCCTGCCCAAAACACCCCTGTGCCTGTGAGTGCAGCCGGGACGCGCAGCCACCCGCGCTGGCAGAGCTGTGCCAGCAGCCCCGAGCCCCGGCTGTGGCGGTGCCACGGTGCCCTGGTGTCCCCTCCGGTCCCTGTGGTGGGTGAGACGTGGGGTGACACGCGGGCAGAGGTGCCTCAGCATCTGGCAGGGCCCCAAGCCAGCCACTGGCTGGGTAATTAAGCTGCCAATCAAGAGGCTGAGGCTGCTTTTCCATCAGGTTGCTGTGAGTTACCAAGCACGTTCTCTGGGTGTGTTCAGCACTGGGAAGGGTCAGGGCTGGAGGAATCCCAGCCGTGGATACAGGCTGGGGGAAGAGCTGCTGGGGAGCAGCCCTGAGGAGAAGGACCTGGGGGTCATGGGGGGTGAGGAACTGAACAGGAGCCGGCAGTGGCTCTGGCAGCTGGAAAGGGCGATGGGATCCTGGGCTCCTCTGACCCCTCTCCAACAGCCCAGGGCTGTGGTGTTGCCATGGGATGGGGATGTGGGGGCTTCACACTGGGGCTTCCCCAGGAAGGAGACGGGGTGGGAGCAGCTTGGGGCAGCCTGGAGAAGCCACCTGCTCCCATCCAGCTGATTTCTTCCTCTTTTCCTGTTTCTTTGATCCCACAGGTCGGACAAAACCCTCCAAGACATCGTGTACAAGCTGGTCCCAGGGCTCTTCAAAGGTACAGCCATGGGTGGGTGGGTTTGGGGCTGCTGGTACCTCACTCCCACCCACCAGTGAAACTGGTGCCCAGGATTTTGGGGTGCCCATGTGTGCCCCTGCACCCCTGGATCGGGGACAGGGGGAAAATGTGTGCTGTGAATGTGCAGGGATGGGTCTGGATGTTGCCCATCCCAGGAGGGATGGGTCTGGATATTGCCTATCCCAGGAGGGATGGGTCTGGATGTTGCCCACCCCATGCAGGGTTGGGTCTGGATATTGCCCATCCCAGGAGGGATGGGTCTGGATGTTGCCCATCCCACCCTCTGGAGCTGGGGGGGGACCTTGGGAAGCAAAGCTGGGAGCAGGAGCTGTGGATTTGCTCTCCCAAGTGCCTGCCTGTCCTCAGGGGATAAATGTGTGTGGGGATCTGTGGGGTGGGGGGTCTGAGGGTGTGGGGGGTCTGAGGCCAGCAGAGCCCCCGTGAAGGCATCCATCCCCACAGCAGCAGGTTTGCAGCCACTCCCAGGGTTTCTCTGCTAAAGCCTCTGTCCCTCTGCACCAGGAGCAATCAGGGGCTCCCCTTACTCCCCCCTTGCACCCATCTCCCCCTCAGTGTGATGTTCCCCCCCCCTTCACCTCCCTCCTTTCTCCCCCAGACGAGATGAAGAGGCGACGCGACTTCTACGCCGCCTACCCCATGGCAGAGGGTGAGTGTCAGCCCAGGGACCCCCCCTCACCCTGCTTGTGACCCCCCCCCTGAACTCTCAGCCTCTCCCCTCTGCTCCTGCAGTTCCCAACGGGTCCAACGAAGACCGTGGGGAAGTCTCTGAGCAGGACAAGGGGAACCTGACGGACGATGAGATCGTCAGCCTGTCCATAGAGTTTTACGAGGGCTCCAGGTACCGTTTCAGCTGCTCCTGAGCCTCTCACCCCGCTCCAGGGGCAGGGCTGGGCTGGGAGGTGCTGGCAGCAGGCACAGCCCCTGCTCAGGGCTCTTCCAGGGCGGGCAGAGGAGCACCCAGAACCTCAGTCCCCAAACCCTGCATCCTCCCATGGGTGCTCAGCGGGCACGGCAGGGAGGGGAGGGCACCGTCCCAGGCAGCAGAGTCCAAGGGCTGCCGTGTCCCCAGTGCCAGCGGTGGCCTCTGAGGATGTCACCAGCATCTGGAGCAGCAGAGAGATGCAGGGAGGAGGGGAAGGCAGCAGCCTGGGCACTGGATGGATGCAGCTCTCTGGGTTGGAAGTGCAGCAGTTTGGGCACATACATGGTTGGGGAGGGGTGGGGGGATGAAGCTGAAGGTGGCTGGATGTTCCCCTTGCAGCCCCTCCCTGGACCAGCCCCCAGTGGTGGCTCAGTGTTTCTCTCCACCTTTTTATTCCCCCGTAAACTTTGTCCTGGGTTTGTTCTCCTGCCCTCAGAGAGGAGAAGAAAGGGCCTGTGGAGAACGGGGACCTGGAGAAGGAGAAGGTGAGTGCGCTGGGACCACGGCACGGAGAGCTCCGTGTCTGGAGGGGTGTGGGGGGGAGACACAGTGGGGCACCCCCAAAGCACCCACTGGAGGAGATGGGAGCTGCATGGGGGGACACACAGTGGGGCACCCCCAAACCACCCACTGGAGGAGATGGGAGCTGCATAGGGGTCATAGTGGGGCACCCCCAAACCACCCACTGAAGGAGGTGGGAGCTGCATGGGGGACACACAGCGGGGCACCCCCAAACCATCCATTAAAGGAGATGGGAGCTGCATGGGGGGCACACAGTGGGGCACCCCCAAACCACCCATTGAAGGAGATGGGAGCTGCATGGGGGACACAGTGGGGCACCCCCAAACCACCCGCTGAAGGAGGTGGGAGCTGCATGGGGGACACAGTGGGGCTCCCCCAAACCACCCGCTGAAGGAGGTGGGAGCTGCCCACCCATGGCAGGGGGGTCTCTCAGCATCACCTCTCCCCCCGGGCCGCTCCCGCTCGCCCCAGAAGAACGGGCTGCGGTTCCTGCGCTGCCCGGCCGCCATGACCGTCATGCACCTGGCCAAGTTCCTGCGCAACAAGATGGACGTTCCCAGCAAGTACAAGGTGAGCTGGGGCCTGGGCTGCGCTCGTGCCCCTCTCGTGGGCTTGGGGGGGTGGGGGGTGATGCCTTTTTGACCACCCCCCAGCGGGTGGGCGCTGGGGCAGGATCCATCCCTCCAGCTCCAGCAGCACCCAGCTCTGGGAGAGGCACTGGGGGGGGGACAGCAATGCCCCCCCCACACCCCATGAGCTCTGGGGGGGTAGGTGGGGGTGCTGGGGTGGGGGGTGACACTGTCCCCCATGCAGGTGGAAGTCCTCTATGAAGACGAACCCCTGAAGGAGTATTACACCCTGATGGACATCGCCTACATCTATCCCTGGAGGAGGGTAAGTGGAGATGCCCCCCCCCCCCCCCCCAAAATGGGGCTTCTCTAGAGAGGCTGGGAAAGCAGCAGTTTAGGGGCAGGGCAGGAAAAAAAGAAAAGCTTTTAAAAAAGGCATTTAAAAGCTTTTAAAAAAGGCATTTAAAAGCTAAAAAAAAAGGTATTTAAAAGCTTTTTAAAAACTACAGTAAAAAGTTTTTAAAAAGGCATTTAAAACTTTTATAAAGGCATTTGAAAGCTAAAAAAAAGCATTTAAAAGCTTTAAAAAAGGCATTTAAAGGCTGTAAAAAGGCATAAAAATGCTGAAAAACTGAAAAAAAAGAAAGTTTGAAGCCTGAACTTGGGAACTGAAAAATTTAAGACTTGAGAAAAACTGACTTGCAAAGCTTAAAAACTCAGGGTGGTTGAGAACTGGGCCCTTCAAGCGGTTACCCCCCTGCCCCAAACACCCCCTTCGTGGGGGTGTGGAGGGGGATTGTTTGCTCTGGGTGTGGTTTTTAGGAGGGTGTGGGGGGCAGTGTGGGGGCTGCTTGTCCTTTGTCACTCTGGGGTGTGGGTTGTTGGGTGTCACCCGTCCGTCCATCCATCGGTGACGCGGTGCACACCGTGTGTGTGTGTCTCTCCCCTTCCCCACGCACAGACGGGCCCCTTACCACTGAAATACCGCGTCCAACCCGCCTGCAAACGCCTCAAACTCTCCCAACCCACCCCCTCCGAGGGCACCAACACCAGCGGCGCCTCCGAGTGCGAGTCCGGCAGCGACAAGGCCCACAGCCCCGCCACGCTGCCCGCCACCTCCTCCTCCCTGCCCAGCCCCGCCACCCCGTCCCACGGCTCGCCCAGCTCCACCACCGGCAGCGGCCCGGCCGCCGCCGCGCTCAACGGCACCTCGAACTGCCACCCGCTGCCCCCCGCCAACGGCCGGTGCCGCAAAACGACTGTCAACGGCAGCGCGGCCTCCGCCTTGACCTAAGCGCCGCCCGGGCAGGGACTGTCAGGCTGGCTTTTCTATATCTCTATATATTATATATATATATATACATATATAAATATCTATGTGTACATAGGGAGAAAGATAATTATACATACTTATTTTCTATTGATTGACCAGATTAATTTAAGATGCAAATAAGACACAGAAACCTGGTTGGATATTTTTCAATGATTTTTTTTTTTTTTCCTATTTTCCTTTTTTTTATTAATTTTGGGGGTTGTTTTTTTGGGGGGGTTGTTTTTTTTTCGTTTTTTTTTTTGTTTGTTTTTTTTTTGGGGGGGGGGTGTTGTTTTTTATGGGGGTTGTTTCTTTGGGGAGGGGGGGGCTTGTTCGATGCTGTGATTGACCATACGTGAGCTGCGGGCGCTGCCGCCTCCCGTGCTCCGTTTCTCTTAATGCTTTTCACTCTCCTCCCCATCCCAATCCCCCCCCTCCCAACATCCCCCTGCTGGGATGGTGCCGTGAATGGGGATGCCCAGCTGCACAGGTAAGGGCCAAGCACAGGTAAGGGCCAAGCACAGAAGCCAAAAAACTGCCTCCCCCCCCCCTACACACACACACACACACCCCCCATCCCGCTGCCCCCCAGCCCCATTGTGCCCTGGATTAGGGGTTTTTAAGGGGGGGGGGGTTGGCACCTGGGTTGGTAACGTGGTTCCTGTGGCCAGTTGGGACCAGTGAGTCCAGCGTTGAGCATCACTGGCTGGCGTTGCCCCCCACCCCTGCACCCTTTTTCCTCCCCGGGGCACGTCCCTGGTCCTTTACCTGCTTCCCCTGTGTGGTTTCTGGACGGTGTTCCAGGCTCTGAGCCTCACAGACACATGGTAAGTAGGTTCTTTGTTTCCCACCCCCACGTGCCCCCCCCCAGTTTAAAAACCACCCCCCAGCACAGGCCCAGGATCAGGCCCAGGATCAGGCCCTGGCCCAGCCGTACAGGGGTAGGAGCACAAACCCCACAGTTTTTTGCCTCCCTCCTTTCCAAGGCAGCTGCCACCTCCCCAGGGCTGGCAGAGGGCACTGGGTACCCCCAGGGAAAATTTAGCTGGGGCCAACTAAACCACTGGGGGCTGTTTTGGCACCACCAGGCGAGTCTGTGTGGGACTTGGGGGGTGGCTCCAAATGGGGATGCAGGACCCCCCGTGTCACCCACTCCCCTCCATGGCTTCGATGCCATGCTTTTTGTTGTTGTATGTGTCCCCCTCACCCCCTCCTCTTCCTCCTGTCCCCACATTGGGTTGGGTTTTTTTTTAGAAAATAAAATAAAACTAAAAAAAATAAGACTACAGTGCCTTCAGCCAGGAGGCTGCAGCCAGGGGCGAGCGGTTGGGGTGGGAGCCGAGCGGCACCGGCTGCTCCGGGGAAGGGACCAACTTTCTACAGTGACAAATTAAAAGCACACGAGCCCCAGGGAGCCCAGACACTGGGGAAAGGGGAGGGGGGTGGGGGGATTTGCAGGGTCCCCAATGCCCTTGCTGGGGAAAGGGATGACCCACAAAGAATTCCTAAGCAAGTGCCTGCAGCGCCTGGATGGGACCCTGGGACGGCACGGTGAGAACCAAAGGAACGCGGCACGGGAATGGAACCAACAGCCCAACCCCAAGGTCAGGAAACAGGCGGGGGGGGGGGAAGGTTGGTTGTTATTGTGATTTTAAAGTTTTTATTATTTTGAATATTCCTTTTTAAGTACCTCACCCCCCTCCTGGACTGGGCGGCGGCACCGTCGCTCCCGCACAGCCCCAGCTCCGCCGGCACCCGGGATGCTGTTGGCTTCTCCCATCCCCAACCCCAGGCTGGGGCTGGATGAGGAGCTGGAAGCGTGTCGAGGGGGCAGGATGGGGGGGCTCCATTTGTCTCGGCTTGGACACCCCTTTTCTCCTTGTAAATAGGCCCCAAGGGGTTCACGTGGGGCTCTGGGGGGGGGGTGGTTTTGTTCTCTGTTCTTCCCTGTACGGTACAAACCCCACTGCTCTGTCTGTCTGCACCCTGTACGGCGTCTCCCTGTCCTGTAATATAGTCTGATGGTCATACACCGTCCTCAATTAAACGTTTGTAGAACTCCACAGCGCTGCACGTGTGATGAATGCCACAGACTGTCCGTCCCCTCGTCCGCCTGTCCGCGGGTCCCTCCGTCCCGTGTCCCAACGGGCACCCACAGCCCTGGCAACACAAACCCACCCCTCAAAGTCCCCCTTTCCCCAGCCTTCCTTCGCCCTGCTGCCCCCATGCTGGGGTGAGGCTGGTTTTCTGCCCCTGGGGGCAGCCCTCAGGGCTCAGTAATTACAGTTAATTGGGGTGGGAGCTGGGGAACTCCCTCCCAAACCCGTGTGGGCTCAACGTCCCGGTGGTCCTGAGCTCCTCTGGGCTCCGTGCCCTCCATCCCTGCGGGATGCAGCCCCCTCAGAGCCGGGCGCCCTGCACAGCCTCCTGGTTGTGGGTGCCGTCGCAGTACGGGGGGGTGCGGGTGCGTTTGCAGCCGCAGAGCAGCACCGTCCCGTCCTCGGCCGGGGTGAAGCGCAGCGGGGACAGCCCGGGGGCCGCTGCCTTGTGGGCGCCGTCGCAGAAGGGCTGCAAAGCAAACGGGGAGGAGGTAAAGGCGGGGGGTGGAGGGGTTTGGGGGTGCTGGGGGTGCCTGGCTGGCTCGGGGGTTGCGCTGGTGCCCACCCCCAGCACGAACACAAGGGGGACCGCGCCCCCTTCATCCTCCCCGCCCCCTCCATCCCCCCAGCCCCCTCCATCCTCCCCGCCCCCTCCATCCTCCCCGCCCCCTCCATCCCCCCGCCCGGGCTCAGCGCATCCCCCAGGACTTTGGGTGCTGCACCCAGGGGGCAGCGGCACCTCCTGCCCCGCCCCTCCCTACCCCCCAAACCCCTCCCTTGGACCGGGGCGGGGGGGGTCCCTGTGAGCCCGGTCCTGCCCTGGCCGCATCCCCCGCGCATCCCGGCTGGGTGGGGAGGGGGGACACCCAGAGCCCCCCGGCCCGACCTGGTTCTTGCTGTGCCCGCAGGAGCACCAGGCGTATTTCTTCCCCGCCTTCAGCTCCACCGGGAACGGCTGCTTGGCGGCGATCACGGGCTGCGCGGGGGCCGAGCGCCGCCGCACCTGGGGGGCGGAGGAGAGCCAAGGGATGTACGAACCCCCCGGGGGGTCCCCGCCCTGGCCCCGCCGCCGCCCCCAGCTCCCCGCGGCTCTCATCAGCGTCACAAGCGCAGCCGGTCTCAGCGGCCCCATCGCCCGGGCGCCGGGTCACCTTCCCCGGCAGCGGCTCCTCCTCCTCCTCCTCCTCCCGGAAGAGCCGGGGCCGGGCGGGCTCGGCGGGGGTTCTGCTGCTCGCTGCAGAAAGGTTCCTCCTCGCACGGGGCCTCGCAGCCCCCCCCCCACCGCCCCCATCAAACCGCCCACCCAGGGGGGGTTCGGCCGGAGCCGCAGGAGGGGGTTTGGGGAGGGGGATGAGTGTCCCTCTGCTCGCCAAATGCTTCCCTGGGAATGGAGCGTTCAGGGATCAAAGATTCGGGCTCCCCCCGCCCCCTCCTTCCCCCCACCCGCCCCCTTTTCTCCTGGGGAAAATCCTCTTTTTTGGCAGCCGAAACGCTTTGGCTGCTGATGGCCCCGCGCGGGGGGCTGGGGGGGGGGTGTCACAGACACCCCCCCCCCCATCCCACCGTGTCCTGCGTGGGGGATTCCCACGGGCAGCTCCCCCCCACCCCAGCTTCCCGGTCTGGTCCAGGCGCCCTGGGGGTGTCCAGCCCAATGTCCACCCCAAGGCCATTGTACCTTCCTTCCCAATGTGCCCCCTGCCCAGGATGGGGGGCAGAAACCCTCTCCCCAAGCCCCGATTCACACCCCTGCACCCCCAAGTTCCACCCTTCCGCTTGCAGCATCTAAACCGAGGAGGCTGTGAATCCTGCGCCTGGTCCAGCTCAGGGGCCCTGGGGCCGCTTTCCTGGGCTCCCAGACCTCTGGACCCCCACCAGCATCTGGATTTTGAATCCCCAGCTGGATTAAAGACACCTTTGACATTAATATCAATATTATTTATTATAATAAAGAACAGTCAAGCAGCGTGAAAAAAATATATCTTAGCTACATTACCTTAAATTGCCAAAAATATACACATTTTTCTCTTTTATTTAATTAAAAAAAAAACCCAAATCAAAACAAAAAGGACACATGCAACATCCTAAAGGAGACATGAGCATCAAAACGGGTAAAGAAACGTACCCCAGTGCAACTGAAACACAGATCAGCTTTAGCTTTCCTTTGCCTTTCCCCTGCTCTCCTCTTCTTCACAGACATACAGAGGTTTCACGCTGGCCTCCCAGCAGTGCCCCCTGCTTCTTCCCCCCACCCCCCACCCCCCAATCTGCCCGAGGGACCTTTGGCTCTGGGACAGGTGATCAGAGGAGCTGGATAAGGGACCGGGTGCTGTCAGAGGGTGTCAGAGAAATGTCTAAGTGCTCTATGCCTCTTCTTCCTCCCCTCATCCCTCCCCGCTCCGGAGAGCAGAGAGGCTTTGTACCCCAACCCCAAAAACACTAAGGGGGGAAGGGGGGCTGCAGGGCTGTGGCACAGCTCAGCCCTCCCAGCTTGTCACTGACTCCTGGAGTTCAGTCCCTCACCTCCAACTCCCAGGTCCCTGTCCCAGGAGCTGAGCTCCAGCCAGCACATTTCAGCCCCCCCAACTGTGACCCCACCATCACCAACCCCTCACTGAACCCCCCCACCCGCTCTCCAGTGCTGCCCAAGGATCTGGGCACCAAAGCACTGACCTCAGCACGTACCCCACAAGGGATGTTTGCTCCCCAGCTTTCCCCCTTCCCATCCCCTCCCTTCCAGGCCATGGAGTGCTGATGGGCAGTGTGCCAGCAGGGCAGGTGGCAACACAAATTTGGGACCTTTGAGTGAATAAAACAAGTGGAAAATAACCCAAAAAGTCACCCCCCAGGGCAATAGCGCCAGGCAAGCAGCCAGAAGACACCAGAGACACTGGTGCACCAGTTCACCCTGACACTTCCATCCATCACCCTGCTGACCCAAACCAGGACCTTCTGCTCCCAAATCCCAAGGACCCAGCACCCACCCAAGGCTGGCAGGCGCAGGCTCCACACTCACACAGCCACTGGGTCCAGCAAGGTGGCCCCAAAACGGCTGTTCTGGCTTCTGCTGTCCAGCCCAGGGCTCCTCGGGTGGGGAGGGGGCAGCAAGGTGAGACCCCCCACCCTGAGCTGTGGAAACAGCTCCCACAACGGGCAGAGGGTCCCTGTGCCAGAGCGGTTTGGGTGACACCTCTGCTGCAGATGGGAGGGGGGAGAAGCAGCTGGTGGGGACGGGGATGGGGATGGGGATGGGGATGGGGATGGGGATGGGGATGGGGATGGGGATGGGGATGGGATCAGGGTTGGAGATGGGGATAGGGTCGGGGACAGGGATGGGGTCAGGGACGGGGTTGGGCTCGGGGTCAGGGATGGGGTCGGGGTCAGGGATGGGGTCGGGGACAGGGATGGGGTCGGGGACAGGGATGGGGTAGGGGACAGGGATGGGGTCGGGGACAGGGATGGGGGAAATAAGATTTTTTAAAAAAATGGGGGAAAAAAAAAGTGCAAGCACACAATTGTGCTAGAGAAATTTTGGGGACAGAGAGTTAAAATTCAGAGTCAAACCATTTGTGACTGAAGATGTCACAGAGCATCTGTAAGTGCCTGGCAGAGGGGAGCTGGCTGGGGACAGGGACATTCCAGAGACCCTCGCTGGGTCCTTGGGAGGCCGCAAGGAAGGGAGACTTGTTCACCTATCCCTGCCACTTCTAGCTGCCATTTCCACCTTCCCACTAGCTTCTTAACCTTGTTAAAACATTAGCTTTTCTTTAAAAAAATTTAAAAAAAGGAATTATATATATATATATAATATATATATATTTCTGAGCAGACAGCAGCGTGCTGCCCAGTTCACAGAACTGGTGGCTGAGACCAGGGAGGTGTTGTCTCTCCTTTTAGCCTTACTCAACCACTGTTGGGTGACAGTCCTCCAAACAGACAGACAGAAATCAAATAAAATAAGGGAAAACCAATGCTATTTAGCAGGTGAGCTTTGCCTGTAACAAGCTTCTCTGGTACTATCAGCACAGACCCACTGCTGACAAATCTGAATAGTGCAAACTAGTGAGGGGCAGTGGGGCTGTGCTGAGGGACAGCCCGAAGGTCTGACAGCTTGTGAGGGTTGGTTTTGCCTTTTCTTTCTGTTTTTTAAGACCCTCGGAGTCTCAGTGTGCTGGAGTCTCCCCACCTGCCCCTGGAGAGCTGGATTCCACCAGGGGATGAGGAGAAGAAGGGGTGTTTGTACGTTTGACGTAGCCATTCCCCTTCTCACCTGTCCTTCAATGAACCCCTCGTGGCCGAGCTGAGAGGAAGCCGAGTGCTCTGCTGAGGTTCCAGGCTGCAAGGTGGAGTTAAGGTCAAGAGGTGGAGAGCTACGAGGGTCTGATGTCCTAGCTCAGGAGCCTGGTGGTGGTCCCTTGGCTCAGGGATCCCTTTTCTCAAGTGCCCAGGTGGAAGAACATGGTTTGTGCCGGGCTGGAGTGATCTGTGGTGGGTTGGGAAGAACAGGGACCAGATCTGGGACTCGCTGGTCCCCACACACGGTTCCATCTCCCAGCTCAGGCCTGGGAAACAACTGCTGGGTTCCAATGCACCTTCTGAGGTTGGCTACAGTGGGGTAATACTGGCTACAGCCCCTTGCTGCAAGGTGGAATTTTAGCCTTTGGAAATCTTGGAAGGAAAGAGATGGCACAAGAGCAGGAGTGTGCTTTTCAGGTGACAGTACGGCACAGGACCGACAGCAGCTGGCAGAGCAGACGTAGCAATGTCCTTTCCAAGGAGTAGGTAGCTGTCACCTCCTCCCCAAGCACCAGTCCTTACCCACTGCTCCATCGCTCGTGTCTCTTCAGGCTGGGTTGGGATCCAGCTGAGGTGTTGGGGCTTCATAGGATGGCTACAGAGAGAAGAGCATCCTAAGAACCCAGTAGATGAAACCGCAGGTGAGAAATCTCAGCTCCAGAAGTTCTTAACCTCAGCACCTGGGCAAAGCAGAGCACGTAGGCACTGCCACCACGTCCTGCTTCCTCCCCAGCTGCGCCACATCCAGTGCTGCCTCCCAGGGCACTGCTCCTCCGCACTGTGTCCTCAGCAGAGGGGCTTTCCTCCACCAAAGGTCTTGCCCAAGGATGCTCGATGGTCTCTAGTGCCTCAGCCTGGGGGGCTCACACTCAGGGCAGGGAGGAGCCTGGCAGGTGTCTGGTGTTATCTCCCTCCTCCACTCCACGTGGAAACACAGCTTCCCTCTGAGCACGCACGGCGCGGAGCGGGGCGCTGGGCAGCCCCCCAACCTTCGCTCCTCCCGATACCAGGGCTTGGTCAGAGCCGGTTTTGTCTTCCAAAGCAGCTCTTGGCACTGCCTGGCGGCAGGAAATGCTTCTGGGAAGCCTTGTGCTCATTGCTCTAACAGTATCAAAGGCGACTGTGGAAAGCCACGTTCCCCTGGCTGAGAGGAGCTGGCTGCTGGTTTGTTCGGGGCGAGCGGGGAGCTTAGCCCTTGTCCTGCGTAAGAGGAGCTCCCTTTTCGTTCATGCTCTTTAAAAAACAAACACAAACAGAAAGAGAGACGCAGAGGAGACAGGTATCAGTACTGGGGGGGCAGCTACCCGAGGAGGCAGAAGCAGGGAGCCCTGCTGTGCTGTGGGCCTGGCCCTGCTTGGGCTCCTCCCAGAGCAACGGAGACACTGGAGCCCCGGGATCCCCCTCTGCCCAGTTCAGGGTCACTCCACCCTGGCCTCTGGCTCCTAAACGTCTGCTGGACCTTCTGGGTATAGGTATAGGCCAGGGGATAGGATGGAGGGCAGATGAAAGCATCACACCATCAGCCCCCAGACACTGGTGTTCCTGTACAGGCTGCCTTAGAGAGAGGCTGTAAACCTCTCCGCAGCCTCTCCTTTCGGGTGCAAGATTCCTCCTAAACCCTGGGTTTCAACATGCAGTCACCTTCAGAATTTCCTCACGAGGCTCCAGAAGGGCCAGCACTGCCAGGGACACACTGTCCCACCACATTGTCCCATCCAAGTCCTACGGAGACGAATCTACGGCCCGCCTCAGCCTTGCTCCTGCAGCAGGTCTGGCGTGTGGCTGCGCACACGCGTGGAAGGGCGATTTGGGAGCCTCTGTGCCTACCCCACGACCCTGCCTGGGCCCTCCCGAAGTCCTTGGAGGTAGGAGCAGGACGTGACACTGGCTGTGGCAAAGCCAGGGTGCCCCTGCTCCCCCAGGTTAACTGCAGCACAGGCTGTCTGGCCCCCGGTACAGCGCCCAGCACCACGAGCTCGGGGGGTTAGGGTAGTGCTAGCAGCATACGCACCGTTCCTTTTGGGGTGTTGCCATCGGCCTGCAGGTTGAGAAATGGGTTAGTCTGTGCTGTAAGGACTTGGGGGATGCCTGTTCCCGAAGCCAGGAGGCTGTTCCCAGGAGCGCTGAGCGGTGGGGTGGCCTGGGGAGCCAGGAGGGTATTGCTAGGGTTGAGCTGCTGGGGGGAGAGGGAGGCCATCAGAGAGCTGCTGCTGGGGGGCGGCTGAGGGGCCGAGGTCATCAGGGCGCTGGTGCTGGAGTGCAGGGGGGCTGAGGTGGCTGCCAGGAGGCTGGTCATGGACAGCTGGGATGAGCTGGTCATCTGCAGCCGCTGCAGCTCCCGCTTCTGCTGGATTTGCTGCATCATCTGGAACACCAGGGCCTGCTGCTCCTGCAGGGAAGGGAGAGGGAGAGCTCTCAAAGGGGGGGCAAAGGGCTTGGGAAGAGGTTGCACCTAGTAAGGAGCCAGGAGCCGGGTACGCTCTGGCTCAGGCAGCACTGCTGGGGACAGGGGCATGTCCCATGTTCATGAACAGCCTGTGCTTGTGACCTTCCCATCTCTGCAGCATCCCTCACTACGACCCCCACAGACCCACTCAGCTCTTTCCAACCCATCACCCCAGAGAATTTAGGCCCTAAATTTATCCTAAAATTTCTAGAGGCGCTGCTAATCTCCTTCCCCAGCCCATCCTGCTTCACAGCTCAGCCCTGACCCACGAGGCTCAGTAGAGGTGAGCCGGGCTCAGGGTGGAGGGGGGATGAAGGCCACAGCTCACCTGCACCCAGAGGGACACCCTGAATCCAGCCAAACTGCAGAAATCGCTATAGCAACCATCGACCAATGCGGCAGGCTGAGAGCTGACATTGTTCCCCTACCCACAGGGATGCAGCTGATGACACAGTGACATCAGCTGCTGCAAAGAGAAGCCCTTTGAAATTTGCTTTTCCAGGGTTATAAATAGCCTGCCCCAGAAATCTGCCCAAAGCAACAGGACAAGTTCATGGGAGACAGAAACGAGCTTCACTGAGGGAGCCGATGGCTCCTGGGCAGCTCCACTGCCAGGCAGGGACACCAAGGACACGGTTCTCACATGCTGAGGGGCTTGTTTGGCATCTGTCTGTGAGCTGCTCCCCCAACAGCTGGGATGGGGCTGGTGTTTTGCCCAAAAGGATGCAGGCAGAGACTCCACCCAGTCCTTTTCCTGACCCCAAAGTCCTCAGCCACCTACAGCATCAGTCCTCAGCCACCTACACCCAGCATCTCCAGTGCTCTGTGTCAGCGTGGGCAGACACAGCCCCCCTGCCTCAGGACTCAGCAGTCTGGTGCTCATCTCCCTCTCTATACTCCAGTAGCATCCCTGAGCGAGCTCCTCTACTCCTGTGGGCCTCAGCACATCCGCCAGCACTGAGACTGGCATGGTCCTGGCAGCAGGAGCACACAGGATCTGCGCTCGAAGGTGGCTGGAGGAGGTCACAGCCCTCCTGATTTTACAGTGGCTTAGTGTTACCATGTCCTCAGACCCTCGGGAGGTGGGAAATCCAGATTCAACCTCTTTTTACCTTCAGAAAAGTTCAAATCCCCATCTCGCTCCCTCCAGGAGGTGCTGCACCTTCCTGCCTAAAGCTTCACTCCTGGCTCCACCCGGAGCAGCCCAGAGCCAAGGAAAAGGCCCATGACTGGGGATTGGGGGGTGGGGAGGGAGGGAGCCCTAAGTTTTGTTCTCTGCCCCCAGGCTTTCCCATCAACCAGCTCCTCAGACAAAGGCTGCCAGCAGGCACACTTACCGGGTTAAGGGGCTGGGAAGTCAGGAGCTGCTGGAGCTGCTGGAGCTGCTGCTCGTGTTGGTGCAAGACGTGCCGCTGCTGCTCCGTCAGGGGACTCAGGCTGGGCACGCTGCAAGGGGAGCGGGGCAGGCAGGGTGAGCGGGGCCCGCCTGGGCGCTGCCTACGGAGCAGGGTCTCCCTCCCTCCCTTCCTCCCTCCCTCCCAGTGCTAAGCTTCTGCTGGAGAGGGCAGGGCTCCCCATCCTCACCTGCTCAGGCTGGTGGAGAGCTGCAAGGTGGGCGGCCCGCTCGCCTGCGTCAGCGCGCTCGGAGGCTGGGCGGCCTGAGCTCCGTTCAGATTCCCCAGGATCCCGTTGATGGGCATCTGCTGGCCTCCTGCCAGGGTCCCCATCAGGCCGTCCACCATGGGCACCGTGGAGAGGCTGTGGCTGGCAGTGGTGCCTCCCCCCAGCCCGCTGCCTGCCACCCTGGCCAAGCCATTCACCTGCTGCACCCCGGGCAGGGGTAGCGAGGCAGGACTCTGCTGCAGCATGGGCAGGGGCGGAGGGGTGCTGTGGAAGGACAGGGAAGAGCTGCTCCTGCTGGGGCAACCTGAATGAGGGTCCTGGGGGAGAAACGGACATAAGAGCATCGGACTGGGGCAGCTTGTGAAAGGTCAGCTCAGCTCCAAGGGTGCTTTGGGCAGGAGCTGGAGGTGGGAAGGGGCGCTGTGAGGGCAAGCTCAGAGGGTTCCCAGAACTCAGGTACGCTGGATCCCTGGAAGTGTGGCCAGGATAACCTAGAAGCGTTCTCATCTCAAGCTCCCAGCCTCAGCTGCTCTACTCAGACCCTCAGCGCTGAGATGGACTGAAAAAGGGGCATCCCAGAGAAAGAAACCTGACTTCTGGGCCTGGACTAGGAACTTTACGAGCTGGCTATCAAGTCAAGAGCACTGGGACTGCACTGCCCTGCTCCCTCCCCAGGTGCCTTCCCCAGCCGGCTGCCGGCTCCCATGTACCTCAGATGAAGTGGAGAGCGAGTTCTCAATCCCAAAGCTGTTCTTGCAGGGGGGGCTCTTGCTGATGCTCAGGGAATCGTTGTTGCAGACTGTACGGAGGAAAGAAGTGAGGATGCAGAGTCAGGAGAGGAGCCTGGTGCTGCCACAGCAATAGGAAGGGTCAGTGAGTGCTGCCAGTGGCTACAGCGAGAGAAATGGGTCAGATCCTTCCCACTGCAACCCCCCCACTCCTGCCCACCCCAGGCACCTCAAGGCACCCCAGCATCCCCCTCACCGTTGGGAGGCAGGATGTACTGGGCCTGGCTGCCAGGGCCGTTGCTGCTGGTCACCACGGGGAAAGGGACGGAGAGCTGGACGTTGAGGAGCTGCAGCCGCTCCTTCTTGGCAGTCAGTGTCATGATCTGCTCCTGCAGCCGCTGGTTCTCCTTCTGCAGCGAGTGCAGGGCTTTGAGCATTTCCACAACTGCAGGGGACGGAAGGGGCCGGGGACAGGGTCAGAGGAGAGAACGGGGAAGGCAGAGAGGGGGATCCATGGGGGGAGTACCACAATTAGACCAGTCTAGGATAGGAGACCGTCCCCCTGCCAGCCACCTCCATAGCACAGCTTTGTCCCCCACCCTGCTCTTCTGCCTGTGGGCACGATCCCAGCCGGCTACAGACACAGACAAGGACCTCCCCTCCCACCCCTGTGCCCCGAGTGACTCACTGTTTACGCCGGCTTCTCCATTGCCCTGCTTCTCAAGGAGCTGCTCGATGTTCGGGGTAGCTTGGGGAACATTCTCCAGCTGCCCACTGCTGCTACAGGACACTGTCTGGTCAAAGAGGGTTGGCAGGCTGCTGATGGGGGACCTGGGGAAGGGTTGGGGAGATGTCAGAGATGCTTCCCCAGTCCGCACCCGCACTCCGCAGCTGCCTTCTCACCGCATCTCCCTGCCTCATGCTGGGAGTGGCTCCATCACCCCCAGCCTCAGACTTGGCTCCTGCGGGGCTCTCCATTCCTGTTAGCCCCAGCTTGTATTAGAATAGCAAACCTGCCTCATCCCATCCCCATCCCCTCCCATCCCATCCCATCCCATCCCCAACCCCTCCCATCCCATCTCATCCCATCCCATCCCCATCCCCATCCCCATCCCCATCCCCATCCCCATCCCCATCCCCATCCCCTCCCATCCCATCTCATCCCATCCCCTCCCATCCCATCTTATCCCATCCCCATCCCCGAGGAGAAAAGCAACTGCTTCCCCTTCCCCCAGTCCCTCTCCTTTCCCTTGCTGTGTCATCCCACAGCTTCCCTGGGTCCCGCCGTGCCGAAGCGGATGCGGAGACACCCCGCTGGGTGCCGGCGGCAGGGGAGGGCACCCCTGAAGGACACTCACATGGAAGAGAGACTCTCCTGGGGCGACGTCCCTCGGCAGCCAAAACTGCAGTCCTCCAGGTCGGGCTCTGGGTGGGGAGAGGAACAGAGAAGCCCGGCGTTCATAGGCGTCCTCCCGGCGCCGGCAGGTGCCCGGCTCCGTACCCCGCGGGCGGGCAGCGCCGGTCCCCGCTAGATGGGAGCACCGAGCAGCGCAGCAGCGCCGGCATTGCATAACGGCCCGGCCCGCATGCGCCGGGCCCGCCGCCGCACCGGAGGGGAGGGGCGGCATGGCGTGTCACCCCGTGTCACGGCCCGGGGGCGGCCGTCACCCCGGGAAGGTCACGGACACGACACCCCTCCCCTTCCCCCTTTCTTCCTCCCCCGGTCAAGGATGCCCGCGCTCGGGCAGCGAGGGAGGAGCCGGGCTCCGCAACCCCACCCCACCCCAAACCCCCCCACCCGCGGAGGGGGGGGCAGAGAGCAGCTTCCCTTGTAGCTTCTGTCCTGTGCTGAGGCAGCGAGGGTACATCAACGCCGGGCAAAGCCCCCCCCCCCAACCCCCCACCCCCACCCCCCGAGCGTCCCGGCTGCCCTCCCTCCCTCCCCAGCATCCATTCCCCAAACCCAGCCGGGGTCCTGCAGAGTTTCCAGGCGCTCACCTCCCTTTCTAAAGAGCTGAAATCAACGTTTCGGTGTCTAGGAGCTACCCCCACGCCCCCCCTCCTCTGTCCCAGGCTGCTGGGCCACCGCAGTGCTGGGGACAGAGCCGCTGCCCTGGGGCACATGTGCAGGTACCTCCCATCCAGGGTCACCAAGGGCCGTCTTCATCTCTCTATACTCATCTGCCATGTACCTTCCATCCCCAGCGCCTGCCAGCCCATAGCCACGCGCTCCCCTCGCCCTGGGGTGATGCGCACACAGCCTGCACCGGCCGGCCCAACTCGCCCCTCCTCTTCCTCACGCAGCAGGAGGCAGTTCTGGTGTGCACAGGGCATCGCCCGCAGCGATCTACAGCCCAACGCCCCGAGCAGGGAGCGGCGACTGGCACCACCTCCCGCTGCTGAGAACAAGGCAGCGCAGCCGCTGGGCAGCAGCTCTTACTGACGGGGAGGAGTGGGATCCTCACTCCTTCACCCCCTCGGAAATGTCTTCCACCAGTTATACCTGGTCTACCCTTCTGGGGAGAAGCCCCTTTCTGGGGGTGACCAGTGGTTGCCAGTCAGCACCAGTCTCCCAGTATAAGATACCACGAGGAGGCAAGTCTTGATTTCAGAGACGCCTCAAGGCACCTGAGCTTCCTAATTTCTCCAACCCAGGATCAGCCCCCCAAAGGCTGGGGATGGACTAGAGCAGCGCTTCCCAGTACTGCTTCCATCCAAGGACCACCTACACCCTCCGAAGATGACCCACAGCCTCACCACATGTAGCTCTGCTGCAACGGTTTTAACCTACAACCAACTAAACACCCAGCTAAGCCCTAACTCCTGCTTGTCCCTGTCACATCTGCCTGCAGCCCAGGGAGGCTGCACCCATACATACACGATTCCTATGTTCTGAGACAGTCCCAGGCTCCTTATTCAATTATCTCCTGGCCAACACCACCCTGTTGTCTGCAGAACAGGGAGATGACTGAGTTATTACAGGCAGGCAGCGCTTTCCCAGGCAGCAGGTATGAAATAGAGGTTTGAAGACAACTAAAGAAGATAAAAACACTTCCCCTGTCATCATAATGAGGCAGGATCCAGGACAAACCGTGGGAGGAAGAACTAGACAGTAGCTGAGGGAGTGGGAAGATAAGAATCCGACTTTTTGTACTGCCAGAGGCACCCTGGTATCAACCTGCATGAGTGGTAACACTTCCTCAGCTCCCCCGGCTGTAAGGCAGGGTAACAGCATCGTTAGAATCGTGAAAAGCTCGAATATTCCTGCAATGAAAGCTGGGATCCATGGGATCTGTCTACACAGAGAATCCGAATTAAAGATAGGGCAGGGTGACTTGGAACTTCACAACCACCCTTGGAACTTCACAATGACTCGGGGTTGAAGCAGTTGCTGCAGTTTTAAAGTGAAAGTGGCCCCATGCAGGAGGTTTAATGGATGTTAATTAATCCCCCTGGGAAATTAATAATTAAAAAAAAGAAAGAAAAAGCAAAAGGAAGTGAATTTGGCTTCACACCCCTTGAGCCACCAGCTCCACCAGAGGAGACAAACCTTCAACGTGACAAAACCCTGGAGCTGTTCTGAATGCTGCCTGGAGCTGGAAGAAACACGTCCTGAAGCTTGGGAGATCCTAGTCAAACAAAA
Source organism: Gallinula chloropus (assembly GCF_964237585.1). Classification (NCBI taxonomy): domain Eukaryota; kingdom Metazoa; phylum Chordata; class Aves; order Gruiformes; family Rallidae; genus Gallinula; species Gallinula chloropus. The sequence continues at coordinate 2,368,592 of NC_140111.1, read as the reverse complement.
AGCACAATCCTGGACATGGAACCCAGGGACTGGGGGTGCTCTTTTTATTTCTGAGCACTTTGTAGGTTGGGTTTTGGGACATGATTCATCCCTGAGTAGCTGCAGGGCTGGAACAGAACCCAGAGTGCCGAGCCCCTGTCTTGTGCCTGACCCATAGGGCTGATCCTGACTGTTGACTCGCTTCCTTCTCCTGTCAGCACCCTGCCAAAATAACAGCCAAGGGGAACAGGTCATCTCTCCCTTGTCAATCTCTGGGAGGGAAGAACAACTCTCTGAATCATCCCACTCTTCAAAGAATCACAGAATCACCGGGTGGGAAAAGACCTTTAAGATCATCCAGTCCAACTGTTCCCATCCTGTGCTGACCCAGATCCCTGAGCACCTCATCTCCCCTCTGTTAAACACCCCCAGGGGTGGGGACTCAGCCCCTCCCTGGGCAGCCTGTGCCACAGCCCCACAACTCTGCCAGGGAAGAACTTTTCCCTCCCATCTGCTCTGCCCCTGCCCTGGGGCAGCTTGAGCCCATTGCCCCTTGTCCCATCTCCTGTCCCCTGGCTGCAGAGACCATCCCCCACCTCTCTGCACCCTCCTGGCAGGGCAGGGGAGCTGGGGAGAAGGTCTCCCCTCAGCCTCCTCTTCTCCAGGCTCAACACCCCCAGCTCCCTCAGCTGCTCCTCAGAGGATTTGCCCTCCAGCCCCTTCCCCAGCCTGGTTGCCCTTCTCCGGACTGGCTCCAGGACCCCAATGTCCTTCTGATGGTGAGGAGCTCAGAACTGGACCCAGCACTCGAGGTGCAGCCTCTTCCCTCAATTCCAGGTGACTGAATCCCTCCTGACTCCCATGCAATGGTCCTGGCTTCTACCAGGGTCAGCAGCACAGACACCTCCCCACTGTGCCCAAGCAGATGGAAGTTGCCAGTGGGGGAAATACAGACAAAATGCTGCCAGGGACACAGGGACAGACAGACAGGGACCTTTCCCTGGGCTCACGAAGGTCACGAGGAAGCATACGTGTTCACTCATGCTCTGCATGCAGGCATGCACACTCGTTAAGGCAAAGAAGGGCACAGGGGTGTGGGATTATCCAGAGAACTCTGAGCCACCTCTAATGAGGATTGTGTGTTTTAAAGCCCTCGGTGCTCAGCATGACACCAGGCAGGGTTTTACCTCCCAGGAGTTCAGCATCCAGCATGCTGAGCTGCCAATGTCTCCGGGCTAGGGGAGCATGAGACAGTTGCACCACTAACTACAACGTCTGAAAACCAGGAGGGTGCTTTTGTTTAACTACTGGTGTGAAACAAAGATCAGGCCTGCTCTGTTTGGGGAAAAAAAAAAAAAAAGAAGAAATCTTATGATGCTTCAAGTTTCCTGCTTATTAACCAGGCAATTTTCCAAGAAAAATGAATTTGCCTTGGTGGGAAAAAATGAGCAGTTGTAAGTGATTCAATGTTGGCACATTCACATTTGGGAGTTGAAAACAGTGGATTTTGTTGAATTTGTGACAGAGCTGAAGGGGAAGGGCAGAATGGAACTCAAACCAGAAATGGAAGGTGAAAATTAAGAGCATGAGATCTCTCTCTCATTAAAAAAAAAACAAACCCAAGATAAAAAAAAAAAAAACCAACACCCAAAAAACAGAACCCCAATAGAACTTGTAACTCATTCTGAGCGAGGAGGAGCTCACAGTGGTTTTCAGTGGATTTGCACAGCTTTGGTGTGTAAAAAGTCCACACATTTCCACAGGAAAGCACTCAGATCCCTGCACTTCTCTAGCATGTGGCCAGGGACACACGTTCCCCAGTGCACACACCAGCAGATGGGTTTTTGGAGGTCTGCAGGCCAGCACCTCGGTAAGGCAAACACAAGCACCCCCCCAGCCTTGGGGAAAAAGCCCCTGTCCCTCTCTCCTAGCCCCCCCCCCCCAGCTCTCACACGCACAGGATGGGAGCAAGCAGGGAGGGCAGCTGGAGGACTACGGATGCAGTTGGCTCGACTCTTCCAGGGAGACCCCTTTGGGAGCCCAAACTCACATACCTTCTGATTCACGTACCTGCCCGGCTGCTTTCCGACTGGTTCAAGAGCGGGTTGATGGACAGCCCAGATGTGAGGGGGCTTCCAAAAATATGTGAGGAAGGGAGACTAAATGTTGAACCTGCCAGTGAGAACACCTACATGGCAAAGAGAGAGGGAAGAGAGGAAGAGCAGTGACTTCTCCAAAACACAGGAGGAAAATAACTGAGTTATTCCATCCCTTCCTGATCCTGAACCCAGCTCGCTCACGAGAGGCAGCGTTAAAAATATCTCCTTGGAAGTCTCTCTAGACAGTGGAAATCTTCCCAGCCCCATCCCAGAGCCAAGAGGTCTGAACAAGCCATGTTAACACTGGGGCTGTAAAACTAACTCTCTCCTCCCTGTAAAACACCTCTCAGAGAGCTCCCAACAAAGGACAAGGCTCTGCCTCCTGGCACACACACAGCCCACCCAGCCGGGCTGTGTGAGCCCTCCCCCTGAGTTATCCGTGCTGCAGAGGGTGGCATGGGTGGCAGGGTCCAGCTGAGAAGCTGGGGACAAGCAGGAAGGGACACAGGACACAGAGCCAGGCCTCTGCTACCTGCACGCTCTCTGTGCTGCCCTTAGGGAGCATCCTTGCAGGTTGTAATTCCTCCCACCCCAACCAATGCATGGTGAAGTCAAACTGCCTACATCTTTCTACCGACTGGAAGGGATGCTGCAGGTGGGAGCTCCCTCCAGTGAAGGAAGAGAAGCTGCTCCCAAGTGGAAAAATCAACTCTTCCACACCCACAGACTGGCCCCTGCCCTGCCAGTGACTGCTCTGTCCAGTGCTCTCCTGAACTACAGCCCCTCTCCTGGCCCTGATTTCTTACCTGCGTGGTGGAGACCGAGGAGGAGGAGGAGGCTGGGATGGTGCTAGCAAAGGGAGACCGGTTGAGCTGTGGGAGAGACGACGTACCCTGGTGTGCCAGCAGGCTGGAGGAGAGGGGTGTACTGCACACAGCTCGGAGCACTCCGCCCCCGTGGGAAATAGGGTCCTTGTTACTGGTGTAGATCCCTGTGAGGGGAGGAGACGTGTTAGAGAGCCAGATCCCCTTGGGCAGCTGCTTGTCTGCAGGGCCTGGTCTCAGAGAGGGTGGCTGAGGCCTGTGGAACTTGAGCATCTCATGGCTCGGTGTGAAGTGAGGGTGCTCACAGCCCACAAACCTTCCATCAAAAAGGCTCTTCCAACCTTGCCCCCAGCCCCTTCCTTTGCTCCTCACACCCCAATACGATCTGACAGAGAAATCACAGCATCAAGTGACCCACTGAAGGCACGAGTCGGGGGGGAGCGGGCTCCAGAGGGTCCCACCCTGCTGTCCATGCTAGTCAAGAGACCACACTCCTGCTAAGCCAACCTGCCCCCTTCCCGACGCCCAGGGACCACACTGGGCAGATCAACAAGGAAGAAGGGGTGAGGAGAGCTGCTGCAGAGGGAAGGCACCCATCTGCCTTCCAGGGGGGGCACGCTGCAGAGGCACTGCCCAAAGCCAGGTCCTTCAGGGCATTGCCCACATCCCTCTGCAAGAGAGGAACCAGAGGTTCTCTTCTCCAGGCAGGAGAGAGTGGCCTGGCAGCCGCCTCCTCTCTGAAACATCCCTTTGCTGTTCCACAGGGGAGAAGAAAAAATAAATATGGGCCCAAGGTTATGATTCTGGAAGTTGCATCAATTCTTGCAGCTCCATCCTCTCTCAGGCAGCGCAGCCAACTGGGCCAGGGCTCCCAGGCTGAGCACAACCAAATTACACACACTCCCCCTTGCAATCTGACCTAAATTGGAGCATCTGCAAACAACCCACAATAGACCGATGACAAGTTCTGCTGCCAGAAGGGTGTCAAACCTCAGCCCCTCCTCTGCCTGCTGCCTTAACCCCTTCCTGCCACATGTATGTCCTGGCTGTCCCCACCCCTGCCAGGCTGGGGCACGGGACTCAGGCTGGGAACAGCTCCAAGGCTCTTGGCAAGGTTAATGGTGGGCCAGTCTCCCAGCCCTAGGTGGGTGCAGAAAGACCCAGGATGAAAGGTTTTGCTTTTAGAAGAGGGGTTAAACTTGAACCACTTAGGACAGTTCCTCAATTGGGGTCAGACTGTGGTTGTTCCCTTGGGGCCTGTGAATGTCCCTCTGTGTCGCTTTAGAAATGAAGCTCTGGAGAGCTGAGATTTTCCAGCACTTGAGCAAAGGGGGGGTTGAAATGTCCCCCCCGCCCCCAGCACAGATCTGCAGAGAAGCTGACCCAGAGGAGATTCCAGGATGAAGGCCAAGATGGAAAGGGGACACCCAGATGTGGATGTTTATAGCTCCTGGGACTGAAGTAAAGGGACTGGAGACAGGTCCAGACACCAGCCAAATGTGATGAAGATGACAGCAGGGCTGGGAGGGGATGAGCACACCTGGAGCCCTAAGGGGGAACATACCTGAACCCAGCAGAGGGGACTCCATGCTGAGGCTGGGCAGATTCCCTGTGTGACTGAAGGAGCGTGAGGAGTTGCCGATGCTGGAGCTAACGAGAGAGCCCCCGGAGAAGGGTGATGAGGAAGTAGACGTGGACCCAGCCAGCTGGGCACCCAAAATCTCTTTGCTTTTGCCCCCTTTTGGCCTGCCAGGTCCATGCTTGTTCTTCTTGCTACCTTTGTGCTTCTTTTCCTTCAGCACCTCTCCCTCCTCCGTGCTGAGGGATGGCATGCGCTTGTGGCTGCTGCTGCTGCTACTGGTCCCACTGGTCCCCACTGAAGGGCCACTGACAGGGTTTGAGGCTTTATAGTCCACTGGGGAAGCGTCACGGCCTCTCTGCTGGCTCACTGCTGAGGTGGAGAAGCGCATGATGGACCCAAAGCCAGAGAAGATCACCTTCTGCTCAAAGATGTCCCCCTTCTGGCCTTCATACAGAGGGGAGCAGTGGGAGGAAGAAGAGGAAGAGACAGGCTTCCGGTACTTCTCGTCGTCCTGCTCGAGCTTGGGGAAGGTCACAAAGTCCTGGGAGCAGGGCAGGCTGCTGCAGGAGGTACCTGGGGGATGCAGAGGTAGGAAGGCTCATGGTGGCAGGGGCTGAGCCTGCAAGGCAGCAGGAGCACAGGCACAACGCAGGTCTTGGGGCGCAGGCTAGACGCCGAGGTGAAAGCCACCCCTGTCACCTCCCAGCCCGCTGCTCTGATGCTGTCTGGCAAGCATGAGAGGTGCACACCAGCAGCTTGAGCCCACCCAAACATGCACACGGCTGCTCCCCCAAGCCCCGCACCACCACCGGCCCTCCAGCCCTGATTAGGGTCCCAGGAGATGAAACACACTCCTGTTATGACACCAGCTGAAGAAAAGAACTAAGGTCAGAGCAGATGGGAGCCCTGTGAGGCTTTGCCTCAGGGGAGCCTGGATATCAGGTTTGGGCTTGGGTCTCTCCACTAGCACGCCTTAAACCAGTGCTGCAGACAGTACCACCTACGGAGGAGAGGGCAGGTGCTGCCCAGATTGCCTGTGCACAGAATCCCTTCCCTCCTCCCTCCACTCAGACATCTGGATCTGGTTTTCCTTGCAGAGCAGCAGGCCTGCACAGGAGGGGAGCTGCCACACTCATCTGACTCGGTTCTTCCCTCTGCACACAGAATTAGCAGCAATGAGATTTTTCCCTTTCTCTTCCAGGGGTTAAAGAAACAACCATCAAGCAAAGCTTCACAGCACTGGCTGCTGAACAGGTTCCTCCACTGATACAGAGCCAGCACAGAGGAGCAAATCAAATCCTCACCCCCATTCTCCCCTCCTCCCTCCTTCCTCCCCTTACCTGCAGGCTGGAAGGTCCCGCTGGATGAAGCTGAGCTGAAGCCAACCGAGCTCTTCCCACTTCCTGTCTTCTTCCCCTTGTGGCTGCTGCCATGGCTGGAGGACTTCTTGCCTTTCACCTCCGACCGGCCGACCTCCGAGGCGTCCTTGTTCCCCTCATGGTGGCTGGTAGAGCCCTGGCAGCAGCAAACACAAGAGGTGACCCACACAGGCCAGGCATACCCATGGCAGGGATGCTTTCCTACCCAATTCCCCTCCAGAGAACTAACTGGCCCCTCTGCAGGCAAAGTGATGGCCAGGTCATGTTACTGGGGAGACAAAAGCAACATCCCCTCTGTGGCTACTGGGTGACACCAGATTTTATACTCCTGGGGATTACGCTCATCCCATCCAACTGCAGGGAATGAACCAGGGCCCTGGCAATCGGGGCACAGGCAGCAGAGATTCCCTGCGCTGTCAGCAGAGGGGAGCCCCTCGGAGGGTTGTTCAGCCCAAATACAATCCCAGTTTGGCCCAAATCCAAATGTGTATTTTACCAGCATCTCTCAGGTGTGCTGTTCTCAGCAAGGTCACTCCACCTGGGGGGACTTGCTCCAGCTTGTGCTGTGACAGGAGTTCCCCTGGATCCCCTAAAGCACCCGCTGAAGCAGCTCCCCTGCCAGCCCAGGGCTCTCCAAATCCCCCGCAGTAAATATTTCACAGGGACATTGTTAGAGCAGCATCTGACCGTGCAGCAACAGATGCTGCCCAAACACCATCTAAGCCTGCAGGAGACAGGGGAGCAAGGGGGATGAAGAGGCTGGCCAGATGCTAGGAAATCCAGGAGCTTGGGATGAGAGAGAGAAGTGTGGGAGTTTAGCAGGGGGAGAGAGGAATGAACCGAAAACCAGATTCCCCCCGGGGCATCCACAGTGGGATATGAAACCTTCACCTTCAAGTCACTTCAAAGCCAAACTAGCGGTGTTCAAAGATCAGGAGATATTACTGCAACCAATCAATAGTATAGATACAGGTCCAACATGATGGCTACAGCCCAAAATACACCACCTGTGCATTAGTGCAAACACCTTTCACTCCGTACGGAGCAGATAGGAGGAGGGCACAGAGAAGCACGATACCTTTCTCCCATTCCACTGTCCCTGACTCCAGATGACCTCTTCTTGGGGAGAGCTAAAGAAAAAAGGGCTTGTAATGCAGACTCATGAATGCCCAGATAAAAATCTTTTCCCGTTCCTCCCACATGGTTTAATCACTCTGCACAATGCAACAGCTGGCAGCCTAACACACACCAGATGTGCCGGGAATATGAAAGACAGGAGGAAGGGAGTGGTGGAAATTAGGGGGGGGTTGAGGAGGGGGGGGAAATCTGTATTTTCTCATCACAGACTCCTGGATGTAGGAGATTAAGCCTTCTTGATTTATGGGCTCAGAGGGAGCATGAAAATCTTTCCGACTTTCCACATCTGCCTGGGGAGGGTAAGGAGAGCAGTGTCTGGGGGCTATGGGAAGTCCTGAGACTGCTCACAAAGTCCCAGGGACGAGATGGCTCATGTCTCAGCAGAAATGCAAAGCCCTGAATTTTCCTCCCATAAATTCACCTCTCTGGAGCTCTGCACAAGGTGCACGAGGCCACAGAAGGGCAGGGGGGGAAACCACATGAGAAGACATGTTCTGAATCCCCAGTGTCAGGAAGGGAGTGCAGGGCAAGTAATGAATTAGTGTGGGGTGGAAGGGGGAAATCTGAGCTGGGAAATAAATCTCAATTGCAAAATTAAAGGAGGAAAGAGGAAAAAAAAAAAGAAACAAACCCAAAAAAAACCCAGAGGGGAAGAGGCTGAGCTGGCTCAGCAGAACAGACAGACACTCAGCGGAACGGACAGACAGACGCTCGCCGCTACGGCTGGTCTGACCTCCTGGAGAGATGCCCAGAGATTTTTAGGTGCAGGATTTTCCCACCTCCTGGCCAATGCTCTCCTAGATACTGCTTCCCAAAGAGGTCACAGCATTCCAATCTGTATAGTACTACCACGAGCCCTTCCTCACCCCAAAGGGCCCTTCTCTAGTGGCTGCTCCAGAGAGCCTGAATTTAGGGTGAGGACACAAGCGCTGCAGCTGAGGAATGGAGAGAGGGAAACCAAAACCCCACTGAAATCACTTCCCCTCTCTGTGCCTCTGTTTCTTTGCTCCGTGGAGCCTGTGAGCTCTGTGTGGCAGTGGAACCTTCCAGGAGACACACGTGGACTGCCAAGCACAACACCGCCTCCATCTACAGGGGAGGGGGCTGCTACCACAAGGCCAAGACTAACAGCAGGAAGGGGGGCTGCGACCCCCATCGCCAGCTCAGGGCTGCTGGCTCTCCAGAGGTCTCCAGCTCTGGATCATCAGTGGTTGTCCAGCATGGGTATGGTACAGAAACACAGATGCTTCCTGCAAACAGGTGGGACTTGGAGGGGGCATGCTGCAGAGGAGAAAATAAATAGGGAACCACTGAGGAAGTGAGAGCTCTCTCACAGTGAGGCAACAGCTCCATTTTGAAGGTCTATTTAAAGGAACCAAGTGAAAAATACCATCAGAATAAACCTGTGGCCCCAGCTGGAGGTGACAGCCTCAATGGGGAAACTCCTGCCTGAAACCCACAGCCTGGAGAAGTCAGGCAGGCACCCAAACACAGGCATGCATGAATTCCTCCCCCCCTCAGAGTGCCCACCCCCCAGGGGCTGTACCTGTTTCCTGGCCTCTCTGTGACACTGTGCAGCGCCCAAGCTCTTCACTCATTAATTTATTTATGGGAAATCAGAAGAGCATCTCTTTGCCTCCTGATTGGCGGGACCAGCTCCTAGAGGGAACCACTGATGAAACACAGAGGGGGTGGGGGGGAGCTGGCACCACGTCGGAAGCACGGAGCTGCTTTGCCCTGGATTAAACTACTGCTGAGGGGAAGCAGGGAGGACACGAAGGAGGAACAACAAGGCGAGGAGAGCGGGAGCTCCTCCAGCCCACACAGCACCACGGGGCGATGTGCTGAAGCAGCCGCCCAGGCAGGCTGTGGGCATCGGCTGCCTCTGCAGGCTGGATCATTAGGTAGAGGTCAGATGAGTCCCTACCAGGCACAGGGTATGATGACAGCACCTCTGTGTCTGAGCCACCCACAACCTTCATCATGTCCCTTTCCTCAACCTTGAGACCAGGCAGTGCTTTGTAGGTGGGGACAGGAGGATGTAGATGGGCTGATGGTGGAGTTTTTAAGGCCCTGATGGCACAGGCAAATTCCCCCTCAGGTCAGGACAAGGGATGCTAAAAGGCTCAGGGATTCTCACCACAAATACCCATGCTGAGACACGCTTCAGTTTGCAGGGGGAATCATCAAACCCCCCCCCACAACCCCCCACCCCACCCTAGCGACTGAATTTGCCCCAGCCAGGCGCTGTGCAGAGGTTCCCAGGATCTGTCAGCTCCAGGCCAGTCCTGGGAAGATGCCGAGAGCTCAAATAACAGTGGGAAACCTGGAAAGTCTCCCTGCCTCCAGCGGTGTCTGCAGTCACAAGCTCTTGGCCCTGCTGTGCTCCTGACCTGGGTGTGGGGAAGCCTTGGCATCCGCCTCTTCGGTTACAAAACCCGGAGCGAGTCAGATGTTTCAGCCCCAAAACACGTCGCATGTGCGAGTGTGTGTGTCAACAAGTGATCAGGGTGCCTGCAGCTGGCAGGAGGAGGCAGCTGGGGTGGCTTGTGATCCTGCAGATTTACTGCAAGTGCAACAGAGAGCAGCGGGATGGCTCCCCAGGGGCATCTGCAGGGGGAGGGGAACTGCACGCTGCTGGCTGCTCACTCACCTCCATCGCCACAACCAGCTACACCAAGACACCCTGAGCACAGAAACCACCTCCTGACATGTATTTGGGGTGTGTGACTACAGAGCCTGAGCAGTGCTGGCTGCCAAGGCATACTGCTGAGACTCACTGGCTCTCTCCTGGTGAGACACCCTCCCCTGCCCCAGGCCTGCTCCACGAATGCCATCTTTCCAACAGTGTTACCAGTTGGCAGCACATCGCAGCTTTTGGACAGACCACGTGAGATAGCCTGTCATTATTACCCAGAAGGGATGTTTTCCATCTCCTTCCCACTCCCAAAAGAGTCTGCAGGAGCTCCAGGTAACCAGGATGACATCCAGCCTACACCCAGCACCAATTCGCTCTCTGCAATCCACCCCAGCCCACCCAAAAGCCCTGGAGAGGGTTCTCAGCTGAGTTCTCTCTGCACAGGACACTGCTGTGCCCCAGGAGTGAGGTCTCCTGCCCCTCCCTGAGAGCGATGACAATCTCATGGTGCAAGGCTGCTTCTCAGAGGCAGGAGGAGAGCTCAGAAGAGGTGCTATGAAGTCGTTTGCATGCTGTGAATTCACACCCTGGTTTCGCTTTCTGGTGTCTGTTTTCGGTCTGTTTACCCCCCAAACCTGAGTGTGGCTGCACAGATGGGACGTGGAGGCCCATCAGAGCCCAGGCATCAGCTGTTCAGGGTATCTAGATTCCTAGAAGACGCAAGGAAGCACTCGGTGAGATGTTAAAAGAATCTGGCAGAAGTCAGAGGTCTGGCAGAATTCATTTCAAGAGGAAGACTGAAACCACATCAAAGGACCTTCATAACCGAACGGTTAAAGAGGGGAACACGGGGTGGACGACACATTGGGTGAAAATTGGAACTGAAAAATAAATCTGGACTGCAAAAATAAAGAGAACTGGGAAGCCAGAGGCCAGGCTGCCTGAGGGAACAAGGAAATGGGATACAGCAGTGTTCCTCCTAAGCAATGCAACGTGGCTCCGCTCCTGTCAGCCCAACCTGGTGAAGTGGCTTCAAAAGTCCTGCTGCTTTTCTGTGCAGCTCTGTAGATCCATTATTAAAGAACTGCTGACAGTTTCAGAGAACTTTGGTAGCAACATCAGATGCCAGGACTCAGATGTCTGCTGCCCCAGGCTCCTTTGCAGCTAAGCAAACTGGGAGCAGACTGGAGTGTGGATTTGGGTGCTGGTAACACCTCTCCATAGCCTGGTGGCTACAACCCACCCAAAGTCCCAGTGCCCAAGGAGCAAGTGGTGACAGAGCCCTTCTGCTGATCCACCCAACTGATGCTCCTGCTCCAAAACACAGGCGATGCTCAGTGCATCCAGTCCAACCCCTGCTCCAGCACACCAGGATGGGAGCCTGGGGCTCACTGTGCGTGGTGCCGCTTTGGCTGCGGTGCGAGCTGCAGGGCGAGTTGGCAGCACGGCTCTGGCACAGACATCAAGGACTGCACCAGCCTCCTGCAGCTCTGCACGGCTGCTCCAGGCCAGTGTCCTCCTCCTGGGAGCTTGGACACGACCATCTGCCCTCACTGCTGCAGGTCATTGAGATCTGCTCTCACCCAGCTGCTCCCCACAAAGGACTGGGGGCTGTGCCACCCGCAGGGAGTTTACGCTCTGGTTCATGGGGTAACTTGGAGACCACCATGGAGGCAACAAAATATTTGCCCAAGTGGTAAGGAGAGGGAGGGACCCCAGTGCAGACCCTACCCATGGCACAGCAGCCACCAGCAATGCTCTTCTGCACAGTCACACCACGAACATCAGCGTTTGGTTTGCTGCATCTACCCTACCCACTCCCCAGTCCCTCACTCTTACTGGGATGAGCTGTGCTAATCTAACACCCAGAAAGGACAAAGATGGTTTTGGTTTCCAAGAGGAAACTTGTCTGGACACGCTACATTAATGCATCCCAGGGTTTTACTGGAGTCTAACCTGTGCCATGTTCCACTGGTGCAACTATCCACTGGTGCAAACCCCCCACCAAGGGATTTGCACAGGGTTGTAGCAGGCTGCTGAGCAGCTCTTACACTCCAGCTGGAGTAGGTACCTTTAGTAACAGAGTCTGAACAATACTTTGGGATCCATACACAGGAAAGCAAGGGAAATCCACTCTCTGTTATGAGGATTAATAATAACTCCCTAGGGAAACACTAAAACCCTGCCACTCAAGCACAGCTACAGTAATTAGGATCTCCTGAATTTTAGCTTACAAAGAGTTGAAAGCTGCCTGTAAAACTGAATTGCACCCTTCCCTCTGCAGTTACAAAGGGCTGGCAGGGCTTTGGAGGAGACAGTGGGTAATTGTCTCACAACCGCTCTAGCTGGCCAAGAGTGGGGTTTTGGATTCCAGTTCAGCTTGAAAATAATCTTCTTAGGCCCCCAGTTCCTGACAGCTCTGTTAACTGGGGGAATCTGTGGTTCCCAAAAGCCAGAGCTGAACTGACCCAACCTGAGCACAGGTGAATTAAAGAGCGGCCGCAGCTCAGAGGCTGCTCCTCCACCGTCCCACTCCAGCTTTCTGCTTCTCCCAGCCTGAGACTCCGTGAGACCAGCTTTGGCATTTCAGCTCTGACCTACATCTCCTCCCTGCTGCCAGGCTTGGCCTCACACAGAAAATCCTCTTCAGTCCTAACCCCGAGCAACCCGGCGCTGCCTGGTAGGATTCTCACTCTCCAGGCTCCTGCAGTGCTCCTCACACACACAGACACTGCTAGCCCGTGGATTTCCATCCTCACAGGGTGGTCCCACCACCTATAGGACACCCAAAGCTTCCTGAGCAGCATTTCTGTGCACAAAAAGGACATTCCTGGGACATGCTGGTTGGTTGTTCCAGCAGGAGCTCAGCCTTCGTCCTGCTCTCACATCGGATACACTAAGGAGTTGCACTGATTTACATCCCCACTACAGCCAGGAGAGTTCAGCTCCAAAGGTCTAGGAGCTGGAGTAAACCTCACTTGTTCCCTGACCCAGAACATTGCAAACTTGGCCTTCACTTTGCTGTACACAAGCTCAAGGCCAGTTCCACCGTGTCTATTCCGTGTCACCAGAGCTGGAGGCTGGCAGGACTTACAGAAAGCTCAGGGCTGTCCTGATTTACAGCCCAGGGCAAGAGCCTGTGTCAGCAGCAGGATTTCAGCAGCCAACAACAGGAATACGCTGACATCCTGACCGTGCCCCACCAGCCCTGGGCACTGAGAAGACAAACCCACACAAGTGACATCTTCCCAGTGGGGAACTGGGAAGCAAACCTCAGGAGCAAACTGGACCACCATCCTCTGCCTGAACCTTCCTGGAATGGAGGAACTAACCAGAAAACAACTTCCCATTGTCTCACACAGAAAAGCTCCTTCTATCCACATGCTCTGAAGATCTTATGTGCTTCTAAGACTGTCTGGGTTGCTGGGTTTTTTTCCCTTTCAGCTACATCAGTTTGTCTAATAAAGGATCACACCTCCTCCCACAAGCCTTGCCTTGCTTATCCACCTGCCTGAGCTGTTTACAACGTGGCAGCAGAAAAGGCCAAAGCAGGGATATTTATCTATTCCACGAGAGCTTCACATCTGAACATCTGCTGCAAAACAGGCTGGCACTTACAGCTCAATCACTTGGGAGTTCAGCTCCATGATTGTGTCATCAGTGCTGACAGAAATCAAGGCAGCTGCTGTGTTAAATTCCCAAGGTGGGTGTTGAGGTGGGGAATGAGGCAGAGAGAGCGAGAATGTGACGAATTGGGACGCAAAATAAATGGACAAAAGGGCCTTTCTCTGCTCTTCTGAGCTCCCCACTTCCTAGGAAAGCCTGTGGGGATGGGTTCCCCCCTCCCCTCCCCAGCCTCCCCCCCCCCTAAATTCACATCCTGGCATCCAGTGGGTTTGGTACCTTCTCTGCAGCGATGGGCACTGAGGATGGAGTAAGGCTGGTGGGAGACTCCGGCCGTTTTTTGTGCTTCTGTTTAGGTCTTTCCTTGTCTTTCCGACTCTGCAAAAGAAATCAGAGAGTACTGGAAGGCTAACTGTTCCTCAGCTGAGAATAGCAGTTGTAAAGGAAAAGAAAGGAGGGTGTGTAGGGGTGGATTTACAACCATACATTCATATTCCTCTTTCCTTCTCCACCCATCCACATGAGCCCAGTATCCCTTCCCCCACGTCCCAGCTTCTGGCTGGGAGCGTCCCACTATCTCTCTACCCCAGCTGCTGCCAACATCTGGAGTGCAGAATATCAACAGAAGCCCCCGAAACAGTTTATGGTAAGATGATAGGGAAGGACTTAACAAGCTCTGGCTGATTTCAAGAAACCCGAGCTTTCCTCCTGCTGTTTCCCCCAAGGGTCTCTGTGCCCCCTTACCCTCGCTCTCCACCTTCCTCAAGGGATTCTCAGACCCACCCTGGACAGCCCATGGGAGAATCCTGCTTTCAGCACGTGTTGCACGTGTGCAGAGAAAGAGCTCAGGGAGCAGAGAGCTCAGACCCACACTTGAACCTACACTGGAGATCCCCCCATCTCCCCTCCCAACAGACACGGCTGCTCGGGGTCCGTGGCTGCTAACAGGAGACACATGACTTGCTTTGATTTCTTCATTCTTTTCTCACACAAAACCACCTGAAAAGCTGCAAACTAAGGAAAACTCATGGACTGAGAAATACTACACCCTGCTTGCCCTGATTTTATATTCTCTTGAAGCACAGATCCAAGGAGGCCAAGCTTATGTAGTGCTACTTGGGTGTTTATGCTAAAGCTGAGAGGTTTCCAGGGAAAGGATTGAAAACATAGACCCATGTCCTTAAGCCAGTGAGGCTGGAGGATGCCCAGCCTAGCTGGCATACAGGATGGATGGATGCTGCATCACACACTGCTCTCTGTCTTCCTCAGCACACTCAGCTGACTACAAGAGCTCTTCCATGCTACCGATGGCAGCTGAAGATGTGGCTTCACTGAAGCTGCAGAAACTTTTGTGCCAAGTCCCCAACATCCCTGTGTGGTCACTGGTGTGTGGCCCAAGAGAGCTGCTGCCAAAGAAACAACTCCATGAGATGCAGGGAAAATCCATCCAAGACCTTTTTGTGGGGGGAAAGGATGCCTGTTCTGGTACAGCTCCCTTGCATGCATGTTTTATTCCAGAAGCTGACGTCCTCAGTCTGGATCAAAGGTGTGTTCAGAAGAGAAGAGGCACATCAAAATTCAGTGCCTCTCCAGAAAGATGCTGATTGCTTCCTCATGCAGGCAAAGCCCTGAGGCTACAGCTGCCGGCACATGCTGGTGTTGGGATGCTGTCAGGGGAAGATGCAGTCGCAGCAAATACATGAGCTCTGCTGTGTGTTTTTGGGGAGGAGAGAGTGGGATAATTAGCTGAGGAAATAATCACTAAATGGGAAGGAAAAGAAAGAAAAAAAGAGGCAGGAGGAAGGACAGGGCAGGAGGGAAAGGCTGGAGAAGGTGGGCATGAAGTGAAGCAGAGGTGAAGCAAAAGTGCCCCAGAAATCAGCACCTTCCAGCAGGGCTTGGGCTGAATTTTCATTGAGTAGGAGGTCTGTGCCACAGCCACCAGCCACCCTGCAGCCCAGGCCTGCAGTGGCACCACTGGAGCTGTCACTGGGATGAGGCACAGCCAGCCTAGAGCTTCCCTGTGCCTGCCCAGCATTGCCAGTATCCAACACATTATCTCAAGACTCCTGGCGTCTGGCATCTCTGCTCCTAAAGCCACAGGAGTTTATGAGAATCTCTGTTCTCTTCCCCTTCTTGAATACGTGTTTCCAGCTTTGGCAGCGAACAAGCAAAGCTCAGAACTGTGATTTCTACAGGCTTAAGTGCCGAAAAACAAATTAAAATTAAATCTTTGCTAAATCTCATAACGCTTTAAACACTCAGGGGGTTCTCATGCTATAAACTCCAAGTCTCATGGGTCTTCTAGGACAAGAAGATGGGGAAACGGTGGCCCAGTTAGTTAAGCAGCTTGTCACAGGCCACGTGCACATCAGTGTTCGTTATTCCAGTAGTAGTAGCAATTTACACTTAGTAGCACACTGCAGAGAGTTCCAATGAGCTGAAGAGAGGGGTTTTTAATAGCAGCATCTCATTTTACCAACGGGGAAACCAGGGCACGTGAGATGAGAGAACTCATGAAGATTTCACAGCAAGTGACCCATAAATTCAGAAAGAGAAGTCAGGGGTGCCCACCCCTCCTGGACCCACACTCACCTACTTGCAGATGCTGCCTGTGCTGCTCTCGGGAGCCAGGAATGGAAAAGAGGAGCCAGACACCCCACTAACAATACATCTTACCAAATAACGGTCCAAACCCTCCTCCTCAAACTTTCTGAAGGCCACAAAGCTTATTCTCTCATTCTCAGACCCCAAATTCATTTCAATCCTGATGTTGGAAGAGGAGGGAGCAGGATAAACTGCTGCAAACACCAGTGAGACAGTGCTGTGATAATCCAATTTCACATATCCTCGTCAAGATGAGCCAAGGCAGAGCCAAGGCCTTTTGGCTAATGACAGAGAACCTCCATGCAGACACACACACACACATATGCACATGCATGAGGGAAGGCAGAAATGTCCTGACTGCCACCACAGCCCATCATAAAACCTCCCACAATTTCACTGTGATGGCAACCACCAAACTCACATCCTCCAGCTTCAAAATCCTGGCTGTCTCCTGCCTGGAAAAAAACCCCTCCCTCCACTGTCAGCAGCGCAGAATCTCCACCAGCTAACTGAGCAGTCCCCTGCTTACATGTAGGAGGGAGTACATATGTACATATGCAGTCTGCACAATGGGGACCAGATTTCTGGAATGCCTCAGCTCCCATTTAGATGCTGGAATAAATGCTCAGGTTCCTCAGAAAGCCAAGGGCTTGGTATCAAGCTCTTTTGAAGATCCGGCCCCAACTACATGTGCTGAGCAACTGCACTCCAGCCCCTCAGAAAATCTGTGCCCCAGAGACCGGCGTTCGTGCTCTGCTCAAAGGACTGTGCTGGAACCAGCACCAGCAAGGAGCTGGGGACCTTCTGCTGGGTGTTCCCACACGCAGTCCCAGCCCAACCCCACCAACACACCTTGTGCTCATCTAGCTTCCCCCGCTCCCATCCCACCTCCTCTCCAGGCTCTTTGTCAGTCCTGCTCAGGCAGGGCAGAAACCCACAGGACCCACCTCCAGATCACCAGGAGCTTGCTGGGGTGCTACTTTTAGCAGAGCTGGGGTGCCCAGTGCTTTTGCACACCCAGCAGCACCCGTTTCTCACCCTCTGGGTGCTCTCTAATACTTCTGGGTCCTCAGAAGGGCAATAGGATCTGACACCTTATTCGATATTACAGGAGAAACACAGTGCCCTGTGTTACACAGACAGGACAGTCAACCTGCCACACGTGACCCCAAGGCCATTTTGCCCAGGCACTGGTACTTGGGCTGCCCACTGAGACCACGGCCCTGGGACAGTCAGGATGCTCAGTCCCTCCTGGAGATCTTGCCTCCATTGCCAGGCTCTCAGACAACCTGGAGCGCTCCCCAGCTCGCACCACAGGCATTTAAACGTGTGGCTTCTCTCCAGGAACCGGAAAGCTTCAAATGCTTCCTGCACGAGCCGCAGAGTGAAAAGGGAGGGGAGGGCATGGGGAGGGCAGGGGGGAAGCAGCGCTCTCCTGGCCTCTCCAGTGCCCTCTCCCCACCTGGCTTTCCGGCACTTCATCTCCCTTGCACACAGGCACCCTTCTCCATCAACCCTCCTCTCCAGGGAGCTTCACAGGCAACACAGCCACTGCTGGCAGCTCAGCCTGCCCAGAGACCTGCCTGGCTGTGCCATGGAGCAGGAGCCAGGGAGGAGGAGGAGGAGGAGGGTGAGAGGATGCCCAGCACGACGAGGAAACCTTTCAACTCCCCCATCCCATCCCATCCTTGGAAGCGAAAGCCAAGCCCTACCTTGCAGCCGCTCGGTGCTCCCTGCAGCAGGCTGGCTGGGTGAGCTGCGGTGCGCAGGGCCCGCGACCCTGCCCTCAGCAACAAGCTTCATGGAAAACAAACTCTCCCCATGCAGAACTGAGCAGCTGGGGCTTGGCATGTGGGCACGGAGCAGGCCAGGCCTGGGGCGGGGGGACCGCGGCTGCATTGGGAAAGGGGGGGTTTGGGGGGAGGGGGGGGAAGGGGGGGGCGTGCCAGCGACACAATCTCCCTTCCAGCTCCCCAGCGCTGGAGGAACGAAACAGGATCTCTCGCTGCCAAAAAGGGTTGTGCACAGCTCCTCTCGCTCCCCCCACCGCCGTCTCCCCTTCCCTGAGCCCCCTCTTCTAATCTGCTGGACACCAGCAATTGGATCATTAAAAGTAGATTGGGCAGGGGAAGGAGGGAGGGAAGAGCTGGGCAGAGCCAAGCGGCCTCTGCTGCTCCCTCCCTCTTTCCCAGGCTCCCTGAACTCCCTCGCCGGGAGAAGCAGGCCTGGCTCTGGGCCGCAGCCATGGCAGCCGCAGCGAGGAGGAAGGCCGCAGGGGCAGAGGGACGCTAAGCCAAGCCCTGCCTGCACCCTCGCTGGGGAATTCAGGGGTTTGCCTTGAGACACACTCCCAGTTCACAAGCATTTTTACACGAGGCCACCTGCCCAGCCCTCGCAGGGCTCTGCGGGCTCCCAAAGCGTGGCTGCACTCCCTGCTAATGGAAGGATTCGCTGGGGGCGGTTAAACACCCACATAACGAGAGGTCATGGAAAGCTGGTCAGGGATGTTATAAAGCAAGGCTTCTGTAGCTAAATCAGAGGAGATTTAGATTCAGTGCTCCTCCTCAGGAAACTGGTGCTGGTCTTGTAAGCAGTCAACTGTATCCCACATGAAAAAATTGCCCAGAGGCAGACCCCCATCACCCACCAAAATACAAGCACAAAGCCCCTCACAGACCCACTGGGTTTAGGTTTCAGCCCAGTATAACTTCACCAGTGTGCTAAATCTGCCAGGCTGGACCCTTGGCTCCTTTCCCCCACTTGCATCGGGTCCAGGGGGACAGGCAGCAGCAGGCTCTGCCGTGCATCCACTCTGCACCGTGGGACCGGGGACTTGTGTGCTGCTCCAGCTGGTGCTACAGGGATAAAGGGGACAGGACAGGGATGGTCCATATACCCCATAAAATGCCCTCCGCCGTGGCTAGGGAAGGGGTTTGGGAGCTAAAGGTGTGTGTAATGATCATGGAGAAATGGCTGCATACCCAGAGCTGAGGAACAACTCCAGGTGGGCTGATCTGCTCCGAGCCCTCCCACTCCCTGTCACCGGGCAGGGACCCTTCCTCTCCCGCACTGAAAGTCCCCTTACAGCTTCCAGGTGTTTCCTAAGAGTGACAACGGCTGAGTGTCTCCCTCTAAGGGATAGATGCCTGAAAATGTGGTGCACGTGCTCCTGCTGTGACAAATTTCATTCCACGGAGCATGGTAATTCCTTTCTGCGCGTTCTGAGCAGACAATATAGGTGACAGAACATCTGTACTTCATTCAGCCCCTGTGCGTCATCCAGCACTTTCTTGGTATTTAGCTATTGTTTGTTGAAAGAGAGAAGGAAAAAAAGAAAACAAGCCCTGCAAAGGCTCCCACGGGGCAGAGCACACACACTGCAATACCAGCCCCAAAGAGAGAAACGGGACTGGCTTTGCTAAGGGTTGGTGGGCTGGCTTTGCTAAGGTCTGGTATGTTCTGAGGAAAACCCAAAGCTTGGAGCTTTCCCATTTTTGGGAAAATGGGAAAAAGAAATGCTCTGGCTGGTATCATTTGTGCCTGCAAGAGCCGGGAATGACAATGCGGGCTTGCAGTCCCACATCACAATTGTCCCTTGTTCCACAGAGAACAAGACTCCTCACAAACACTGAACTATTTTACAGCAGGGCTGAGGAGTCCAAATCCTGAGCCCCTCTCTGCTGTCTTGCTGAAGCTACTGGGTTAAATCCTGCACCCCTCACGGAGTTTTCCTCCGTAAAAGCTGAGTAAACAGCCCTGGCGCTGCACGGGAAGGGAGCTGTCAGGCACCGAGCTCCTTCTGGAGCCCAGAGCTACGAGCACCTGCAGCCTGGGGACTCACACCAGCGCTGCTGAGGGAGCAGCTCCGTGCAACGCCTCCAGCTCTGTGAGGACAGGACCAGCCGGCTGCACAGCTGGACAGGCTCAAGGAAAAGCTGTTCTGCTCGGGGTCAGCGCAGCAGCACGCCCAGTTCCCCTGCAACACGTGTCATTAGATCATGCACTGCGCGTCACGTACTCCAAAACCACGCGGGAACTGCTGGTTCAACCCCCTCTTCAGGGACCCCTTCATAAGGTCTGTGCTCCCACACTGCCTCACGCCCCGTCCTTCCTCCCTGGCACTTCATCACCGCTCCCGGACCTGTCATTTACCCCTGACAGCGCCGAGTGCCTTCCTTACCCTGCCTGTCTCAGCTCAGCCCCCCTTTGCTGTGCTGGCTCTCCCTCTCTAAGTGGAAGGAGAGGCCCTGCCAAGCGATCCAGGGCCTGGAAAAGGGCCTCTGTCAGACCTGCTGCTCGCAAACCCTCCAGCCCTCAGGAGGGGAGAGTGGTGAGACGGAATCTCCGCACGTTTCCGAGGAACCCACGGGCTGACAATAGTGTCAGGCGCCACCGAGGAGCCTAGAAATAAACCCATATTCCTCCCGTTTTCACTCCCCCCTGACGCTGACCTGCTTTCCCAACCCTGCTCCTACCTGCCAGGCACGTGACGGCGCTCCCACCCCTGCCGCCAGCCGCTGTGCACACACACAGAACCCCTCGCGCGGTCCCCAGCTTCGGCCTCGCACAGTCTGTCAGTTATCATTACAGCTGAGCTCTCCAAAGCCGCCGTCAATCACCCCCCACACGCCACCCCTCCCCATGCTGCCCTCTCTCCCCCTCATCCTCGCGTTGGATATAAATAGCACGTTCCAGCACAGCCCTTCACCTTGTGCCAAGCGCTCGCTCCCGGGCCATGGCACAGATGCTCTTTCTCCCTCCCTCCCAACCTCCTCCTTTCCTCGCAGCAGCTGAACACACAAGAGGAGTAAACATTCCCAGGACTCTTTAGCTTCGTGGGCAGCACCAGGGAACGTCCCGACTCGGTGTGGGCACCGGGGGAGGTTCTGCTCCGCGGGCTCGGTTTGCCTTGTTTGCCCATGTATCAGGGACGGTTTAGGCAGGGTTCCCAAAACACCTCACGGACGTGGTGGGAAGCGTTTCAAGCTGGATACTGTGGGATAACCTCTGTAAATAAAGGAGATGGCTTTCCTGCCCACACAGTTTATGGACTCTCAGCTCAGCATGCCCGGGAGGGTGTCAGTCAGTATTAACTGATGGCTGTACTGCTTTTGAAAGCCTGCATGCCCTTGTCCCCTGGAGACTGGGCTGAGATCTGTGAGTCTGTGAGATCCATCAGCCTTAGGCCACATAACCCACTGGAGTGACACCGGGCTGTTTCTGGATGTGGGTCACTATCATTACCATTCCAAATTGTTTACATGGTGTGAGGATGCCTACTGCAACAAGAGAAAAGCAAACAGAAAGAGAAGTAAACAGCCAGATACCCACAGCAAGACTTAAAAGATTCATGCTGCAATTTGCAGGGGCATCACCAATTCTGTTTATACAACAAGGAGCTTTTGGCTTTTGGCTACAGTGGAATATATCCAGAGGTTGCCTGGGAGAATAATTCTGGATTTCCACAAACAAACCCTAGAATATGGCCCATGAAGTATTAAAAACTACCTGCCCATACTGACAGCATCCCTGCTTAAGTTATTTCTGCATCAGCTCCTACCCTGCTGCTTTGGCTGGATGGGTGCAGAGGAGGGGGCAGGACCACGCTGTGGATTCTTGATATTGCAAAAGATCTGTCAGGGCATAGAGAAGATTCCTTACTCTGCTGCCACTTGCCTTAGAACCTGAACCCTCAAAAAAACCCCACGTGTCCTGCCTTTTAGGGCTGTTTATTGTTATAAAAGAACAAACACCTCAGAAGCCTCCTCATTTCTTTTGGTACAGACCCTCACGCACGGGATCCTGCGTGCAGCAGAACCCAGGAGTCTGCTGGGATCCCACTGTACCCATTCCCTGCTGCTTCTCCTTGAAACAGGAGCATTTGTCACGTGAGTCAGTTAGTTAATTATGAAGCCTGGTGTGTTGTTAACATGTCCTGTAACACTGCAGCAGTTTTGATGAGTACATCCTAACGAGCAGGGGTAGGTAACCACTGTACCAGTCAGAGCTGGCACGTGCTGTTCTAAGTCACTGTTTTATAAACTTGAAGCAGGTGGAAACCCTGTGGCTGGCTAATCTGACTAACAAAACACTTAACTAGCTTATACTAATTGCTGTTGTTACCTACAATTAACCTGCAGGCCATGGTGCAGGTTACTTGTTACTCATCGGTATCTTTTTGTCCTTTAAAACTTGCACTCTGGGATCTGAGGACAACCAGCTCAGGTTTATATTCTTGACCAGCTGCACTTAAACCCACGGCTGAAACTACTTCCACCCAGCTCAACCCATGGCTGAAACTACTTCTACCCAGCTCAACCCACAGCCAAAACTACTTCCACCCAGCTCAACCCAGCAGCTGGAAACCACAGCACAGTGTCACCTTCAAAGTGGACGTGCCAGGAGACAGAAAATGAACAACTGCATCTTCCATAGGCACATTCTGCCAGCCCCCCATGCTGCTCCATCTGCACACACATTTCCAGAGGTCTGTTTAAAACCACAGCCACTATTCAGGTCGCTCCACTGTGAAACTCTCTGCAGAGTCAGGGCTCATCCGAGGAGCCATGGGTGCTCTTCACCCACGTTTCTTCCCCTTCTCACCTCCAGCCCACACGACTCTGCCTCTGGGGATGGACAAACAGATCTTTCTTACCTTCTTTGGCCTTTCGTGGTGGGACACGTGCTTCTCTTGAGCAGGGGATGTGGATCGACTCCTTCTTCCAGCAATGAAGGAGCTACCTCCAGAGTGACGTGAGGTCTTCTGAGGTCAGCGGGGAAGGGGAGAGGAGATGGAGAGCAGGAGAAAGAAAGAAAGAAAGGGAAGAGAGAAAACAGTGTTACAGAGTCCAGCTTTCACTGTCACAGTGAACACAGTTGTAACAAATGGTTTCTCTACCACATGTGGGACCAAACTCTTTGTGTACCCAGCCTGGCTCCTGGCACGGGGACCACAGCAGACACCATACCAGTGGGCTTATGAACAGCACGCTGGTCTAACTCCCCAAATCCTTGGTTCTTTCTGGCCTATGTGCTGCAAAGAGACCATTCTGAAAGCAACAGGATAGGCAAGAGCAGCAACGTTGCTCAGGGAAGCCAGTGCCCCTGAACAGCAGTGTCCAGCCTCCAGTCTCGAGTGGGCTGTGTGGAAGATGCCCTGTTCCCAGTCCAGGAGCTCGAAGAAGTCCTGCTATCTACCCCAGCATCAGTAAACCTGATCCAGAGCTACACCCCGTGTCAGACACTGAGGGTACCTGGAGGGCAGAAAGGTGTCCTCCAGTTTGACTTTGAGGAGAAGGGTAACGACAGCAGTCACAGCACTGATAAGCAGGAAGCAAAGTGGGAAAGGCCAGCAACAAAGGAGCCACTGAGACACAGAGCTGCAGGGAGAGGATCGAGTTCCCTTTTTGCTGGAGGGGGGGGAACAGGTGTCTACTAATTATGCAGAACAGGAAAAGGGTTCCTCTCTTTCCTCTCCTACTGTAATTAATAGGGGGAAGTCCTTTGCCCCAAATATCTTCAAACAGCAACTTACTCTGTGTCTCTCCTGGCTTGTCTCTGTCCTCAAGCAGTAGTTCTGGCTATTCTTTTACACTCTCCTGCCCAGGGTGCCCAGCTCTATCCTGAGCTATACCCCTAACTCCCAGGATCATCAGGCATCATAGCTGCTCCCATACAGAGTGGGTCAGGGAAGCCAACACAGAAGGGAAGAATTCCACCCCCAGTTTTGAAAAGGGGTTTACAGATGCTGTACAAATGCAAAATCTAAAGGAACCTTCATCTCTAAGCAACTGGCTGAAGAGGGAAGCAGGCTGCAGATCTTGCTTATGTGTTCATGGCATTTCTTACTGCTCTGAGCACAGATACAGTCTAGGATGAAGACAATGCCTCATATGTGACAACAAAACCCCACTGCAGGGACAAAGAAACTCACCATTTTATTGAAGTGGTACTTGCAGTAGCCACAGTATTTGACATTGTCGACTTCTAGGACTTCCTCTTCACATAAGAGGCCAGCCATCTGGGCACTGAAACACATGCCATGAGGAGGAAGATAAAGCAAACTGTACAAACAGATCACATCACCCATCAAAGGGCAAAGGATACCCAGACAGGGTCTTGAAATACCCTGTTCTGCTTGGCAAACTGGTCTGCAAGGAGCAGGGGGGCAGAGTTCAGCCTGTTCTCAATTCAAACTAAGATCTTCAGAGATCATCAGTACTTTTCTACCAGATTGTCTTGCAACTTTTTTCTCAAGGGAGGCCTGGGACACCAGAAACAATTCCAGTGGAAGACACATCACAAGCAAGGAATCCACGTAAAGCCAGGAATCTCCCTGGTCTGCTGATAGACAATATTGTTTTCAGTCTGTGAGGGTACATGAGGATATCAGCCCTTAAAATCACATCATCTAGATGATCATCTTGTATGTGCTCTGCTAGAGAAGGAACATTCCTGGGTCGTGACTCATCTCTTCTCTTCTTGGATTCCAGAGAGTCTTAGGGAAATCCCCAGCCTTCCTCTTCAGCAGGGAAGGCTGGCTGGTGAAAAACCTCAGCCTTCCTGGGGAAGTTCCCCTCACAAACTGCACGAGGATGAGACACCCCTCGCACAAAACCCGACCCAGGGTGATTAGCCCAACTCCCCACACCACCCATTCGGTGTGGCCTCAAAGCCATAGCAGCAAAACCAAGAGCTGGGGCTGTTCTTGGGGTGACACTGAGGGGAACTCACCAGGTGACGTGGAAGGCTTGCCGGCAGCCGTGCCGGTTGCAGGCCATGCACGCTCCAGAGGCTGCTTTGCTCTCCCTCCCCTGCTCTTCACAGATGTAGCAGGTCTGATTTAATAACAAAAAAGAAAAAAAAAACAAGGAAAACTGCTCAATCCAAGAAGTAAACACAAGGTCTGCTGCACTCACTGGTTATCAGGAGGCAAAGCCTTTGAGAACCCAGAACTCTGTGTCCAGTTATCTCCCTCCTGCAACAGCAGCTCTGGGTTATTTCTCAGTGACATACACAAAACTCACACATCTTCTTTTTCTGCCCAGATAACACCCCAGTCAGATCAAAACGTGGAGTAAATGTGCAACTCCAAGGCAGAGATTGCTCAAGATGCAGGGAGTCGGGGAAGAGAGAAATGAGGGACCAAAGAGTTATCGACAGGAATGGGACTTTCCTTCATTAGTTATTTTTAAAGGAATCTGAGTACCTGGGAATGAGGAAACGTGGGAGAATAAGATGACCCCAGAAAGCCAAGGTGGGGCAAGCAGGAGAAAGAGGTGGCCTTACCTTGTTGAAACGGTCGTGGGGTACATACTGCAGGACAATTGGCTCCATGGTGAGCACATTGGCAAACTGCACCTCTGGGATGTACAAAGCACAGACGACATGAGCCCAGCCTGGGGAAGCAAACAAGAGAGCAGAGACTCACATGGGGTAACCTGAAAAGGCCTCTCACTCAGACAGGTGTGCAGACAGGCATGGGAGGGAGAGAGGGAAGAGGGTGTAGGAAGGCAGCCAACTTAAGTTAGATGTTAGATTTTAAATACTGCTTGTTGTAACTTGGTTTGGAATCAAATCCTTTGTGGGGGAAAGATAGACAGATACCACCTCCAGAATAAGTAAGCAAGCAGAGATTTCTTTGGGAAAAGAAAAGGATGGTGCTCTTTGCTTTTAAAAGCACCCTCTCAGGACTGCAGACCCAGAGCTGAAGGCCTCAGCAAACCCAGGAAAAGCATCCAAGCAGTAAATGGTGCCGATGGGACAGGTCTGACGTGTAGTCCCATGTCACTGGAAACAAAGCTCCCTTTCTTGGCTGTTATCAACAGCTAAAGAACGCTCTTTTTCAGCGAGCCAAGTCAGATTAAAATCTAAATCCACTGAGACAATTCCCAAATCAGACATGTAAGTTGAAATGCCATCTGGTGAGGACAGAACTGAGAAAGTTTGAAGGTCAGGAGCCTTTGGGGGCTGATCCATAGCGGTACAGCTACTGCACTGGGAGGATTTACCTCGAGTTAGGATGGATTCCCCTGGGCAGGCAGAGCCAAACGCCACAGTTACAGAACCCTACAGCACCATAAGTATTTGGGCTGTATAATTCTGTACAAGGACATGGTTGTAACACTTCTTGTGCCTGTCTACACAGACCTGACCAAACCATGCAATAACATGTCTGGAAGAAGATACTATGCTGCTACAGAACAATCCCCCAACACAATACATGTGCCACTGCACTAAGGCTTCTGGCACCAGCTCTAGCAGAATCTGGACTTAAAGCTTCTTCCCTAAACATAAGGATCTGTCTGACTAAAGACCTCCTTGCCTATGTTAAGTCTTTGTGTTTTAAGGTAAGAGGCAGGTACGTACAGAAGCATTTCTCAAAATCTTATTTTTCAGAAAAAAATCAAGTTTGATCTATGTACAGCCAGTAGCATCAATAGCTACAGGCTCTGACAACTGAAATCAGGCTCCACAGTGCTTCACAGCACCAGAGGCTGAGAAGCACCAAAGATGAGCAGAGAAGTCCTACAGAGAAAGACATCTGTGCTGCATCCCAGTCCCTGCTCTCGGATGGGCACTCAGGGCTGAGGCTCTGTTAACCCGAGGTCCATGCTGCCACTGGGCAAGCGTGCAGCAAGCAAGGAACTCAGCAACTTCCAGTTCCTGTAAACAAAGCCGGGCTGTGCACTGATTCCTGGGAGGTTAAACTCAAGAACCTGCCCATTTCAGGGGCCGTGCTTCTCTGCCAGCCAGAGGCCAGGCAGGTCCCCCCCACAGACAGGTCTTTTTGCCAAGAAGACTTCAGAAAGTAAAGTTTTGTAAGAAAAAAAGCATGTTTTCCTCCCTATGGAGCCTCCAGCCTTCCCTTTCTGGTGACCTAGGCTCAGAAATGAATTCCTTTGCACCCAGGAGAGCTGCTGAGTGCCGGGTGGCTCTGCAGCACCCACCCAGCTCCACGCAGGGCTACTCACCTCCGTTGTCGGTCCGTTTCAGGGCTCCATCTTTGTGGGGACACAGTTCACATCTCTTGAAATTAAGCAGAAAGAACAAGTTTAATCTGAAGTCCCAGGGGTGTGGGGCCAGAAAAAAAAAATAAAGAGAGATGATTCGTTTACAACACGGTTATGAAAGACGGGGCTGCTTTCAAAGAGAGGAAGTGGAAGGAAGGCTGAGAGCCCGTTGGGTGCTAAAAAATATGGTGACACAGCTCGATATCACCCTGACAGGGACGTATTTAAAGCCTCAACCCAAGAATGATGGGGCTACCAGCAAACCTTGACTGTCACGGGGCTTTTTTTACAGGTTCACCCTTTGTGGTTGGAGAGTAAAACTGAAAACCATGACTCAGAGAGAAGGCAAATAAAAAAAAAGCCATTATCTATCTTTGCATCTTTCCTTCCTTCTCTCTTTCTCTTGAGATATTTTTTCCAGTCTCGTGACAGGCGGGTGGGGCTGTCGTGACATTTTTGCTGGTGGGACCTGAGGGGAGGGAGATGGTGGCCAAGGACTGTTCCTCCCCCAAACCCAGGGCTGAGGTGGGACGGGGAAGATACGAGAGGAACGTCAGCAGCAGAGAGTCCATGTCACCCCATGAGGGTGGAGGAAGCTCCCTCAGCGCTTCCATGCTGTGTGGGAGGCTGCAGGCCCGGCGCCATGACAGGCTGTGAGGGACGGAAGCGGCTCTGCGCTCTTCTCCACACCCAGTCGCTAATGGCCGCTGTCAGGGAAGGCCGTGAGGGGGGACACAGGCCATGTCCTCCACCCAGAGCCAAACCCACCCAAGGGTCTCTCCCTCATGGTTGGGGCAAGGAGGGAGACGAGGGGACAGAGAGAGTCCAGCCAAGCAGGACAGTGAAAGTCAGGGAAACACAGCACCACGGTCACAGAGGATGGCACGGCCATGCCCTCCCTCAGTAACTGCAGCCTTGCCCGGCTGCCTTCGGCCTCCATGTAGGCCAATCGCTCTGTGAGGGCTTTCTCCCGGCCATAACACCCTTTTTGAAGCGTTAGTGGGAGCCGAGGTGGTTTCAGGGTGAGTTGTCACACATCAGCACCACTCAGGGAACATTTCTACACCCTTTTTGTTTTGTTTGACTTTAAAACAAAGCCTGAAAACCTGTGACATGCCACCCTGCTCCTTCCCTAGCAGAAATGCCTGATCTTTTAAAAAGCCAAAACAAAACAAAACAATTAAAAAAAAAAGGGTTTCTGTGGAAAAAAGTGCTTAATCAAGTTTTGAAATGAGGTGTCTGGGGTCGAAGTGAGATGATGGGGTGGACTGCTCTGAGTGTGTGCTCTCTCCAGCGCTTCGCCGTGATCGCTCAGCCCTGGCAGGCGTAGCAGGGCAGGTGTTCCATGCCTCAAAAACCCCTGACACACCGAGTGATAACCGGCCACGAGCAAATGCCCCCACCACCAAGTAATCCCCCAGGACATTCCACAAAGGTGGGTGGGGGTTTTTTTCCTCAAGCAACAGCTCTGCTGAAACTTTACCTCCTGGTAAAGATGGGCACAATAAATAGGATTTCAATGGAATGGGCAGTGAGGAGGCTCCTCCTGATCCTTGAATTCTTTACTGGGAGTCAAACAGCACCTTTGGCAATCAAGAAATCCCTGTGATAGCGTATAAATAAGGGGTGAGGGGACAAAGGCAGGGATGGGTGTCCACAAGAGGTGTGTTCTGCCTGCTCCTGGTTACGTGTGGGCTGCCAGAGGGCTGGCGAGCTGCTCTCACAATTACTATGGAAAGCCCGACAGAGCCAAGACAGAAGAAGAACTGGGTTAACTGAGACACTGTAATAAGAAATTTGCACTTGAAAAGGCCCCTCCGCTCTCCCCTCCACCCCTCAGATCAAAGCGGCTCTCCCACCATGCGATTAGCAAAGCTCTGATTGTAACAAGAGGGGTTAACAGCTCCATCGGCCCCACACAAGACTTTTAATAGCCCTGACTCTAAATGACAGCTAAAGCCTTCACATGATCCCTCACATGAGTGCCTCTGGCCATTGCAGCTCACCGGGCTTCCCAGACAATTTGATTACAAAGTGGATGGGCTTTGGGTTGCTTACTGTAAGCACAATAGCGTCCACAGCATCCTTTAGGGACCTGAGCATCTGAGGAGGGGTTTATGAGCAGGGATTAGCGGTACCTCTTCCTTTTATTCAACCTGCATAGGCCAAGGCAGTCTCCGGGGTTTTTATTTCAACTCTGGGAAAAGAGCAGAGCTTGGTTGATTTAAACCAGGTTGTGATGGGTAAGGTTAGAGCTCCTGACCTCCTGGGGCTTCTAACTCCAGGACCACCAAGCAACTATACCTGCCAAGCCAAGTTAGGGCTCCTGAGCCCTCCTTCCAAAGCTGAGCAGGGGATGGAGTCCATCACTCCGAAGAAGGGATACAGAAATCGGGAGACTCATGCCTCAAAGGCACCCATGAGGGACTGCAATATTCTCCCAATCTCATTTTCAAAGCAAAAGTATCAATATTTAGCCAATAAATAAGTTTGTCACGGACAAAGCTTGTCAGCTGCTTTAGGATTCTTCTGTGAAGGCAGATGTGGGAAGAAAAACGTTTTTCAAAGGAGTTTGCCACACAGTCATTATGAAAGAAATACAAATAGCAGTTCATCCTGCTGCTGTTGGCAGTGTTATTTAGCGGTCACATAGCAGCACCTCTCCTTGGACATCCCCAGGGCAGTGTCTGCAGGCTGCTAACGGCCCTTTTGTGGCTGGAGAAAGCCAGGCACGAGCAGTGCCCTGAAACCCAGGGTGATGGAAGAGCTCCACGGTCCTCCAGCCTCACCGGACCATGAAGCCCTGATTCAAAGTGCTTTAGTAGTAGAGCCGTGCAGGGATCTCGTAAGCCCTGACTCATTTCCCTTACTCCGAGCACACTGTTCTCTACATCAAAGAACTCGGGTCTTTTTAAGTATTTACCCATCTGCGTGTCCGTTGCTATGACTGCTGGTGTTTAACTGAAAAGGTGAGGGATTTAGATAGGAAATCATCCCCGGCTCTGCTTAGGAAGGAAGATTATCACTGTTCAGTTATTATAGTAGCAGGGCTGAATGCCACAGGGGCTGAATGGCATGACCGAAGCCCACCACGCGTTGTCTTAACAGATTTCCCCCAGGGCGAGTTAAAGGAGGAGCCTCCTGCGGGGTTATTGTTTCCCTGGTACCTTGGAGGCAGTTGGAAGTGTGTAACGTGCAAGTGGAAAGTCCTTGCAGTGAGCACAGGTGAGGAGGACCTGTGTGGACGTGTATTACTGCAGCTTAGGCTGCATCGGAGGGAACGCTGAAGAGGTTCTCTCTGCCTGTATGGTTGGTGGGGAGGATTGGGGGGGAGGAAGGAGCTCACGAAATCCAAATTCCTTTCTCTGCTATGAAACTATCTGCAGGATGTAAAACCATTCAAAGCCACATTTGATCTTCTTGACTGCAGCGCACATAAAAGCAGCAACTTACAGTGGGAAAAGAGCTCAGGTCGGGAAGTCTGGTCTTGTTTACACTCCCCCTTCCAAGGAGGAACGAGTTAATGCACTGTAGAGAGCACGGCACGGATACCTAATTCCCCTATCCACTCATCTTTGCCAAGTTCTTCGCCCATCTGTGAAACAGATTAAACTTGTGCACTGCAGCAAGCAGAGAGCCCGGCTGGGATGGAGCACGGTGCCTGCTGCAGCCCGCAGGGATCTGGAGATTCAGAGGTCCCCTCCTGACCTCCGGGTGGGTACTACAGAACCCCCTGCTTCACCGGGTGTGTACTTCAGAAATTAATTAGCTAAACCCCTTCAGAAGGCAGTACAGGCGTTAATAAACATTGTGTGTCCTGATGAGGCCTTTCCCCATGTCAGGAAAGCCAAAGCTGGATTGAAATCCATCCTGGAGGAAGCAAAGGGGGGGAGCTATTGAGGACGTACGGTACAGCACACGCAGCATCCATGGCATAACTAACACGTTGCCTACAGGATTTGGGTGGTGCAGCTGTATCTGGTAAGGGCTCAGATGGGAAGGTATCACAGAGGAGCTGCTGTGTGATAAACTCATGGCCTGGTTTACTGCACAAGTAACTCTGCCACATAGACAGACCTAAGAGGCAGCCCCAGCCCGATTGTTTCCACTCTCCTGCCTCACCGGGAAATGCCAGAATTAATTAAGAACATTTGTAAAGTGTTCTACACTGCTAAACTGCTACTCAGACAGCAACTAAACCCCGATCCAGCTTCCTGTCATTTTCTCTGCTGTTTTACAAACTCGGAAGGCTTTCTGCAGGAGAGTGTTGCTGTGAGCTACGAGTGCCAATCCCTCCTGTCAGTCAGCATCGACAGCTCTGACAGGATAGCAGCATCTCAGGTGATGCCAACTTCCCTCCACTCCAAAACTTTTGAGGAGCTGTACAGAAGAAGCAGCAGGAAAACCACCTTTTAGCAGAATGCTGTGATTTTTTTTTTAGAATTTGGAGGTCTCTAGGCTCAAAAATTTTGTCACTGAGAACTTGCTTAAAATCACCTCTCATCAAAACACCAAATAGTGTTGTATACAGTTATTTCCATTGTATAGACAAGCTGTAGCAGGCTACTGGCAGAGCTGGGATTACAATCACAGCAGCATCACAGAACACTTTGGATTGGAAGGGACCTCAAAGCCCATCCAGTTCCAACGCCCCTGCCATGGGCAGGGACACCCCCACCAGCCCAGGGTGCCCCAAGCCCCATCCAATCCAGCCTCACACCCTGCCAGGGATCCAGGGGCTCCCACAGCCCCTCTGGGCACCCTCACCTCTAACCCATCCCTGCCCTCTGCCAGCTTGGAGCCATCGCCCCGTGTCCTGTCCCCACACTCCCTGGTGACCAGCCCCTCTCCTGCTTCCCTGTGGGACCCCTTTGAGTATTGGGACACCACAATTAGGTCTCATTGGAGCTTCTCTTCTCCAGGCTGAACCAGCCCAGCTCTCCCAGGCCGGCTTCATAAGTAGGCTCCATCACTTCTGCCAGGGCACCACATCGCTTCCAGCAGAGACACGAAGGGCATCGAACAAACCTATTTCATTTAAGGACAAGGGTGCTGAGCACTCACCACCCGGGCGGCTCTCTCTTGAGATTCACATTTCCGACAGAACCAGGGGCCGGTAGGAACTTGGACAATTCCATAGCAAGCTGGAAGAAAAGTAAAGAGAGCTCGTTAGACCATCTTTAAATCACAGAATCATAGAATGGTCTGGGTTGGAAGGGACCTCAAGGGTCACAGAGCTCCAACCCCCCCTGCCACAGGCAGGGCCACCAACCTCCAGCCCTGGAGCTACACAAGGGTGACCAGGGCAATCCACTGTTTGGTTTCTGGGGTGTATGTAAGTTTGCCAGAGTTGTTAGTGGTGACAGATGCAGGTGACAAACCCCCAAATTACATCAACGCAGCATTTTACTCCCCTTTCTAGTTTCCAGACCCAGCAGCAGCCACCAGCCTTTTGCACAAGGTCCAGCATGCCACATTCAGCCAGGTTTTCAAACAAACCCATGCCCAGTGTGAAAAATTCCTAGGAAGAACCAGCCTAAGTGGGAACAGAGTGCTCCCTAAACTGCGTGCAACTCTGGCCTAGCAAACACAAACACAGCAATTTCTTACCCCTCAACTTTTCAAGCATCACCAGTGATCTAGATCTCAGATGATGACAGGGATGGCTGTGAAGCACCTTCACCATAAACAGGGCAAAGATAAAAATCTCAGCATCAGGAAGTGATCTCAGTGAGAAGGCAGAGAAACTCCCGTTTATCCCACACGCCTCGAGGCTGTAAAGCCACATCCCTCAGCAGCCTTTCGCAGCAGCTTCCACAATCGCTGACCTCAGGCTTTTTAGGACTACTCCTGGGAGGATGTTTTGTGTTCATACAAGTCTCCAGCTGATAAACTGACAAAGCTCCTGTTTTCATCCAGCTACACTTGCTTTCTGCATCACTACTGATGCTCTCAGGGTCCCCCCTCCACAAGCTGCAGCTCCTGCTTCTTTAAAACTAGCTCCCTTCTCTGATGGGGTGATACTGCTTGAAGACTTCACCTTCTTCAGTGACCTTCTCCCTCTAATTGCCCAAGGGTGGTTTTCCTGAGTCCCCATAGGAGGCATTCTGGAAATGCTCTGGACCACGAGGCAGGTGGGGTTAAAGCAACAGATAGTGGTGAGAAGTAAGGCTATGCATCTCAGATAAAGGCACAGGAGTCTCCTAGGAAAGAACAAGTTCTTTCTTCCTTATTCCACCTTCAAATGAGAACTGGCAGTTGGAATGGAATCCCAGTCACTCGAGACATTTGAAAGTAGGTTGGACATAGCATCTGAAAATATCCTGCTGGAAGCAATCCTGTGATGTTCCCTGGAGCACAGACCAGGCACAACCTGCAATGGGTTCTCTCCCTCTCTCTCAACGTCTATTACTCTACATCAGCCAAGAAAACGAACGCAACTGGAGAGTTAAACCAAAGGAGCTGCCTGCAAGATGAGCCAAGGCATACATGTAAGAAAATAGAAACTCCATGAAAGCAGTGACAGAGGAGCCTGCCTTGGGTCCATCTTTAGCAGCAGGCTTAGGGCCAAAAGCAAGCACTCAGCTGGAGCCAGCGCGTGCTGCTGTGTCCACTGCATCAAAAAGGAAGAAAACAAGGAAGAAAATAAGGGGAAAGGCAGAACAGAAGTAAGGCAGGGCTGGAAATAGGGTTTGTAAGTGTTCTGACCACCTTTGGAGAGTCTTCACTGCCAATCACATATTAACATCCTGCATTTTTTACTGGAAAGCCAAGATTTCTCCCCACAGTCCCAGCGATGGCTTTCAGGACCGGTCCGAGCGCGTAGCTCTGACATGAGCTTCACAAAATCACAGCTCCCTACACCGAACTGCACAATCATTTCAAAAGGTAACTCTGGTTGTGTGAATATCCGAGCAGCAGAGAGAGAACAAACCCTCTGTGTGTCTGCATGGAAGGAGAACTGATGACCCAAAATGATCCCTGACAGTGGTTTGTGTCTGTTTAAGCAACCAAAAGCTTAAGCCCACCAAAAGCTTAAGCCCACCAAAGCACCACACTGCTGCTAGGTTCACGAGCAGGCTCTAAAGAGAGGGCTGAAGACCATGCGCTGCCACGCTCCTTATCAATGACTCCATCCTGAAGGACCCCTACAAGCCCCAAACAGACAGTTGGGTTGCCCAAACCCTCAACAAGGCTCTTCTAAGTTGTTTCAGGTCTACCAAAACATGCCCACTGCCGCAGCAAACACACCCAGGCTGGGTACCTGTGCGGGCCTAGAAGCAAGCACCCTGAGAGAAGGAAAGCGTTGGGTGTTCCAAACTCTTCTTGCCAGCAAGAAGAGTCCTGTCAACCTCAGGAGCGGGCACAAGGATGCTGATGCCCCTTATCTCCCTCCAAAATGAAAGAGCGATGAAAAGACCCATTCTCTAGCACTGGATTTGATAAATAAAGGGAAGAAGGGAAGACTTACACCAGCAAAATTAGAAGTGTCATTCCGGGTCCCTCGGAGGCACCCTGGAGAGGTTGCTGGATGACAGGAGACACCCAAGCATCGACTGGGAACCAAGAGAAAACCCCCGCCAGCTTCGCTTCCTCCTTTCTAACTCCTCTTTAGTCACTTGGCTGTAAGCAGCTTCTTACTCAAGCCGCAAGCATGGATACACCAAGTGTACGAGAAGTGGAACGAAAGCCCAACCTACAGACCCAGAGACCTGAGCCTGACAGGGGGCAGAGCAGGACACGTCGGTGGCTGGGGACAGGAGCGTGCAGGGAGGCACCGAGCGCACAGGAAGAGGCTGGAGATGTGCCGGGAGATGGATAGGATAATAATAGATGGAAAAACAGACATGCCAGATGAGACCAGAAACCTTGGTGTTCTCCAAAACAAACCAGCCAGGATAATCATCACCGCGCCTTTCTGCTGGATTTGAATGAAAGTAAATACATGCTGGGGGTGGATTTTTTGTTGTTGTTTTGTTTCTCTTTATTTTTTTTTTTTCTAGGTTTTTTCTTTTTTTCTGGGTTTGTTTGGAGACCCGAAGACAAACTTTCCAGCCCGGTACCGTGTGTCAGGGGCGTGCTCCGAGCCATTTAAAATGCAAATACCCCCAGTCTTTGCTAGAAGGGCTGCCTGCCTTCCTCACTCCCACCCTCGGAGGACGCAGCTCCGGGCCCCGCGGTCCCCCCCATCGCCCCCCCCACCCCGCCTTCCCCGGGGTTACCCGGGGCCATGTGCGGCAGCGGGCCGAGGCGACGAACCGGACCCCCGGGGGCGGCTGCGGCGGTTCCCAGCCCGGCGCTGTGCTCCTCCCTCCCGGCCCGGGGCTCGGCAATCCGCCGTTCCCGTGGCACCGGCGGGGAAAGGAGAGCGGGGAGGTGGGGGGGGAAAGACCGGGCTCCGCCGCCCCGGGCACCCTCCCCTCTTCCTCCCGCGGAAGGAAGGAAGGAAGCAAGGAAAGGGCTGGCGGTCTCTGCCCGCTCCCGGTAACGCACCCGCCGAGCCCCGGGAGGTGCATCCCCCCACCCCCGCCGCTCGGGGCGCCGCTGATGACCAACTCCGCTCCCCCCTCGCAATCGGTACACCGCGCTCCCCCCCCCCCGTCCGCCGCCTCCTCCGCCGAGCCAGGCCAGCGGCGACACCGTTATTTTGAACAATAGGGATAAAACAAAGCCCCCCCCGCCCCCGCCCCCGCCGCCGCCGCCGCCCCCGCACCCTCCCACACCGGCACCACCACCATCCCCCCCCCGCCCCCTCAGCCTCCCCGGGGCGCCCGACGGGGGAGGCGGAGGCGGCTGCGCCCCGGCCCCGCGTTGCCCCCGGTGCCGGCGGCGGGGCCGGGCCGGTGTCTTACCTTGGTGCACCGCCACATTGCAGCCGTGCCCGTCGCAGTACACCAGCGGGTTCTCCGCCCAGCCCCGCTCATCAGAACAGACACAGCAGCCTCCCACCATCTCCTTCATACTTCCATGAGGGTTTCCTTCCAACCCCCCCCCCCCCGCCTCTCTCTACGCACACACTCCTCCCTTCCTCCCTCCCCCTCCTCCTCCTCCTCCTTCTTCTCCTCGCCTCCTCCGCGCTCCCCCCTCCCCGCTCGCAGCTCTGCCTTTCACACGGCCGCCCCGTGAGGGGCGAGGGGTGTCTGACCCCCCGTAGCGGCAGCGCGGAGCCGGGTGCTGCTGGGCTGGGGGGGGGGGGGGGACAGTGGACGGGGGGGGGGGAGGACGACGGACGACGACACACGGAGACCCAGGGGCGGCGCGCCCCCGCCCCGCGCCCAGGCACACGCACACACCCGCTCGCACACATACACACGCACACATAGGCACACACACGAGCACACACCAGCGCTTCCCCCCCCTCTCTTTCCCCCCCCCCCCTTCCCCTCCCGGTACAATCATGGCTGCGCCGCCCGCATGCTCCGGTAAAATTTGAGGTTCGGGGATCGCAGGCTGGCGGGGTCGGGCGCGTTTCTCTGCGTGGGGGGATCCATATTTTATTATAATTATTATTATAATTATTAGTGTCTCTTGTTTTACCCCCCACACCCACACACACACCCCCTCTCTGCAGCCGCTCTCTGTCGCTTCTTTCTTCTATGTTGTTTTTGTTCGCCTCCGGCCCCGTCCCTTCCTTTCCCCCCCCCCTCCCCTCCACCACCACCTCCTCTCCCGAGCAAACCGAGCAGGAATCCGAGTGTGCACCCGTGT
Organism: Gallinula chloropus; assembly: GCF_964237585.1. Taxonomy (NCBI): domain Eukaryota; kingdom Metazoa; phylum Chordata; class Aves; order Gruiformes; family Rallidae; genus Gallinula; species Gallinula chloropus. The sequence continues at coordinate 2,332,003 of NC_140111.1, read as the reverse complement.
GTGCAAACCGCTGGATGCGTGCCCGAGCCAGGCAACATGGATCGCTCCGGAGGGATGAGCTGGGACCGGCTCCGCAAATCCCATTATCCCCGCAATTCCTCGCTGACAGATCGGGGCTCCGCGAGCGCCACCGCCTGTCCCGCTCTCCCAGGCTCCTGCTTGGAGGAGGTTTTTTTAACCCGTTGGCACCTGTTTTGTTATCTTTGCATGGAAGGAGGAAAATACACCCCCCCCACCACCACCACCAGCACCACCCTCCCGGAGGTTTATACTCGGCAGGAAAAGCGTCAGGAATTGGTTGGGAAACGGTAAAATGAGATAATCCTAAAGCCTAGTGAGTAACGCTGCATGGGATTGCACCTATGGGTGCCATATGTCCACACAGCATCGTGGGACCTGTAAGGTATGAGAAACAGCCCTTGGGCACATCACCCGGAACAGACAGGGAGAAATGAGGGAAACCCAAGCACTGAGCACAAAAATAACCAAATCCTAGAAAAGCAGCATAGGGAGAGTGCAAAGAGTTCCAGTAACGTGTTCCTCCAGCTCCAGCTCTACCCAAAATCATCTGCCTGAGGACACAGAGCAGCTCTGAGGGAACAGGGGACGTCTCCTGTAGGTTCACCCAACCACCACTCTGTCCTCATGTGGAAAAGGAGCTGCCTGATGCCAGAGAAACGGTAGAAAACCTAATGGGGAACCTTTTTCTCCCTGCAAGGTTAAAGAAAAAGATGTTCTCTAAATTTTGTACTGTTACAGAAGAGCTTTGTGTGGGGCTGGTGCAGGAGCAGTATACAGCATCCATAAGAAGGTGCATATCAAGGTGCCTCGTTGGCATTGCTACTTTTCAACTCCACTCCTGCAAATCCTCAGGGGTGTAAAAAAGAAGTGCTGTAAATCAGAGGGAAAGGGGAGAGTGTTGTGTCTCACTGGGGACATGTGTGGGGTTCATGGGACCCCTGTGCTGCCCAAAATCTTTTTTCCCCTATTCTCTGTGGGTTGTGAGCACTGGGGAGAGATGGACATGGTAGTGAAGGAAACAAAACTAATCCAAAAGCTGTTCTTCCTGCTTCCAGGAGTAGGCACTGGAAACTCTTTTCGGAGTAGCCAGGAGGCTGAATCTTTACTCCAACGTCAGGATTCAAAGCCAGCAGCGTTTCTGCCCTCCCTGGAGCACAACCTGGGCAGCTCTGTCCTGCCTGCAAGCCCATCACCTCAGTGACTCCACGGGAACTACTCCTGATTTACAGCAGCTTTAACAAGAGCAGAACCCGTGCTGATGTCTCGTAGACTGGCGACCCCCTTCCCACTCCAAGCGCTCCCCCTGCGACAGGCAGCCTTTGAAAGGTCACCATACCCCATCGCAGAGTTTCTTTAAAAAGAAATCTTCTCATCAGAGAGGAAACCCTTTCCAGCAGCCCCAATAATCACCAGTTTAGCATCCTTTATATTGCACCTGTTCAAGCGTTACATCAAGGGGCTGGAAGGCAGACGGCTCCCTGAGAAGCTGCCTGCTGGGATGCTGTCTTCCTTTTATTACATTCCTTTGAGAGTCACAGGGGCAGACAATACGTTCACCACATTGCTGGGAATTCACTCAGCCTTAGCTCACTTTTCGGGGAGGGTTTCCCCTCCTCTCCCCCTCTTTTTTTCCCCCCTCCTTTTTTCCCCTTTTATCTATTGTGTTATGAACTTGTTTAAAAGAAAAAGGTGGGGGGAAATCTGGCTGGTTGCCTTTGTAACCTGAAGGAGATCCTTGTGGTTTGAGGTTGTCTTAGACTATGGGACAAAATGCTAAACATCCGCCGGTCCCCTGACCGTCTTGGTTCCAGTTGGCCATGCTGGCAGACACTTGGACTTGAACTGCAAATTTGCCTTTAGGGGATTAAGTTCCAATTTACATAACTAATCCCTGCGGGGAGGAAAGGCCAGGGACTGGGGAGGAAAGGGCACTGGGGAGGAAAGGGCACTGGAGAGGAAAGGGCACTGGGGAGGGAAGAGCACTGGGGAGGAAAGGGGACTGGGAAGGAAAGGGTACTGGGAAGGAAAGGGCACTGGAGAGGGAAGGGCACTGGGGAGGGAAGGGCATTGGAGAGGAAAGGGGACTGGGGAGGAAAGGGGACTGGGGAGGAAAGGGCACTGGGGAGGAAAAGGCACTGGGGAGGAAAGGGCACTGGGGAGGAAGAGGCATGGCTGGTTTCTTGAGAAAAACTTAAGGGAAAGTTCCAACTGTGAAAACTGAGCCCTGGAGATGGTTGATTTATATCACTCATTTGTTATTTCATCAGACTGTGTTTTTAAATCGTGGCCCTGTGGAGGAGGCAGGAGAAATTAAAGTGATGTGTCCTGACTCATGGGAACTGCTACCCTCGTGTGTCTCAGTCATAACTCCAGACTGGAGTTAGGGAACTTGTTACTAAACTTAGTCCTTTACTACCATACCCAGAGAATCCTGGACAAGGGAACTGGCTTCTGCACAGGCTCATAGAGCATGGACAGGGCTGTTCACCTTATCTCAGGCAGCAGAGGCTTTGTTACAGATGCTCTTTCTTTTTCAGGGGGATCTTTTGGGTTTCCTTCATTGGTATTTAAAAATAACACAAACTTAGTTAGCAGCTAAACTCCTGACATGGAAATGGTTGAGATAGAACAAATAAAACACTCTTACTGGGGTATAAGGCCATGTCATTGCATTTACCAGACCACTCCTGCTGGTTTATCTGTTTCATACTGGTTTTAGCTGGTTTATCTATAAAACACATCCACCCCATGTTATAGAAAAGAACACCACCACCAAAATAAAGGCAAGGAAATTTATCTTCCCTATGATAACTCCACGTGCTCCTAGGAAGTGTAAGGGCTGATGTGTGTAAGAGAAGTGCTCCTGGCCCAGCTGATGCAAAGGGTCGATGCAAGGAAACACTGGGATGTACATACTTAATGCTTGCAGTGATAGATTGCCTCTATCCCAGCCTCTGCCAACAGCTTCTCCTGGGAATGAAGACTCTTCCTCCCTTCATTTATGGGGAAGCTGCCGCTCGATATCATCATGAGGAAGGACTGTGATTTATCTGGGTCCAAGGAGGGCTAAAACTTGCCTGTTTGTGGCCAGGCAAATCTGTGCCCTTGTTTGCTCATTGGATTTTCTCTTATTCCTCTTGGGCAGGTTGGAGGAAGAGGGAATTGTGCAGATAAGAGTACTAATCCATGCTAGGCAGCCAAATTTCTCAGAGTCACTAGCAAGAACCACTACTTCAGAGTGTAAATCTCTCCATTGACACTGTGGGATCAGTTCAGCAGATAGGCAGCCAAGTCTTATCCTCTGTTAGCAGCAGCCACGAGGGACAATGTGACATAATCAGAGAACTTCCCGAGCCATATCTCTTGTAGAAAGGGGTTTTTGCTCATTTCAGACCAAACTTTTCATCCTTCTCAACAGTTCTTATACATTGGGCTCCTTCACCTCTCTGTAAGCACTTGCTGGAACAGCAAGAACGCCTATGTACACCTCAGTTAAATGGAACAAGTTAGTTTGGCTTTCTGCAAAGCTTTCCCTGTGATGTGTTTCTCTGTATCCCTTGTTTTAGATACTGTAGAGTCTCAAAACATTGGGAAAGGTTACTCTGGTTGTCAGATTTCAAGGCTGACAAGTGTCCCTCCTTGGAGAGGGAAATAATCCATGGCAGAGAGTTGCTCTGCAAACATGGAACGGTGGGCACCAGCTCTGCTACTGACCTGCTGCAAGGCTTCAGATGAATTATTTTGCTCTTCCCATCCTCCCTGTTTGAGTGATTAGACCTTTGAGGAGGGAATTCCATCTTATCCCACCTTCAGCACTAGTCTGGGATCAGTAGAATCCTGATGCTACTCAGATTCCCTGACCAGAGATGAGGCTGATGGCAATGGCAGTGACCCATCATCAGATGTGACTCAGTGGTATACACAAAACTTTACTCAAATTAATTTTTTGCCTCTGCTGCCTCTATCATCAGATAGTTCTGAAGTTTCTCTACCTTGGCAGTGGGTTTATAAAGGATATAAACCTTTTCCTTTGCTCCCCACCGATTTTATGACCTAGCAACAAAAGGTCCCTGTTCCCAGCCTGGTAGGGACAAGGGGTCAAAATCTTCCTGTTTCTCTACACCACAGATGTCCTCCAATCCAATGACATCTCAGTTGCAATCAGTGTACCTTTTTCCCCAGCATATAGATCCCTTTAACTCTTTTCTCCCATGGTGGGACAAGGAAAAATCCCACCAGGGTCTCCAGAGATTTCTCATACCCTGTAGCTGGGAGCCTGGACCACAACCTGCAAAGGCAAAGTCTCTGTTTGAACAGGAGCTTCAGCTGTCCCCACAGCCCGGCGTTCCCAAGGGAGGCAGAGTGAGACCTTTGCCCCTGCCCTTCGTTAACCACACCTACCCAAGCTCTTCCTCTTCTCCTCTCTTTTCTGCCCTGTTGAATCAGCTCTTGCAGTTCATGAGATGTGTTACTGTACAGGATAACTTCTGCTTTGCTGATGTACAAACACCCACAGAAAGATCCGGAGCCAAGAACCAAACTCACCCACTCCCAGCTTTGCTTCATCAGTAACTTTCTGGCCTTGGACAAGTCACTTCCTCCCTTTGTGCCTCATTTTCCCTCTTTGTCTAACCAATTCCCTATTGCAGAAGCCTTTTTGGGTTGTTTGTCTCAAAAAGCACTATATAAGTGCAAGTTATTATTCATTTAACAAAGTCATTAAGGGCTTTGAAAGGAAACAATGATGTCATTAACAACTTTGGGAGGAAATAGTGCCATTAATGACTTATAAAGGGAAAAAAGTAGCGATTGAAATGGCTTCTTTATTTCCCCCTCTAGCAGCTTAAATCAAACGAGACAGCAGATCATATTTGTCTTCATGGATTTGATGCATTCCAAACAGTAAAATTGATTAATGCAGGAGGTCACTGCACAGGAAGATGACAAATTCGCTTTTTGGTATTAAATTACTCCTTTCTGAGTGGAAATATTTTGAAGGGATTGTTAGAATCGCTCTGGTTTCACCCTAAAAGCTGAGAGTCCCAGGCTTTGGTGCTGTACCCCTGCTTATGGCCGCTTTCCAGCCCACTTACCTTACTGTCCCCTCCCCTGGGGTGATGGGGATTCCTATGGGTCACGTATTTAAAGTGGTTTAGCTGTTTATTCACATCTTCCCCCCAAAAGAGCGAACATGCTACAGACCACACAGCTGAGGAGCATCCCTAGAACAGGTCCCATTTACCAAACCTAACAGGGTAGCCATGAAATCACATAAACACTGCTCTGGAAGGAACTCCACCAGATTAATTAGGCTAATTCCCTACAGGGAGGCAGAACCAAGGACTTATTAGTGTCATATTATTTTTATTAATGTTATTATTATTTACATTAGGCAGTGAAAGTACACAGCAATTACCAGAGGGATAAGTGATGTGGTCTGTGTCAAGAAACCAAGAGTCTTTTTAAGGAGCCTCTACTTAGGTTTTGAAGTTCTTCCTTCAGCACCTGAGCAGATGGTTTAAAGATGATTTTAAACCCAAACCAAGCTTTGGGGGGCTCCCATCTCTTGGTGTGCCCAAACCCCTGTGGATACACATGGAGCAGGACCAAAGCTTTTGAGAGTGTCTAAACTCTCCCAGGGCGCCTTGGTATGGAAGGGTCAGGTAGATTCAGACCCTGGGTTTCCAGCTGAGGTCCTGATGGGAAAGGGGGGGATTAATAATCACAGACACATCTTTTGTTAATGGGAATCAGGCACCTGTTTCCCTTTGTGCCTTGGGAATTTTCCCCCACATCCCCGTGTTTTTAGTGCCTTTAAAAAATACTTGGCAGCAAATGAAGCTTTGCCTCCCACCAGTTGCTCTCAGTTAATTGGTTTACAAACCAGTTTAATTAAACCCTCTGTTTTGACATCCTTGCATTGGTTGAGAGCGTTGCATCAGCTTAGCTTGCAAGCGTGTGCTCAGTTCTTGGCTGCACCATCGGAAACTGCCTTTGAGACAGGAAACCTGAGGTAAGAGCCTGAAGGTAACAGCCCTGCATGAAACCAAGCTGCTGTTCCAGGCCAAACACCTCTTCCCAGGGCTGAAAATACTCCGGGCTGGGCAGGTCCCATGGCAGGGCAAGGTGCAGGGGTGATGGCCATCCATCCTTCACTGCCCCACTGCCAAACTGACAATGGTCCAGGGTGCTAAACCTGCCCAGGGATGGGCTTTCTCCTCCCTTCCTCCCAAATTACCTGTGTAAATACTTTTATATATGTATATAATGACTTCTCAAGCTGGTTCCCAGAGTGCAAAAGGATCCGTTACAGAGCTCTGCAGGAAGAAACCGTGCACTGAGCTGCACGTGCTCTGCTGCTGCTGCTGCACCCTGCACCCTACAGCACCCAGGGCTGGGGAAGGGTGTCAGCTCTCACCCAAATCCCTCCGGATCCTTCAGATTTCTGCGCCGACAGCCCAGGGTGCTGCAGGCTCGGGGGGTGTGGGACCTGCCCGCCCCCCCCCCCCCACGTGCGGATGCTGGGGCTTGGCGGCGGAGCTGCCCCGGTGCCCGGTGCCCGGCTCTGTGGGGCTGAGAACCGCCGGGGCTGAGAAAGGCCCGTGAATATCGACAGGAAACGATCGGCGGCTTTTTTGGTTGCGAGCTGCACGGCTGAGGTTCAGGCAACGACATCCTGCCCCGCGGAGCGCCGGGGCCGCGGGCTGTGGGGGCGGCGCCGCTCTCCCGGGGGCCGGGCAGGAAGCTGGGGGCCGCGGCGGGGGCCCGAGAACGGCTCGGGGCCGGGACCGGACGGCCCTGAGCACAGGCGACCTTGTGCCACCTCTCACCCACGCTGCAGGCGGCAGAGGCGATGCACTTCCCTGGAGCACATCTGTCCCTGCATCCCTCCCTGCATCCCTGCATCCACCCCTGCATCCATCCCTCCATCTCTTCCTCCATCCCTGCATCCCTCCCCTCTGTCCCTGCATCCCTCCATCCCTTCCTTCCTCCCTCTCTCCCTCCCTCCATCCCTCCATCCATCCGTCTGTCCCTGCATCCCTCTATCCCTGCATCCCTGCATCTCTCCCTCCCTCTATCCACATCTACCCATCACCTCTCCGTACTCAGCTCTACAAACACTACAAGGCTTTTAGAGCCCCACAGGGCTGGTGGAACTGGGAATGGTGGGTTTCCCATGTGGGACAGGGCGGCAGTTGGTCAGAGGAATGCTGAGGTGCTTCAGGCTGCACTTCACACCTTTACCAAGCAGTGAGCAGCTCTGGTTCCCACTAAGAGCTACAAGGACAGGCAAGAAAACATCACCAGACCTTGAGTCCTTCATCGCTGCTCCTGGGAGATTTGCATGGACTGTTCTGAGACTCCTGTTTATTAACAACACCCTAATTATTTTCCACAGGAAATAACTGATTCCTTTACTAATAATTTTGGTGGTTTACCATGGACTCTGCCAATCTGCCTTGCTCTTAGGATCATCTTTTTAATCATGTGAAATGACTTAGGGAACGGGTTAGATCTTCTTACACACCCTATTACTCATCAGAAATTTTGAGGCTGTAACCTATTACTTAGTCAGTGGTGAGTCATGGCTTGTCACTTGGAAAAGAAAAGATGGCCAAATTCTGACATCCTTGAGGTTTACCCCCAAAATAGTGTGTAAAGTCACCAGCACCCCTTCCAAAGAGATGAGAGATAAAAATCAGGCTGATGGTTTCATCTTAATCCATGAGTAATATTAAGAATAAATCAGTTTAGCCATGATTCATATCTATCTATCTTGATGCCTAAATATTTTCTCACTCAACTTGAGAGACCCAGCAACAGGAATCATTCCTGAGACTGTCAAAAATCTGTGCAGGAAGCTCTCTGGGGGCAAGGCCATGGCAGGATGCTTCAGAGCAAGTCTCTACGTGGATGTGCTGACTGGACCATGCTGAGGAATTTCACTGGTGCAACGGCTTTAATTAACAATTGTGTTAATTTATTTCATTCTGGTTGTTTGCTAAATTAAAATAATCTCTCATAAGCAAAGTAGAAGGTAGTAATGGGTCTACATGAGGGGCTTGTGCAAACATAGGGGTATATTTAGAGTAATTTCCTAATATAGACAAACCCAGTCTGTTCTCTTTCTTTCTTTCACTCTGTTTTGGCTTGCTGACAGCAGGGTTACAAAAATAGTGAGAAGACCTGAAATTGAAAATGAGACTTGGTTTTACAGAACTGTGTCACTTTGGGAGGCAGAAAGGGCTGGGCTGGTGGCAGCTCAGATGTGATAGGGTTTGGGGGGGAGGAGGGGGGTTGTTTCCTACAGGCCCCTTTCTGCAGGGGGATTGTTATCTCAGAGTGGGCACATTTTCCCCTGCGTGGTTTTAACCACGTCTGACCAACCCAGAACGTGTATTTCCAGGTCCCTGTCCTGACTTTTGCTGCTAAACAATCTGCTGAGGGTCTCTGTCAAGTCAGGCTGTGTGCCCTGGCCACGGATCTCTGCTGGAAGTGTCCTGGGAAAGGGGATTTTTCCCTCCGCTGATGCTCTCTCCCGTGTGAGGAGTTTATAATCGTGCTTGGCAGTTTTGTGGCTGAAGCTCGTAGAGGAGAAGCCCCTCCCCCCCCCTCCCCCCCCCCCCCCCCCCCCACACACACACCGGGATGGGGTCTGTACCATCCCCAAGGGCTTCAGGACGCCTGGACGGGACGCTCGGGGCCGTGGGGCTGAGCGCATGCCCCGGGGACCGAGGAAGGACGGGGGCAGGGGGAGAGTGGAGTGCCGGTGGGTGCCAGAACCGGCCCCGGGCCGGGAGTGGCCCCGGGGCGGGGGCCGCCGGCTGCTCGTGGGAAGGCAGCCGGAGACCTCTGCTGGGCGAAGCCTAAAAATGCCCTTTTTCCCCCCAAACGCGTGCCCTCCCAGGCTGGCGGTGGGACACCTCCGGGCGGCGCCAGCATCTCGCCTTTCCCCGCCGGACGCGCGCCCGCCCCGGCTGTTTTGGAGGGGGCTGAGCCCGCGGCCGGGAGAGCCCCAAGCCCCCCACCCCCCCAAACCCGTATCCTTCGGCCGCGCCCCCGGGGCAGCGGGCAGGGACGGGGACTGGCCCCGGGCAGGCCCTGAGGGGGAGGGCGAGGAGGTGGGAGCTCAGGGCTGGGGTCCGCTCTAAGGGAAGCGTCGACTTTTCCTTGGAGGGTGAAACCTTTCAGGAACGGGAATGATCACAAGAGACTGAACTATTCCTCGACTATTTCTCCCTCCAAGCCATCCACCCATCCATCCATCCATCCATCCATCCATCCATCCATCCATCCATCCATCCATCTATTCATCCTCCGCTCGGCTGCCCTGTCTGTCCGACGCAGCCCCCGCTCTCCCCATCCCGCCCCATCCCGGTCTCTCTCCATCCCGGCAGCTGGAGAGGAGCAGCGCTTCCTTCGGGAGCGTCCGGGTTTAGAAGAGAAAATCCGCGCTGGGACCGTGCTCTTCCTCAGGAGGAAGCTTGGGGCTGAGGCTCCCTGGGGTGCGAGTCCTTCCAACCCAAATCCTCCTGGAAGGGAGGTGCAGGGGGGTGCCCGGGCACAGCCGCGGCTCCCTGACAAACCGGGGTCACCCCAAAGGAGTTGGGGAGGTCTCAGGCCAGGAACACCTTTCAGCCCTGACCCCTTTGGTTTGGGAGCTGTTGCTGGATGTTCAGCATCTTTGAAAGTGGGCGCTGGCAGAGCCCCGAAGTGATGGGAGGCACGGGAAGGAGCCTGGGGGGGGAAAGGGGAACGTTACCGGCGAGACTGAGCCGGTACCGAGAGGTGCGGGAGTGGGAAGGGGCTGCGGAGGGGAGGGGGTCGCCCGGGGGGACGGGAGGTGGCAGCGGAGGGGTGCGGAGGGGCGCGGGGTGCGGGGATGGAGCGGGAGGACGGCGCCTGCCGCTGTCACCGCTATTTCATGCCCAGCTCTGGCAGCGGGGAGGGACTGCGGGGGGGTGCGGGGGCTACGGCACCGGCACCGTCCTGCCAGGGTGTTTAAACCAGCCGAGATGGGGCACGACACGTGTGTTTATGGGTCGCTTTGGACAAGCACCGAAGAGAATGTTCAGTGGAAGGAGGAGGAGGAATAGTCGGGACGAGCAGAGCCGGACCCTGCGACAGACACCCCGGCTATAGCATCACCGGGTACCCCCAGCTGAAGCCGGGCAGCACCCCCTCCTTGGCTTGCAGCCGGCTCTCCCGCCCTCAGCCCCCCCACCTCCGCGGTACCCCCGACCCCGCCGCTGCCCCGCACATCCCCCGCACCCCGGCAGCGATCGCCGCTCACCCTGCCCCCGGTGCCTCGGTGTCCGCTCCCTCAGGGACCGTGATTTTTAGGTGATAAGTTGCGAGCAGCCCCGTAGCCGCTCCCCAAAGGCTTCTCTTTGGCTCATCTCAATTTGGGGGTGAGAGACACACACCCCCCGCCGCCCGCGAGGTAAAGGCGGCTGTGGGGCTGGGGTGGGGGGCTCGACACACAACACGCGGGGGACACAGAGCCACAGGCTCTCCTGTCCCCCCCCTCACGGAGCGGGACATCCCTGCCAGGCGATTCCTAGAGAGCGGAGCGGAGGCTGAAATGTCCATTTGGGAGTGAAAGGCGAATATTTTGGTGTTTATTGTTCCCCAGCTCGGTGCTTTCCTCTCCCTTCGGGTCTCGGCGTCTCCATTTGGCAGTTGGGTGTTAAAAAAAATTAATAATAAAATCAAATAAAAACAAACAGATGCAACTTCCCCACCCCCACCCCTCCTCGACCCGCGGCGTGATGTGCGGGAAGCACTCGAGAACCCTTCAATAACTCATTTTCCCCTCCCGAATTCCAGGGTTTAACCCGGGTCAGGAGCAGGTTGAGCAGCTCCTGCCCGGGCGGTGCTGGGTCTGGAGACCCCACAGCTCCGTGTGCCCGTGTGTGCGGGGCCCCTTGCACCCCCACCGCACCCACTTCGGGCCAGGGCTCCTCCGGGTGCTCCCCTGTGCCAGTTCAGGTGCAGATATCTCCCCTAAACCTTGGGGTTTAAACCCAAATTCGGGGTATTTAAACTCACACACGCCCTCTCCATCCCCCCAAATCCGCTTCTCCTTGCACGGGCCCCGCAACGAGGAGCTGCAAGAGCTTTTCCCCTCCGGATCCACAGGGATCTGCTGTGTTCTCCCCCATGTCCACGCACACGTACATGTTCTGTCGTGAACCAGAACAAACTTCTCCACCGGGTCGAGCCCAAACCCTGGCGAAACCCCCTGGGAGAGGTTTTATGATGATCGTTGCTGCTGCCAGAAACCAGCAAACTTTACAATCCAGATGTTCTGAGAGTGTCAGAACAACTTGCTGCTGCTGGTGTTTGGTTGTTGGGTTTGGTTGGTTGGGGGTTTTGGGGTTTTTAATGGGGTTTGGTTTTGTTTTGGTTGTTTTACTGGTGAAATCCGAAGCAATCGCGGTGGTTTCTAATCCCAGAGCATCCAGCCTCGCAAAGAATGCAGGTTGCTCCTTGCTTTCTACCTATCTAACCCAGATGCTCCGGGTATCTCCCACTGCTGACAGCCGTTTTCTTCAAAGGCTTGTCTTCGGCGATCCATCAATTAGGATAAAAAATGAGCTCTCATTCTCCCGCATTTGTTTTGGGAAGAGGGAAATTATTTAAACAACTGTATCTCCATTAAATGAGGGAGCAGCGAGGGGTGGGGGGCAGATCCCCTTACCTTCTGAAATGGAGCGAAATGCTGTTTGACAAAACAAACGCTTTCTGGGCCATCTCCTGCCTCTCACAAATAATGATGAGCTCCCCCCTCATTCCCTGTACTGTACCGAAGCAGAGGAGCTGCGTTTCGGGGGCAGGAGGAGATGACTTTCCCCTTCGTTTCCTCTCTTAGAGGGTAAAAAGACAAAGGGTGAATATTGACGCTGATATCATCTCTAACCCTTTTTATTCTTAGCATTTCATCCCGGTTTTAATCAGCCTCTCTTCCTCTCATTGTACCAGCACCAGCCCCCAGCACACACCGAGGGGAGAGCTTCCCCCACTCCAGCCCTGCGCGGGCATCCGCACCCAGGGATGCTCGGAGGGAGGGAAGGGAAAAGAGCTGGGATGGAGTGGGCCTTTCCATGCTGCTCCTCTCTTTTCCTCCCCGGAGGAGGATGCCAGTTCAAACTTGGGGGATATTCGGTAAGGTTCTGGGTTTGGAATCGAGCGGTACTTGCTGAGCATCACCCAGGCAGGCAGGAAACTCAGCAGTGTCAGCCTTTCTCCTTTTATTGTCACCAATTAGGCCTGTGTGGGTATAAAAAGGGCTCGGAGGCTTCCAGCATTCCCCATCCAGAAGGTGGTTTCCATCCTTCAGGACATGTTCCTTTAAACAGTCCTTTTGCCTATTTTTTTTTTTTAAATATCATTTATTTACAATAACCACATTTTTGTTAATGAAACCCTCGCCCACTTTGCAACCTCCCCCCTCCCCTCCCCAAACCCCATAAAGCTCCAACTTTGCATATCTGAGCCCTGTTCTGTTGGGCTGGGTCCTTCGGGGGTCCCAGGGTCAGGCTGGGGGCAGCAGGGTCATTGTATAGCCATCATGGGTCAATAAGCAACTGGTCAGGCTCTCAATCCACATCAGGCCTTGAAGAGGACTGGGAAATGGGAGAATCCATTCATAATAATAATAAACTTGTCAATCAATAACAGGCAGGAGAAATACTTTGTAAAAGGTAAAAAAAAAAAAAGAGAAATAATAAAAAAAGAGGGTTTTTTTCCCCCTCCCTTTTAAAGTTTGACAACATGGAACTTTACACAGTTTAAAAACGCTCCGAGGGTGTTTTCCTGTTGCGGAGGAATTTGAAATCGCAACTGCTGGAAACACAACACTCCAAAGGGCAGGGATAAAGGCTGTAGGTATGGGTGCGATTTAAATAAGGACTGATAAATGCTTCCCAAAGAATATAAAATGCTCTGTGAGGGAAAAGGCGATATTCAAGATCATTCCTTGTCCCATAAAAAGACTGGGAGGTTGTGGCTTTCTTGCATCTCCTGTAATTTCTACTGATACCGGCACTTATTAAATGCAAAGAAGAGTTTTGGTTTAAGCTGATTTTAGCAACAAAAAATATTTTCCAGCATTCTTTTAATTCTAAAGTGAAGTAGAGATTAAAATCCTGTGTTAGAAGTAAATCAACGGGTCAGGTATAATAAGAGACTTTCCCTGATTTGGCTGGGTTGGATTTAAAGGGGAGAAACACACACACACACACACCCCTCAAGAATGAAATTTCTTCAGATGAAATTTGTTAAAAAGAAAATATTCCGGTCTTATCGTTCACTGCTCTGCTCATCTTTTTATTAGCAGGATTAAGGAAGAAGAGAGAAAACACCCAAATCTCCCTGAAATATGGGGAAGATCAAAAGGCGACAGGGGAATAATATAAATTCTCCGCTGGCTTTAAGGTTGCGGCAGGAAAACTTCCACCTCCAAACTGCTTTATTTCTTTCCCTTAGAAGTCTGATTGGGTTTGGTTTTTTTTAGGGGAGGGATGTTTTAAAAGGCAAACACTTCTCTCCATCACCACGAAAATCATCTTTTTAAATAATCGGGAGGGGAGAGGAAAAAAAAAATCCATAGCCTGGTTGGAGAGAGCAGGAAAAGGGAGATTCTCCCTTTCCAGGAGCGCATCCCTTCAAGTCTCCCCAGGAGTTTCACCTCCTCCCAGCCCCTGCATAAGGATTTCTCCAGGAGAAGAAACCTCCTTGGAAGAATTTAGTTGTATTTACTTAGGAAAACAAACAAACATTTTTTTTTCCCCCCTCCGAGCTGGCAGTGTTTATTACTGGATAATTCCCTTCAGCTGCTCCCTGGAAAAATGTGGTTTCTTTGTTGGAGGATGCTGAAAGGCTGTTTATTAAGAGCGATAGAAATAAAGGCGAAAGTTTGAACGAGCGACCTTGGGATGTTTGAAGCCGGTGGAAGGATGGGAGAGGTTTTAATTCCCTGGGCTGGGACCCTCCTCCCACACCAGTAAAACCAGGCGAAGAAGCTCCGGAGCAAACCCAGCGCAGCTGATGATGAAGCGAGGACTCGTTTCTCCATCCTTTGGGGATCTGCTCCCCAGGACCTGCCCCGGCTTCGCCTCAAACCTCCCGGCTTTGCCCCGAGACACCCTTTAAACGTGGGCTGAGCCGCACCATTTGGTCTGATGCAATCTCCAGCTCCTCCCGGGCCTCTTCCCGAGTGTAAACCCCGCGATTTTCCTCCGATTCCGCCTTTTTCCATCATTTATTATTTGTTATTTTGTGGTGGGATTTTTTTTCCCCTAAAAAAAAAGAGAATAAAGAAGGCGATGGGTGTTTTTTATATTCCGGGGAGGGAAAAGGGACCAAGAGCCGGGATGGCCCCAACCTTCGCCCCCCCTAAACCGAGCTCAGTCCCGAACCAACCCCACTTTTCTGTCTTTGTATTTTGAAACAAAGGAGGAGGGGTGGGGGGGCTGGATTTGCATCTTTATAAATTGTCCCTAAATACTGCTTTTGTTTGCACTGGGGGAACACCTAAAGGAAAAGGGGGGGGAGGAATAGAGAGGGGAAAAAATCAATCTGGAGAGAGCCAAACATCCAGTAACAGCAGCAAATTCGGGTACAGGGACACACGGCCCCGCACAGCCCCGCGCTCCCTCCTCGGCAGCTGCTTTTTTAACAGAACCTGGAAATGAATGACTTAAATTCAAACCCCGCTTGTTTATTAAGGTATTATTAATGAGTGATGCAACGGGCTGGATGTGTAGGTTGAGAATAGAGAGATTTTTTTGCTACTACTACTACTACTACTATTATTATTATTATTGTTATTGTTATTATTCGGTTTCATGGATTATTATTCATAAACTGCTCACGGAGAAGAAAGGAGAGAAATCCTGGAAAATAAGTGAGAAATCTTGAAAAAAATAAGACAGAAATCCTGAAAGTAAGACCAAAATCTTGGACAATAAGACAGAAATATTGGAAATAAATCCGAAATCTTGGGAAACTAAGACAGAAATCCTGAAAAATAACCTTATCCCGTGGGAATGAGAGGGAATATCTCTGCCTGTGAGTGCATCTAAAAGGTTTTTAGGAATCCCTGGCTTCTGGCAACACAAAAATAGGTCCTGGAGCTGGGATAGCAGCCACGAAGCTCCCCACCACCCCAAAGTGAAGGAGGCGTTTGTTATTCCCAGGGCTGGCCCTGGCCTGTCCGCCTGTCTGTCCCGCAGGCTGGGATGGTGGGGTTTGGGTTTGCTTCTTCCAGCTCCCTCCTGTAGCCTGTGAAAATGTACCAGGGACGTTTAAAAAGCCAGTGCACCAAGTGATTTGTGGAAATATTTTCAGGCAGGACAGCTTAAGTGCCTGTCAGGAGTAACAGCCTCTGATCAAAATATGAAGGGTGTAACCAGTGCCTGGTGCTGGGCAGCTCCCAGCTCCCTCCGACATCGCAGGTCTTCTACAAACTGCTTGAAATTTAAAAGAAAGAAGGAGAATTTGGGTATTTTCCTTGCAAACACCTCTCCGATGGGAGCCAAAGGGCTTTTTCCACGCGCATCAAGAGAGCTCAGAGCTCCTGGTGGGAGCACCAGGCCCACCCTGCCCCAGTAAGAGGAGGGAAAATGGGAAACAGCAGCCTCTCCAAGGAGGTTTTGGGATGGGAACTGCCCTGGGAGCGTTCCCCGAGGGGTCTCAGCTTTACACACGGCCGGGCTGCCCCTTCCTTCAGCCTTCTCCGCGCAGAGGGGTTTTGACATCATTTGGGCCACCTCGTTTTTCGGGGATTTGCTTCTTGCAAGAAAAGAAGTTAAAGAAAAAAAAGATCAAAATAGAATTCGGTTGGGCCGATATGAATTTCGAATTATTTCTAATTTTTTCTAATCATTATTTTTTTCGTGATGTGTCCTCCCCAAGTGCCTCCCCAAGTCCTCCCTGCTCGCTCCCTGCCCTCACCCCAGCTCCCACCAGCAGCAGCTCCCCTCTTTTCCTGCTGGCACCTGCTTTTTTTTCCTCCTCCTCCATCTTCTTCTTCACTTATTTCCCTCCTCGCCGGCTCTCTGCGAGGGATGCTGAACTCGGGAGAGCCGCAAGCAGGGTTTGAGCTGCCAAAGCAAAACCAAACACCCCCCACCCATGCTGAGAGACCTCACATACCCCGCGCACAACCCATGTAGGGGACCCCCGCCCCCTAAAGCCCCTTCCCCACCCGCGCAGCCAGCGCGTATTTGGGATTTTCAGGATTTTTTTTTTTTAGTTTATTTTTTATTTCCTTCCCCGAGCTTTGATGTCCTTATACCAAGTGAAATAGAAAACGAAGCACCGAGAAACCGACGTGGAAATCCCACGGGAAGCCCCAGCCGGAGCCTGAGGGATCCGCGCTGCTCCGCGGCTGCGCTGCGCCCCGCGCCCGCGGGAGATGTTTGCGGCGGCTCCTGCTCTGTCTCTGCCCGAGACCCCCGGGAAGGAGGTGCGGAGCCCACCCCGACCGCGCAGTACGGGGACAACCACCCCCCCCACCCCCCCGCCCAGACCCGTCGCATCCCGCCCGGACCCCGCGGAGCTCCCGGTCCTCGGAGGCCGCGGACGCGGGTGGACCCCCCCCCACCCGCCTGCATCCCGCCGTGTGCGGGGGCACTTCCGCGTCAGGCAAACCCGCACCTTAGCTAAACCCGAGCCCACTCGGGGAAGTGCGTGGGGATGAGTTTACCGAAGGAAGCCAACCTGAGGAGCCCCCCTACCCTCCCCGCCCCTTTCATTTCGCTCCCAGCTGTCCCCATCCCCCCTTTCTCCGCCGCTCCAGCGAGGAGAGAAGGGTGGAAGGGAGAGGGGTCCTGCGCCTCCAGGATCCCCGAAGTGGGGGTATCCCCATAACCTGCGAGAACAACCAGCCCTGAGAGGGATGAGGGAGAAATCTCCCGGGAATGCTGCGCGGGTGAGGATTACCATGGGGACCCCCGGGCTATTGTCCTCTCCTCCCGGGGGCAACTGGACACCCCTCTACACACCCCCCCGAAGAAGTAGCCGGGCTGAGATGCGAATATTTCGATACACAAACAGAGCAATAAACACACCAACACACAACCCCCCCACCTCGGCTGCGGGCAGTGCCGGGCCTCCCGCCTGCACCCACTTCCCCAAGCAGCATCACTGGGGATCGGTGCAGCCCAGTCCCCCCCCCCACCCCGTTCCCAGTTCCCCCAGCCCCCTCCCTCGCCCCCAGCCCTCACCGGGAGCATCAGGCCTGCAGCCACCCCAGCAACAACGAAGTGCAAAACCCACCGCAGGCTTAGGAACGCCTGTCCGGGGGGAGGGTGAAGGGGCTGGGGACACCCCACTCCGCACTCTGTGAGCAGGGGGGGGCCCTGCAGCCCTACAGCGCGGACACAGGAACAGGGAGCACTCATGGGGCTCCTAAAATGTGTCATGTGTGCTGGGGAGCCACCACCCTGGCCAGGAGCAGCCTGCCCACCCCTGTAGGTATCTATGTGTATATGTGTGTACATACATACACACAGTGTATGTGAGCACATAGCTATACACACAGTATATGTGTGTACATACGTACACACAGGGTATGTGTGCACAGCTATACACACAGTATATGTGTGTACATACATACACACAGGGTATGTGTGCACATATATGCACACAGAGTGTATGTCTGCACATACAACCACAGTATATGTGTGCACATACACACAGTATATGTGTGCACATACACACAGTATGTGTGCAGATACACACAGTATATGTGTACATATATACACACAGCCTACGTGTGCACATACACACAGTATATGTGTGCTGATACACACAGTATATGTGTGCTGATACACACAGTATATGTGTACATATATACACACAGCCTACGTGTGCACATCCACACAGGCTATGTGTGCTGATCCACACAGTCTACGTGTGCACATCCACACACAGACAGGTTTGCAGAGTCTCTGTAGGGCCCACACCGAGCTGCCTGCACCCCTATAGAGACATCAACCCCTCCCCACCCCCCCCCATTCCACCCTGAACTTCATCCATAGCCCAATGATTGCCTGTTCGTGCTGTATGGACTGAGCTTTCCTGGGAAACGCCGTCTCCATACGTTCCCTGCACGAGGCTCCTGAGCCCCGGTTCCTCCTGCCTGGCGATGGGATGGAAGGGAGGGGTGAGGTGGTTGGGGGAGGGTGGGCTCCGGGTCCTCTCTAAAGCCCCCCAAGCGATGTGGAACAGTTTCTATCGCTGCTCGGAGTCGGGTTTTCTTCCCCAGACCCCACCGGCCGGGGGATATTCCCTGCCAGCTCCTTCCCTCCACCCCACGTTCCCCTCCTCCAGTCTGGCACGGAGCAAAGCTCAGCCTATAGGTAAAATGGCTCTGGCTTTATGTGGAAGGGAAAAAAAACCCTCCCCAGGATCTCCCTTGTGTTGGCGAAGGGAAACTCCGGGCTGGCTGCGAGCAGGACTTCTTGTGGTCCCTCGCCGAGAACCACCGCAACAAGCTGCAGTATCCCCTTAACCGGCCACTTTTCCGTCCATCGCGATGCAAACTCCCTCCCCAACACCCACCCCCCCCCCCCCCCAACCCCCTCCCCTTCTGCCCAAACAAAGAGGAATTCGGTGTTTGTGTTGGCCGGCAGACCTTTACTCACAGGAAACTCTTGCCTGTGGAAAACGAGGGTGAAATGTGGTGGTTTAACGCGGCCAGATCTGGAAAAACGGGGTGTTTTCTTTCCGCAGCGAGGCCAAGCGTTTGGGGGAGGAGGTGGGGCGAGGGGGTGTGTGTGTGGGGTGTGTGTGTGGGGGGTGTGTGCGCCCATGGGTGCTGGGGAGGAGGAGGAGGAGGAGGAGGGAAACCCTGGCAGTGATTTCTCCCCCCCCCCCCGCCCCATCCCCCCGGCAGTTTGGGGAGGGGGATGTTCCCCTCCCGCCAGCCGGCGAGAAGGTAAAAGCGAACCAGGTATCTCCGCTCCCAAATCCGAGGCGATGGTGGAGTTGCTGGAGTTATTTTAAGTATTTTTTTATAATTTTTTGGCTTTTTTTTTTTTTTTTTTAATTCTCCACGCATACTCAGGAATGCGCTTCCTCCTCCTCCTCCTCCTCCTCCTCCTCCTTTTGGATTGTTTCTAAATCGGGAGCGTTTGTGGTCGGTCGTACATAGAGTTTTAACAAATTATTATTATCAAATTACCCAGATTTTGCCATCGGAACCGCACACACACACACACACACACACACAGGCGAAGAGCGAGCAGAGGAAGCCTAAAAGCAACTTTTCATGTGGGAGACAGACGAAGCTTGAAAGGGAACAGCATGCGCTGCAGAGCTGCAGCTTCCCTTCCCCCAGAAAGGTTTCCGAGGTAACTGTTTCCCCAAAATTAGCCTCCTGAGCAGAGAGTTAAAATCCCTCGCTCCAGCCTCCGCGGCTCCACTCACTTCGCTCAAGTAGCTTCAGGTTTATAAAGGAATAGAAGGGACGGGACAATGGAGCTCCGGGCTGGGTAAGGGGTTGGGGCTTCTTTTTTTTTTTAGGGGGGAGGGCTTATTATTTTTTTTTTGGATCCTTTTTTTTTATTCTCTCCCCTCATTGGAGACAGAAATCCGCAGCTTATTTTTTTTTTGGGGGGTGTGGGGGGGAGAAAACATCGCCTGGTTTGTAAGGCAGGAGCGAGCTACCAACCGCCGAGGAGATCTTGGGATTTAAAGTTTGCAATAAAGTTAAGCAGCGCGAAGGAATGCAAAATAATTTCCTTTTTATTATTATTATTATTAATGATTATTATTTTTAATTTTTTTTTTTTTTAAAGAAAGAGTTCGGAAGAAAAAAAAGATGCGAAGTGAATAAAGAACGTGTGTGAGTAAAAAAACCAAACCCCCCCAATATAAATATCTTTGAGCATTGCTTTTCTATGACCGATGTTACTGTCGATACCGCGCTCCAGCCCCAGCTCATTCCAAGATCATAAATACAGTAATTGGCAATTAATAAGCATTCCACTCCGGGCTGAAGGATGAATTGCCGCGGAGTCAATCGTTTCGAACAACTCGCTTAGAGTAATATCTTTCACGCTTTATTAAATCTATACGTCCACACACACCCATCCCAGAGGAATCCGGGCGGGTTTGGGAAGGAGCAGGAACCGCTCCTAAAAAACCAGCCCTACCCCAAAAAACTAACCCGCGGAAACAAAGCGGGGACACCCGGCGCTACCGTCACCTCGCCAAACGCTGCGTGGTGTCTAATTTATAGCTAAATGTTAGGATTTTTTGGGAAAGGAAGATAATAAACCGGCCCAAACCCGAGGCCGCCTCTATTGTGTGCGCCCGGGTCTGGGGGCGGTGGAGCCGCGGGCACGCCCGGGAGTCGCGCTGCGCGGTGCTGCGCGGTGCTGCGCGGTGCTGCGCGGCCCGCCCAAGGGGTTTATGAGGTTTTGCGCGGGGGTGTGCGTGTGAAATGTTGGGGTTTTTATGACATCACAGGGCTGGAGTGCCCAATCAGCTGGCGGGTGGCGGGGACGGCTCGGTGGGGTGTTCCCTAGAATATACCGTACGCGGCGGCGGGGCCGCGAGTGCGGAGCCCGGGGAAGGTGGGAGCCGCACGGAGCCCCGGGGCTCCCCCCGCCTCCCAGCGCGCCCCCCCCACAACCCCCCCCCTTACCATTTTTCCGCCCCCCCCCCTCCTCCTTGTCGGTAGCTTTGTTTGCTTAAGCATCTCAGTGGCTTTGCACAGCAAAAAGGGGGGGGGGGGGGGCTGTGCTTGTTGATTCCTCCCCCCCCAACCCCCCCTTTTCTCCTCCCCCCCCCCGCCCCAAAGAGATTCTTTTTGAAGTGGAAGGTGGGGTGCGCGGCCGCGGGGTGGGAGCTGGCCGGGGGGAGCCTGGAGGATGCGAGATGTTTGACTTCTTTATTTTTCTTTCTTTTTTTTTTGCTGGGGAGGGGGAAGACGAAGAGCCAAGGCCCGGTACAGGCGGAGGAACTGGGTGTTTGGAAGATGTTGCAAACCATTGACTGGAGCGTTTGAAAGGGAGATCGACTGCTTTGGCTTCTCTCTCTCCCCCCCCCCCCCTTTTTTTTTTCTCCCTTCGCCTCCCCTCCCCCGCCTCTCCGGAGGGGTAGGGATGTGTGTGATCAGGGAGTGGAAACAAATATGTCCTTATTTTCAATGCCCCCTTTGAAAGAGACAAAGTAAATGCTCCTTGCAAAATGTTCCTGACCTGCGAAGGGACCTTCGGAATTGTTCCAGCTACCATGGATTACAATGGGGAAGCCAGGCCGGGGGATTTTCATGCTGGCTATCAAGAAATCGAAGGGATAAACTTGGGATACTTACAGATCAATGGCACCCAGATGTTTGCTTTGGCCCAGGTCCTCAGCGACCTGTTTAAGGATATCCCCAGGACCACCATCAGCAAGAAGATGGAAACCTTAAAGATCAAGAGCCGACGCTGCGATCTCAAAGAGCTCCGGACCCTCAAAGCCATCAACTCGGTGCCCACCCGGGCGGTGAAATGCTCCCTCATCTCCAAGGCGGACCTGGAGGCTCTCTGCACCTCCTGCAAGAGCCTCAGCCCCCGGAGGAGGAAGAGGAAAAGGAAGAGCAAGAGGAGGGAGCAGCTGCTGCTGCCGGACCCGGGGGAGCTCTTCCCCTGCCCCCGGCCCCAGCTGCTGCCGCCCTGCAGAGCCGGCGGCTGCTGCGCTCCCGGGGCCCCCGGCCGCCCCAAGCTGCCCCCCGCCTTCCCCAAGCCGCGCTCGGCGCCGGCCGCGCTGCTCCCGCAGCCCTTCCACAGGGCTTTCCCCGCCTTCGAGAAGCCCCCCCGGGGCAGGAGGGGCTGCGGGCTGGCGGGCCGGGGGGGGCTCTTCGCCGGCGTCCTGGCCGGGTACCCCCGCGACCTGGCGCTGCTGCATCCCGCGGCCGCGCATCCCCCCGCGCAGGCGGCCGCGCTCGCCCAGCCGGGCCGGCGCAAGCGGGGTCCCTGCTGCGCCAAGGGGCTTTTCCCGGCGGAGAAGGGGCCGTCGGCCGGCAGGAAAGGCCGCTCCTCCGTCTTCCCGGGCCCCAAGAGACAGGGCACCTCCGCCGGCTACTCCAGCGACTCGGACTCCAGCCTGGACTTCGGTGGGTCCAGCCCCGCCACCTCCAGCGACTCGTCGGAGGAGGAAGAGGAAGAGGAGGAGGAGGAAGGGGACACCTCGTGCAGCAGCGAGGAAGGCAGCTCCTCGGAGTCGGAGAGCAGCTCGCTGTGCAGCGGGGACTCGGTGCAGAGCACCCGGTACAGGCAGGCGGCTCTGCCCCGCTTCCAGCCGCAGCCCCCCCGGGAACCCCTCGGCGAGGAACGCCCCGCCGAGCCCCCGCCGAACGTGGGCAAAGCCCTGCGCCCCGACCCCAACCTCCTCTTCCTCTCGCAGCAGCTCTGGGCCAGGACTTTGCGAGCATCAACTTTGGAAAGTTTGAGCCCGGCTCCAGCCCTGGGCTCGGGGGCCCAGCCGCTGCCGGAGCTGTACGCAAAGCAGGAGGCCTCCCCTTCCTCCTCCTCCTTCTCCTCCTCCTCCTCCTCCTCCTCCTCCCCCCCTCCCTCCCCGAGCAGCACCCCTGGGGGGGATCCGCAACAAAAGGAGGGAGGCTTTGGGGACGCGGAGCCCTGCGCCAAAGGGAAGGATTTGCACAAAGATGCCTCGAACAATAGAGCCTCGTTAGGCCCCAGTGACCAGGCAGAGAGGCAAAGCGGAGCTTTAGCCGGGCGAGCGCCTTCCCAAGAGCCGGCCCCGGGCTCGGCCCCGCAGCCCCCGGCTCAGGAGCTGGCGGGGGGGCTCGGCCCGGCTCCCCCCGGGGAGCCCCGTCGGGAACACTTTGACCGGCTGATCCGGCAATCCAAGCTGTGGTGTTACGCCAAAGGGTTCAACCTGGACGGGAAAAGTTTGCGGCACGGAGGGAGGACGGAGCCCTGTAAAGCCGCAGAGCTCAAATCCCCCGGCTCCAAAAGAGCAGAGAGCCCCAGCACCTTGTCAAACAAAGCTTTGAAAGGCAATGGCTCGGAAAGGAATGCCAAGCGCAGACGCCTTGCCAGAGGCGCTGAGGCAGAAAGGCAACAGAGCTCCTCTAAAGGGAGGCCACAAAAGACTCAAAGGAGGAATGCCAAAAAGGGAAACACTCATTGCAAACGCCTCGGCAGCGCCGGGCCAACCCCGCCTCGGAATTCCTTCAGCCTCATGGGCAACTTCCCCTGTATTCCCTCCCTGGTCGTGGGGGAAGATGGGGACCTGTGTCCTGCCTCCTCCCTGGGGGTCAAAAACTCCTGGGCCCTCTCCAAAACTCACCCGCTGTGGAGCTGGCACCTGGGGGGCAACGCTATCCCGGTGCCCCCCAGCCTCAAATTCCGGGGCTATAGCTTGGAGGATCTCTAAGGACAGCGCCCGGCCCGGAGGAAAGGTTTACATGCAACAGATGAGAGCTGCAGGGTGGGCGGGGGGGTGGGAAGTTGGGGAGGGGCGGCCGGGATGGGTCTGGGTGCTCGGGGAGTCGTGAAGGGTGGGGGAACCGGCCCCTCCGTCCCGCTGAGCCCCTCGGCCGCCCGAGCCGGGCGTTCCCAGGCGGGGAGCTGGTTGCCCGGAGGAGCCGTGCGGGGTCCGGGGGGTGCAGGAGCGTTTCGGGGGTGCTGCGAGTGTGTGCACGGCTCTGGCTGAGGGGGTGAGGGGGGTTTTTCCCCACTCTGGCCGGGGGAGGGGACTTTAATTTTTCAATTTCCTTTATATTTTTTTGGAATGTCGGTTTATGCGCCAGGGTCCGGGCTGGGTTTCGCGGGGAGTTTGAAGGGCCGAAGCTAAAACACTCGAACAAACCCTTGGGCGGGTTAAGGGAGGGGTGGGGGGGGGCACACAGGGATGCCTTCCCCCCTTCTCGCCTGGCTGCGAAACGCCATGCGGTATTCCCAGCAAAGGGATTCGGGATGAACCGCGCAGCTCGGAGGGGAAAGGAAGAGGCTCCCGCCGCCGAGCAGAGCTCGCCCCGACCCCCCGCTTCTATATACCAAAAAAACCCCCAAACCCACCCCCAAAAAAACCCAACCGAGGAAAGAACAGATCTAATTCCTCCTTTCCCCTCCATAAACGCGTTGGATTAAACTAATACCAATCCCACGCAGGGAGAAATAACGATGCCGGGCGGCATAACCGCTCCTCTCCGGCCCCAGCCCATCCCGGCGAAACTGGGAGCAAAACACCCCCCCAACCTCCCCAAATTACGATATTAATAGCAGTGTAATGTTTTCTGGCTACTTAAGAGACAGGAAGAAAACACCAGCTTTAAAAAAACCCACCAGGAAATTCTGTTTGCTAAAAAGAAACCAGGTTTGGGGAGGAAGTTATTTAAAACTGCTGCACGTAGGTTAAAAGGGGGGAAAAAGGGGGGTGAAAAAGGGGGGGAAAAGGGGGAAAAAGTGAGTTGTTTGCTGGATAATAACCCGGGCTCCCATAGCCTCAAGGTAGCAGGCCTGTAAAAGCTTTACGGGCAGGAGAAATAGGATCCAGGAGCATTAGCAATGGAGTACAGATGGACAATTTGATCTCTCCCGAGCTCCGGGCTGGAATGCGGGGAAGAATGCGGGGGGAATGTCTCTCTCCTCTGCAGAGGAAATCATATCCCAGTTTAACTTTTCTCGCAAACCAGTGGCTTTGTGACTGGCTCTTTTGACTATTTCTGATGTGATTTCCACCCCGCTTTGGCATCAAAGCCCGGACGGGGCTCTCTGAAGTCCGCTCTGGTTTGGAACCGTGAGGGAAATCAAAGCTGATGCGGGTTGGGGGGTGTGGGGGGTGTTTTTTTGGGGTGGGGGAAGGTTTCTTTTTCCTTTTTCTCTCCCCCCCCCTCTTCTTTGCGACAGAAAATATTCGCAGCCCACGGGCGGGAATTACGCGGTGGCCACACGGGGAATTTCTATTTTTCCTCCAAAAAATTGGGTTTCCTCAAAAAAAAAAATGGGTTTCCCGAAAAAAACCCCCACCATAAATATATATATATATATAAATTAAAATATAACCCTTCACAGTGTCCTTTGCCGAAAGGGAAAAGAAAAGGGGAAGGCACAGGGAATCATCGCAGAATTTAAAAGAAAATAGTCAGGTCTGGCACGGCCCCGGTTTGATTTATTTTTCTTGGTTGTTGTTGGGTTTGTTTAATTCCATTAGTGGGTAAAAAAAAATGAAAAAAAGGGGAAAAAAAGACATTTTTAAGGTCAAGCGTATTCTGTATCTCTTAAGCGCTGTTTTTCTTGGAGATGGCGAATTGTTGCTGAAAGCAATGTTTGTTTTCCTTGGGTTTTCAGCGGGGTTTTTGGTTAATTGCGTGGTTTGGGGGTTTAGGGGTATTTTTTTTTTGTTGTTTACTTCACTCCACCTCCCGTTCCTCTCGTGCTGAGCAAAAGAGGGGGATTTCTCCTGCTTTCCTCCCAAATATTCAGGTTTTATACCCGTAGCGGTGGACGGTTACAAAATAAATTAATATTATTATTATTATCAATAATAATAATAAATAAACCCAAATCCTGCGAGTGTGGAGGAGCGAGAAAAGCCGATTTGGAGGAGTTCTCCTCCGCATCGCTGTCTCGGGGTGCGCACATAAGGAATCGCGAAAATAGGGAGGGGGTTTACTGCCCTCCCATCACCCCCCTGCTCCCCTCGACTTGGCTTCCCGGGGAAGGGGGGGAATGATGCTCCACAGGGGAGAGAGAAGGGGACACGCGTGGAGAAGGGGGTGGCTTAAACACGGGGCCCGTTTTTCCATGTAATCGCCGAGCCCGGAGAACGATCGTTCTCTCGTTCTCCCCAACCCCCTTCCCCGACTCATCCGAATCCGGACAGGGTTAAAATTGTATTTTCTAGGAAAAAATAATTAAAAAAAAGCCTTTAAAATAAAGAGCGGGTGGGTGGGATGGAGAGGGGCGGCGGGAGGGATGGAGGGAGCCGCACAAAGCGTGGGGAGGGGAAAAAAAACCCCAACCCCGAGATCCACGCTGGGAATCAATGCGAAAATGAAGAGGAATAAATATATATATATATATATATATATACACACAAATCCCCTCTCAGCAAACCCCTCTGCCGCGGGCAGTAACAGCCAAATAACTCAGGAATATTTTTCTAAGGGGTATCATCACCTCCTGCGTGGGGTGAACGGGGTGTGGGGGGGTGTGGGGGGGTGTGTGCGGCCCCCCGGCTATTTATCTCTGTGTGTAGATAGGGGTTTGTGCGCGGAGAAGGCGGCTGGTGGGTGCATCTCCCACCCGCTCCCGCACACGCGGCCGTGCGTGCGTAGGGCTCTGTATATAGTGCGGGGGGAGGGTTGGCGAGGGGTCGGGTTGGGGGGGGTCGAAGCAGGGCTGGGAATACAAAAATACCTCAAAACTTTTCCACCCCAACACCCCTTTGAGCGGCTCTTTAAGCAGCAGCCCCATCCCAGCAAACAACACTAATTAACAGCAGCGGCAAGAAGAACAATTAATTCCCCCTTTCCCCCCCTCCCCACTTTTGGTTTTAAACATATTTCGAGGGAATTAAGTGATATAAAAAATAGAAATTCCTCTTAGCGACCCCCGAGGACGGGGTGGGGGGGGGGTGGGGGGGTGGGTGTGATGCGTGGGCAGGAAATTAATGACATAAAATAATAAAAAGGAGGGGAAAATAAAGGGAAAATCCAAAGTTTTTATCTGAAACAGCCTGTTTGGGGCTTAAAAAACATCAATCCCCAAGCGGTACCTGGTTGGAAGGGGGGGGGACACACAGGGAGCCGGGGGGAGGGAGAGGTTGGGGCGATCTGAACTAGTTCTGGTTTTGAGCTGAAGATCAACTCGCGGGCGGCGTAAGGGGTATAAAGGCACCTTTATCGCGACACGATGACATGGCTTTATTTCCCAACGGGTGCAAAAGTAGAAGAAAACCTGACTTCTTTCTGGGTTTTTTTGTTGTTTTATTTTCTTTTCCCCCCTCAAATTGTTTGTCTGGGTAGGAGAAACCCCGAAGTATCTTGTGAAAGAAAAAAAAAACAACCCCAAACTCCCCCAAAACTAAAACTTTAATGAAAGGGTGCTGCTTTTTGAAACGCAGCCTGCTTTAGACTCAGGAAAAAAATATCAAATCTCAGCTTGGAGACGGTGTGGTGCTTCGGAATCCCGGTTTGTGAGGGTTTATTTTGGGGCTGGGGGGGGTTTCAGGGACCTTTTGCTCTCTCTCTCTCTCTCTCTCTTTGCGTTGCTGGGTTAAAAATTCGGTCACTTCGTGGGTGCTTCTCTGCTGGACTCACCCCACCTCCAACCCCGGGATCCAGGGATACTTCTGCCCAGGGATAATTTATTTTTCAGGGGGGTGTGTGTGCGCTGAGGATGGGGAGGGGAGTTATTTCCCCAGGCTGGGCACATCTACCAGCCTTTCCCCCTCCTCTCCTTCATGCCCCAGCCTAAACCACGTTTAAAAATAACCACCCAGGGGAGGGAAAGAGCCTTTTCCAGCCACATTTTGGGCTTTCTGGTTAGATTTACTGTACCTTTTATTTATTTGAAGTTGTTGTAAGTATACGACGATGAAAGTGTTAATTCCTGTGTGCAATATGGGATCTAGGCTGAGAAATAAATACTTTTCTGGTTGTTGTTTTTACAGAACTGGTGGATATTCGGCCCTTTTTTGTGGGGGTGGGTTACAGGGGGCGGGTGGTGGGTCTCCTGGGGGTGCCTGTGTGTGTTTTCATAGAATCCCAGACTGGTCTGGGTTGGGAGGGACCCCAAGGGTCACTGAGCTCCAACCCCCTGCCACAGGCAGGGCCACCAACCTCCAGGCCTGGAGCTACACAAGGTTGCCCAGGGCCCCATCCAACCTGGCCTTTTTGGGGGGTGTTTGCTTTGTGGGGGGGTGTGTGTGCAGCCAGGACACGTGTGAGGGCACACGTGGCTGTGCGTGTGCCTGCGTGCTGCTGCGGGAGCGTGTATCAACCTGTGCCTGATGCTCTGTGCACAGCTGTGCCCCTGCACATCT
This sequence comes from Gallinula chloropus, assembly GCF_964237585.1. Lineage (NCBI taxonomy): Eukaryota > Metazoa > Chordata > Aves > Gruiformes > Rallidae > Gallinula > Gallinula chloropus. The sequence goes on along the minus strand of NC_140111.1, from coordinate 2,303,965 downwards.
GGCTGTGCGGGGTTGTTTATGGGGTTTGGGAAGCACAAGGTCCTCAGCTCACACCCCCCCTGGCATACACCCCCCCCCTCCCCTCCCAACCCTCCCACCGTGTGCTCGACACGCGTGAGCCATGTGTGCCCATTCCATGGAATCCCAGACTGGGCTGGGCTGGGAGGGACCCCAAGGGTCCCAGAGCTCCAACCCCCTGCCACAGGCAGGGACACCAACCTCCAGGCCTGGAGCTACACAAGGTTGCCCAGGGCCCCAGCCAACCTGGCCTTGGACACCCCCAGGGACGGGGCACCCACCCCCTCTCTGGGCAGCCTGTTCCAGCCCCTCACCACTCTCTCTGGACAGAACTTCCCCCCAATCTCTCCTCTCCCCCTTCCCTCCTCCAGCTTCAATGCCCATGCCCCCCATGCCCAAGCGTGTCCCCGTGTCCCTGCATCCATGTCCTCATCCCCACATGGCTCTGACCCTCTGTGTTGCACTGCACACGTGCCCATCCTATGCCCATCACACATCTCCATCCCATGCCCACCACACGTGCCCATCCCATGCCCACCACATGTGTCCATCCCATGCCCATCCCACGTGCCCATCCCAGGTCCCTCATACGGCTGCACACACATGTGCACGGCTGCTTTGGGGGTGTGTGTGTGTGTCTGTGAACATTTCCATGGCCAAATTTTGCCCCAAAAGAGACATTTCCATTTAATTGGCAATCAATAGCTGCTTCCCTCTAATTTGTAGGCTGGGGAGCGTTCCCTGGACATGTGTTTCTGGTTTGAGGGCCCAGGGAGCTGGTGCCCCTCACGGAAGGAGCACTTGGGATCTATTATTAAATCCCCACCAAAGGGAAACGGGGCTGGAGACGGGCAGATCCCCCCAGACCCCGAGTGAGGGACCCAAGGAATCGGTTTTTATCCCTGTGATGGGCCTGAAATCTGTTCTTTGAGGTGGGAAGGGTGAGCTGCTGCCCCGGGAAGCATTTCACAGCCAGGAAGATTATCTTTCCAAACCGAGAAAAATGGGAAGAGAAACCAACTGCACCTCCAGTCAGGACCTCATTAGCCATGATTAATAACTCTGTATTATTCCATCACCACAAAACCATCCCAGCACCTCACTTCTGCTGGGTAAAAGCCCCCCCCCCCAATCCCTAAAAATCCCCCAAACCCCGAATTACACAAGTGTATCAACCCCCCAATTGGGAATTTGGCACCTGAAACCGATTTGCAGCTTTTATTTTTGCTCCCCCTCCCCATTTCTTGGAAGGAGAGAGGGGAGGAATCCAAGTCAAAACAACTCCCAGTTAAAAACCATTTAAAATTTGAGGGGAGAAGCCTCTGGAGCAGCTGGAGCAGGAGGCAGCGACCCCAGCGAGCCCACACCAGGGCTAATCACAGCCAAATGACCCTGCTATTATTATTATTATCTTTTAAAGAAGGTAATTTAATAATGATGTTAATTATCTACAGAAACCAGCATGGGACCTGTCAAGGAGGGGGGACTCCAAGCCCCCTCCTCCTCCTCCTCCAAAACAACCCCCATGACCCCTCGTATATTCGTGGCTGGTTGATGCCCAAAGGATGCTGTGGGGTGAGGGGGGGTAAAAGGAGGTGGGGAGGGGGAATCTGCAGCCCCCTCCTGAGCAAGGTGTGCGTGGGGGGAAGTGGCTGCATTTATTTAGTTTAGTGTCAGGGTGTTAATGATAAATGAGATGGCAGAGGAGGGGCTGGGTACAACCCCAAGCTGTGAGGAAAAAAGCAGCCTAAACCCCCCCCACCCCCCTTCCCAGGGCAGGCTGGGCTGGGGGCAGGGAGGGAAAAGAAGGGGGTGGGGGTGGTGAAGTGGGGAGGGGGGGGTGTGAGGGATTAAGTGTCACTAAAGGCCTTTCATTTCCCATGTTTACATGGAGTCAATAGGAGGGAACGGACAAGGGTTTATTGTGAGTTATGAGGCTCTTGCTAACTCCCAGGTTATCGATAGCTCCCTCTGCAAAAAGGAGGGGGAAACCAGTTTGCTTTAAAGGGGAAAAAATTATTCAACCCCAAAACAAGCCCCAAACAAACCCCCAAAGCCAAATTATCCCCAACTTTTCCTGGAAGGTGGGAGCCAGCCCCCCCCCTCCTCATCATCCCCCACCCCCAGCCCACAAAGGCTCTGGAGGATCCCTCAGCTGTTCTGTATAAACCCACAGGCTCCATAGGTGGAGTTTGTGCTTTTAGTGATTGAAAGAAATTACCCTAAATGAGGCCATATGGGTAACTGGGCTCATCTTCCCCTCCCCTCTCCCCAAAACCAGGGGGAGGGTTTAGTCTGTGCTTTGTCAGTGCTGGGACTGGGGCAGGATGTGTCCTCTCTCCCACTGGAATAGCATCCCTGCTCAAGGATGTGCAGCTCTGGTCCTCTCCCCTTCCTGGGGGGGTGTGAGGAAAATGCCATTAAATCCTGACTTGGGCATGGTTTGCACCAGCCTGCCCAGCAAACAGCAGGGATCCAGGCTGGGATGTGGGGAAGGGAAGGGCTGGGATGTGGGGAAAAAGAGGGCAAGGGGTCCCCAAAGCTCTGGGGTGACCCTGGGAGGGGGGGTTCCTCTTGAAAACTGCTCCTTCAAGAAGGGCTTGGGGGTCCCAGAAGGTCTGTATGTGTGTGTGTGTGTGTGTGTGGGGGGGGCTGTCTGGGCAGTGCTGGCTCTCTCACCCATTTCTCCTCAGTTTCACCTCAATTGCCCTCCCTGCAGCGTGTCTGGGTGTGCTGGGACCCTGCACATTTGGGGTGTTTACCCTCAATTCCAACTTCTCCTACAGTTTAACACCCTGGGCTCACCCAGCCTTTTAATCAGCTGGAAAGACCAAGGACTGGGCGACTGCTTGTGATTAACCACTGGTTACAGTGGTTAAACACACCCCCCACCCCAGGTAACTGAAGATGTTATGTAGGGAACTCAGGGGACCCTGTGTGCTGGTGGCATGTCATCATCAAAGCAGAGTGACCCACCAGGATGGGCTCTGAAATCCACCCTGACCCAGCAGGATGGGCTCTGGGGCTCTGAAATCCACCCTGACCCAGCAGGACGGGCTCTGGGGCTCTGAAATCCACCCTGACCCAGCAGGATGGGTTCTGGGGCTCTGAAATCCACCCTGACCCAGCAGGACGGGCTCTGGGGCTCTGAAATCCACCCTGACCCAGCAGGACGGGCTCTGGGGCTCTGAAATCCACCCTGACCCAGCAGGACGGGCTCTGGGGCTCTGAAATCCACCCTGACCCAGCAGGACGGGCTCTGGGGCTCTGAAATCCACCCTGACCCAGCTGGATCCGACACCTTGAAGCCCCTGCTTTGCCATCAAGGATGAAGAGGGAAGGTGTAAGTTGGGGACTATGTTTGAATTGCTCTTTAATTTATCAGAGATGAGGTGGGATTTATTTTTTTGTGGGGAAGAGAGGGCAGTAAGAAACCTGCTGAGCTCAGGGTTATGACTTTCTATTCTGAGCTCAGCCCTGGGAAGGCGTGGGGAGGCTGGGGGGGTCCGGGTGGGATGTGAGGTGCTGCTGTCTCCCCTCCCCAGCCTTTCTGGGGGGTGTGTGTGTGCATAAATACACATGGAAGTGAATAACTAACCTCTGTCAGGGCTGGGGGTTAGGGTTTTGGGGCTGTGGGTGAGTGTTTCAGCCCCTCTCCACGTCCCTTTGGGTGCCTGTGGACCTGAGGTGCCCCACAGACACAGAGTTTCCCTCCACCCTGCAAGGAGCTCCCGTTCTTTGCTTGCTCACTGGTAGGAATTCCCTGCTAATTCCCATTTTTCCAGGTGGGATTCCCTGCCCTGAGAGGTGCCCCAAGGGAAATATCCACACCTGAAGGTTTCTTGCACCCCCACAGGGATGCAGGGACACGGGGTGTTGTTTGGGGGGGGCTGGTGGGCACAGGTCCCAGCTGAGCTGTGGGGTGGGGGGGCAGGATGATGCCACCACTCCCCCTCGTTTCCTTCCTCACTCTGGTTTATTTTTTTTCAGGACTGAGAAGAGGAAAAGGGATGGAGGGAGGAGGTGCTGGGGACCAGCATCCCTGGGGGAGCAGGACCGGGCAGGATGCGGCCCTGGGGTGGCTGGAAGGGGGGGTGTCACCTTGCCACATCCCCATCCCCGCTCTGTGGGGGTCCCTAACGAGGTGCTGGGGGCTGCAGGGCCGGCTGTTGGCCTGGCTGGGGAGGGGGGGAGGTGTGGGGGGCTCTCTGGGTGTCAGCTTTCCCTATCTTGCCCTAAAATCTTGGCAGCCTGAACTCTGTGAACCCAGCCCAGCACCAGCTGTGCTCCCCCCAGCTGTGCTCCCCCCAGCTGTGCTCCCCCCAGCTGTTGGCCCATCCAGCTGTGTCACCCGGGGGGGGGGGGGGGGGGCAGCCAGAAGCCCCTTTCAGTTGGTAATGGGCTGCCTGGCAATGAATGTCCTCCCTGCCCCCCCCTGCCCCCAGCCCTGCCTTTGGTGTGGGGTGGGGGGCACCGTGGGGGTGCAGGAATAGGGGGGTGAATGGCTGGGTGTCATCCCCAGGGTGCTGGTTGGGGTGCCCTGGAGTGCAGGGCCCTGGGGTGCAGGTGGGGTGCAGGTCAGGATGAGGGTCCCTGGAGTGCAAGACATGGGGTGCAGGTCGGGATGAGGGTCCCTGGGATGCCTGGACATGGGGTGCAGGTCAGGATGAGGGTCCTTGGGGTGCAGGACATGGGGAGCAGGTCAAGATGAGGGTCCCTGGGGTGCAGGATATGGGGTGCAGGTCAGGGTGAGGGTCCTTGGGATGTCTGGACATGTTAGGATGTCAACACAGCTTAGGATGAGGGTCCCTGGGGTGCAGGACATGGGGTGTGGGTCAGGATGAGGGTCCCTGGGGTGTAGGACATGGGGTGTTCACATCCACACACACACATGTGTGCTCAGCAGCTGGCGTGGAGCACGTATGTCCATGGGTGAGTCTGTGTAACGTGCTGTCCCAGAGCTCTGGGATCTCTTTTGGGATGGGTGGGGGGTGCCAGGGCTGTGGGATGAGCAGCTCAGGGAGGCAGCAGGATGCTCCCCCCCCTGCCCCAGAGTGTGGGGGCTGTACCCCCCTCCCCCCAGTGCTGCCTTTTCTTCTCAAGGAGCTTTTTGGAATAATTAAATAAGGTGGCAAATGGAGGAGGGGAGAGGGGTGGGGGGAGGGGGGGGGCTGCTTTTGGCAACCCCCCTGTGCATCTGAAGGCAAACCCCAGAGACTGGGGGGGGGAAACGTGGGGTCAGCAGGATTGGAGCTGCCACCCCCTCCCCATCCTCCCAGTATATTGTATATTTATAACATCCCAGGGGTGTAGCTCTGTCTCTCTTGGTTTAAAACAAAACCAGACAGAGTCTTGAGGGTCAAAAGGAAGGTGGGGGAGGGCTTTTCCCTACCTACCCCCAGACAAAGATCCCTTTGAATCTAATCAAGCAGAAAAGAAACCCCTTTCCTGTGTGTTTTTCTGTGGGAGGGGAGAGGGGTTGGGGCTGCCCTGGAAGGTAAAAGGAAAGGAGATCCCATTTTTCCTCTCCACAATGAGATCTTTATAAATGGTCTCACTCCCCACCCCCCCTAAACCCCAAACAACCCCCAAACAGACCCACCCAGCCCTGGCAGTGGAAGGATGTTGCTGTGTTTTCCGGATGGACAAGGTGAGGGTGGGGCTGGGGTGATGCCCTGGCTGGGAGGGGAGGGTGTGGGGAGGGGGGACACATGCTGGGGGGTGGCAGGCAGAGGGCTGAGGTGATGTTTGCAGTGAGGGTGGGGATGTGGTTTGGTGGAAGGGGAGGGGGCTTGGTGCTCCCACCCCTCTCTGCTGCCTTGGTGAGGTATGGAGTTCCCAGTGCAGGGAGCTCCAAGGACCCTGTTTCCTCCAGGACGTGGGTCCTGTGGCAGGTCCAGTCCTGTTTTCATCCACATCAACTGGAAAACGCAGCCAAGTCCCTATTTCCCATCACCCAGCACCTCCCAAAGTCCAGCTGAGGGGCCTGGGGACCCGGCTGTGCTGGGAGACTTCTCCCTCCATGTACAACAGCCCTGGGTGGAGGGATGGGTGACTGGTCCCAGGGTACCCTGCTCATGCTTCTGCTTTGCTGTGGTGACCTTGGGGACACCCGGACAGATGCCACATCCCACAGAGGGGTGACTGGAGGCACCTGTGTGCTGCAGGATGAGGATCCTCTGGATGCTCTGCAGGACCCACCAGCATCACCCCTGGGACCAGAGCTGGCAGTGCTGGGACCCCAACACGGGTGCACCAGCAGTGCTGGGGTGTGTGTGTGTGTGTGGGGGGTGTTCTTTATTGATGTCACAACAAAACCATCCCCATCCCCTCTGCAAAAAGAAAAAACCCCAAACCCACCCCAATTTATCCCTGTGCAGCACCCACCCTGGTCCCTGAGGGGGCAGCACCTTCCCCAGTCCCTGAGGGCGCAGCACCCACCCTGTTCCCTGAGGGCGCAGCACCCACCCTGTTCCCTGAGGGCGCAGCACCCACCCTGTTCCCTGAGAGGGCAGCACCTTCCCTGGTCCCTGAGAGGGCAGCACCTTCCCGGTCCCTGAGGGCGCAGCACCCACCCTGGTTCCTGAGGACGCAGCACCCACCCCGATCCCTGAGGGCGCAGCACCCACCCTGCTCTCTAAGGGCGCAGCACCCACCCTGCTCTCTAAGGGCGCAGCACCTTCCCCGGTCCCTGAGGGGGCAGCACCCACCCTGTTCCCTGAGGGCGCAGCACCCACCCTGGTTCCTGAGAGGGCAGCACCTTCCCTGGTCCCTGAGAGGGCAGCACCTTTCCCGGTCCCTGAGGGCGCAGCACCCACCCTGGTCCCTGAGGGCGCAGCACCTTCCCTGGTCCCTGAGGGCGCAGCACCCACCCTGGTTCCTGAGTACACAGCACCTTCCCTGGTCCCTGAGGGGGCAGCACCTTCCCTGGTCCCTGAGGGGGCAGCACCTTCCCTGGTCCCTGATGGCGCAGCACCAACCCTGGTCCCTGAGGACGCAGCACCTTCCCTGAGGACGCAGCACCCACCCTGGTCCCTGAGAGGGCAGCATCTTCCCGGTCCCTGAGGACGCAGAACCCACCCTGGTCCCTGAGAGGGCAGCACCTTCCCCGCTCCCTGAGGGCGCAGCGGTGGCTCTGCCCTGCAGACAGGCCCTCAGACGCTGCATTTACATCCCTTTAACTGATCCCACACGCCAGTGACCGAAGCTAATCCGCGCAGCCTCCCGGTGCCAGCGCAAGGCTCCCCACCCCCCGGTGTTCCAGCTGTAAAAGCTCTCTCAGGCTGACATGAACTGCGGTGTAACCACGTCAGATTGACTGGACTTGGGTCAAACGCCCACCAAAAGCCTGCTAGAAAGAAGCTGCTGTAGAATTTATTGCCAAAGCATCGCTGGGGAGTTGTCCTTGAGGGGCTGGGCTCCTCCTGGCTCCACAGAGGCCGTTTGGCATTTGTGTGCTGATGGTTTTGCCCTGGTTCCCCTCCCCAGTTTGCAGCAGCAGCACCACGGTGCTTCGCTGGGCTGTGAGCTGGAGGGGGCTGGTGGCAGACCAGTGCCTTGGAGCATCCTTTAACTGGTTTGGGTTGTGAGCCTGGTGACCTGTGATGGGTGCTGGGGGTGGCTGAGGAATCCCATCGCTCCTCTTCCCTGCTTTGGCACCATGGGGAAAAGGAGCCTGGAGAGCACAGCAGCCACCCTGCTGCCTCCCAGCTTCCCATGGTGCTGGGGAGCAGCATTTCCCTGGGAGAGCAGGATTGGGGTCTCCCAGCACTCCTCCTTTTGGGATGGGTCCATCCCATACAGTGATCCCAGGGATGAGGCAGCAGGAGCTTCCCCATGCCCAGGCTGCCTCCCACTCACTGGGGACACCCAGCCAGCTCCAAGCACCCACAGCCAGCACCCAGCTGGGTTTCCATCACACACCCAAGCATTCCCTCTTCTCACCCCTTTCCCAAGCACGTGCACAGCACCCTTGGGGTCCCAGGGGTGCAGCTCCCTCAAACAGAGCTGGGAGCTGTGTCTTGGAGGGGGGAGGCAGCAGGCAGAGCCTTCAGCAGGACCCTGAGAGCATCTTTATCATCCTCCTTCCCCTTCATCCCCTTTGCTCTCAGGTGTTTCCAACCCGGCCACTGCCCTCCCCACCCACCAACCCTTCCGAGGGGGGTGGGGTGGTGGTGAGGACCCCTTGCAGGGCACTGAAACCGGCTGGAAAGGGGTGTGCTGCCTCCAGCACAGCGTTTTGGGGTGCACAGCCCATCGGGCATCACCAGCGCTGCTCTCCGAAGGGGCTGCAGAGCCATAACCCCCCTCGGGAGAGGGGATGTGGGGGGGTTGTAGGGGGTGGGGACCACTTATCCCCGTGGGAGGCAATGTTTGAACACACGAGGAGCTTAATTAGGAGTTTTTAATGGTCTTGATGCTGCAGCTGGTGCTTGCGAGCCCAGCCCACACGGTGGCAATATCTGCCCAGGGAGTGGGGATGCTCCCCCCCCCACCACTTCCCCCCGGCTCTGCCCGCACGGGGCTGGGGTCGGTGCCTGGAAATGGGGGTTTGGGGGGTGTTTGTTGGTATTTTGTTGTTTAAACTCGTTTTCTCCTCGTATTTTGCCCGACAGGCGTTGGTGTTGCAGTGCTGAGGATGGGCTGGGCAGGATGCTGGCCCTGCATAGGGTAATGTATAGGCTCAGGGGGATGGAGTTGGGAGGGCTTGGGGGGGTTGGTTGTTCTGGGGGGGCTGGTGGCTGTGCCCCCCTGGCAGTGAGGGCCTCGTTGGCAGAGCAGGAGGTCAGGGATGCTGTGGAGGGAAGAAGGTCTCTCCTGTACCCTGTTCCCCATCCTGGAGCTGAATGGAGGGATGGGAAGCTGTTGCTTCATCACAGACTGGGCTGGGTTGGGAGGGACCCCAAGGGTCACAGAGCTCCAACCCCCTGCCACAGGCAGGGACACCAACCTCCAGCCTGGAGCTACACAAGGTTGCCCAGGGCCCCAGCCAACCTGGCCTTGAACACCCCCAGGGACGGGGCACCCACCCCCTCTCTGGGCAGCCCCTTCCAGCCCCTCACCACTCTCTCTGCAAAGAACTTCCCCCCAGTCTCTCCTCTCCCCCTTCCCTCCTCCAGCTTCACTCCAGCCCCTTGTCCTGCCAGTCTCTGCCCTTTAACAAGCCCATTCCCCTCCTGTTCCTCTGCTCCCTTCAGGGACTGGGAGGCTGCAGTGAGGTCCCCCCACAGCTTCTCTTCTCCAGGCTGACCCAGCCCAGCTCCCCCAGCCCCTCTCCATGGGGAGCTGCTCCCTTCCTGCTGCTGGACCCTGCTGAGTTCAACCCAGAGGTTGGGTGTACTGGAGCAACTGGGACTGCCCAGGCTGGTGCCAGGCTGCTCTCCAGAGGTGGGCAGCTTTGGTGTGGTGCAGCCTGACTCCCATTCCTGGCTGGGATAAAAAGTTGTGTGGGATTTTTTTTAGTTTTGCCTTTTTTCCCCCCTTTTTAAAGCCAGTGGAAAACCCACAGAGCTCTCTGGTTACCCAGACATTCTTCCTCTCACCACTTCAAACCGCCGGCTTGATCTCTCTTAACATTCTTTCCCTGCAAATTAAACAGCAGAATTTAAATAAAACAGCTTAAAGGAAGAGAAATTCCAAGACTTTTTCTCCCAAGTCCTTTCCCTTGCACTGGAAAATTTATCCCCCCCTAATTATTTCAGGCAAACGAGCTCCATCTCAACCAGTTGGAATTTTCTATGAAAAATATTGAATCAAAACACTCCCAAACAGCCCCACTGTTCAGCAGGGAACAGATGCACTCGTGTTCATTAGCCTGGATGCTCATCAGGAGCTGAGCAGCATCCTCAGGCTGCCTGTGCTTCCCTGCTCCCAGTCTCAGGGTGTGGATGGGTTTTGGGCTGGGGATGTGTTGGGGAAGGGGAGCTCGGAGGGTTGGTCCTGGTGTTGGGAATACCATGTAGAGGGGATGCTCTGAGCTGTTCCCACCTGGCTGTGTTGGGTTGGGAGCCCCTTTCCTGCTCCCATCTCCCTGGGGAATCACAGGGGTTGGAAGGGAACTCAGGAGATCATCGGGTCCACCCCCCCTGCCAAAGCAGAAAGAAGGGGGTTTGGAGCAGGAGAGCTGGGGCTTGCAGTGCTGTGGGCTGTATTGCACACCCTGTGTCCTGGCTGGATGCAGGGCTGGGGCTGGGATGGGGTGGGTGAAGGGAAAGTGGTGGTATCCAGGGGTGGGTGAAGGTGGCGTCCAGCTTGCACGAGGGGAATTGAGGTGCTGGGATGTTTGCCAAGGTCAAGGAGGGAGTGATGGGGCTGGGACCACTCTCCAGCCTGTCACCTTGAAGGGATGAGCCCACCCTGTGATCCCTGGGCAGCACCTTAGTGTGGAGCACTCAATAGACCCGTCTCTTCCAGAGTAGCTGGTTTGAGGGGGGTGTGTGGGGTCCAGTTCCCCCTTCCCCCTCCTCAGCCCCTCCAGAGCTGCTGATATCCTCCCTCTTCTCCCCCTCCCCAGCCAGGCTCCTGAGACAAAAGCCATATCAACCACTTTTATTTCAAAACACGAAATAAAATTAACTGGGGGGAGCAGGGGGAACGAGCTCTTCTAAAGAGCACCAAATTGTGTTGCTATGGGAACGGGAGGAGAAGCCCAGTAGCTGATGCTCTCCTGGGGCTCGGGGCCGGCTGTACCAGCTGAGATGTTTTCTCATCTCTCATTCTTTCTTCTTCTTCTTTATTTCCCCCCCAGCCCCCCCCCCATGTTTGGGTGTTTTTTTCCCCCTTTCTCCCCTTTGGAAATTTGTCTCAGTGACTTTGCACTGACCCACAGACCTGGCTGCCAGCATGGGGGGGGCTCTGCCCCTCTATGTACCCACAGGGCTGTGGGCAGAGAGTTGGGGGGTCCTGCCCATGCTCCCCCCTGCCAGCACCCATCTCCTGCCTGCCTGGAGCTGTGGGACCTCTTTGGTTTGCAGAGCTGAATCTGGGGATCACAGGAGCTCAGGGAAGCACCCCCACACCCTGCTCCTGGCTCTGCCTCCTGGCAGCAGCTCCCCTCTCTGGCACCGTTGTGAGGGGGGTTTTTTGAGATCAAAATGTGCTTTATAAAACCAACCCCCCCCCAAAAAATGTCTCTACAGAGAGCGATGGTTTCAGGCTGCCTGCAGACTCAGGTGTGTGTTGGGTGTGTTTAGCTGGGGGTGCTGCTGCATCGCTGGAGCCCCCGTGTCTGGGGTGATGCTGGGGGGGACCCCGTGTGTCTGTGGGGGTAACTCTGTGACTGGACCGAGGAGCAGCCCCTCCAAACACAGGCACTCGTGGTGTCTTTGGCCAACCCAGCTCTTGGGGTGTTTTGGCTGGGGGAGCATCCTTGGGGGAGCATCCTTGGGGGAGGGGCAGCCTCTCCTCTGCCAGCTCCCATTTCAGGAGCTGCACAAGGCTCCGAGGGGCTCGTGGTGATCGACCCTCCCACGAGACCCCTGCTCCCCCCACATCACTCTCCTGACCCTGCTGGGGTGATCCCCTGGGTTTGGGGGGTGCCAGCAGCACCTGGCACCTTGCAGGGAGGGAGGAGGAAGCTGTTTGCACCGCTGGCTTCTCACTGAGCTTTGTTTCCCTCTGGTATCCCACGTCCTGTCCTCCCAGGCAGGAGATGGGTGTGAAGGGGGAATTGCTGGTGCTGCTGTGGGCTGAGTCCCACGAGGTCTCCTCTGGCTGCACCGTGTGTGTGCCCTTGGCCTTCCAGAGACCCCAAAACGGGGCCAGAGAGACTCTGGGGAGTGGACAAAGCTGGTGCTGGACACGTGGCTTGTGGCAGAGGTGATGCTGTAGGTGCTGCTGCCTTGTCACAGCAGCCTGTAGCACAGGGACCTGTTGTCTAGATCAGCCACCCATCACTCCCCATCGTCTCTCTCCTTGGATAACTCACATCCTCAAAGGCATTTCAGCCCAAGTAGGAGGAATTGCAGGCCCTTGACTTCGGGGAGATGTTGATTGACATCTCTGCAAGGCCAATTTACCCACTGATCAGTCCCAAATCCTACCACTTCAGCCTGCACTGGAATTGGGAAGGGTGTGGGGATGCAGAGGTGCCCACCTGGGTACCAGGGCAGGTTCCCTCCGTGCTGTGGATGCTGCTGCCTGCCCCAGGCAGCTGCCTTGTGCTGGGTCTGGAAGGAGTTGGGGAAGTGTTTAGGGGAGGGGAAAAGTGCTATGGAAAGTAATATTTAATTAGCCCCAAGAGGAGCATTAATTGGCAGCCTTAATTTGAAGTCTTGCCAGGGTCTGTTGTATTCCTACACCGTTTAGCATAAAATGGGTCTAGAAGCTGATCTGTAGGTCACGGGGATTCGATGGTGTGTGTAGGGCTGCGATGGGCAGGGGAGGGCAGGGGGCAAGGGGCAGGGAGTGGGTATCATTACCACCTGCTCTGAGAGCCCCTCATCCCTCCCACCCCATCCCTTGCCCCCTTTATCTCCCTCCCATCCCTTGCCCCTTTCCTCTCTCCCCATCCCTTGCCCCCTTTCCTCTCCCCCCATCCCTTGCCCCCATCCCTCCTTTAGAACATCTGTGATGCCATCACCCTGCTCCTGGCTTTGCCCGTGGGGTCTGTGCAATGCACTGAGCTTTCTGGATGGAGGGGGGGGGATTTGTTGAACCACTCCAGACCCCAGTCTGGACTGGGTGTTTCACGGCCTCCTGGCTACACCCCAAGTTCTAAGTGGGGAGGAACAGGCTGGGGCTGGTGAGCTGTGTGCTCCTCCAACACCACTCACTGCCCGAGTCCTGCCTGGCTCATCCCAGGTGATGCTACTGCCCTCCCGACCTCTATCTCCATCAATTGGTATTTGGAGCAGCTTGCCAAGGAGAAGCTGTGTTTCCCTGGTACAGGAATGGAGCCTCAGGGCTTGGGGAGGCTGAATGACTCACTGGGGAGTTCTAGGTGCTGCCTCTTGTACCTTGTCCTAAGCCCTGGGCAGGGAGGGCTGGTTCCAGTGAGCTGAGAGATCCAAACCCAGCATGGCTGAGGGAAGCTGATGCTGCCTGGGGAAGCAGCGTGGTGGGGGATCTGCACCCCATCTTCCTCCTCTCCATCCTCCTGCAGCCGGTTTCTATAGCGACCGGGCACCTGCCTTTCCCCACGGCCCTGCCTCCACCTGATTCTCATTCACAGCATCACCCTCCAGAGGCGATGGGACCGAAGCAGCAGCAGCAGCCCCACAGCCTGAGACCCCGTGTGGGTGCTGCAGGGTCCGCAGGGTGCTTGGTGGAAGCACTCCAGTGCACTTGCCATGCTCGGTTTGGCGTGCACAGGCTGCTCCCCACAGCAACACCCCTGGGTCACTTTGTGTCTCCCCAATCCCACAGGTTTTTGGAACAGGCAGAACCTGGTGAGACCCATAAAGGTCCTGGGTGGGTTTGTCTTTTGCCCTTGGAGCTGGAATCCCACCTGGTGTTGAGGCACCGGTGTCTCCTTACTGAGGCTGGGGGTGCTTGGAAGAGCCACAGCCCCTCTTGTCAGGGCAGGGATGCTTGGAAGCTGGGATGGAGGCTGCTGCCAAGTGCTGGGTCATGTCTCTCCTCTCCAACCCAGGAGGAGGTCGGCGTGCTGCCCCAGTCAGGGGTCACCCCTTAACCCTCCCAGGGGCTCGCTGCAGGTAAGTCACTGCCCCCCTTCCCTCCCTGGGTGTCTCAGCAGGCTCCAGACTCGTTAGCAGGTCTCCCAGAAAGCTCTAGCCAGCCTCTCCCGTGTCTGGAGAGCTCTCTCCAGAGAGCCCTGCAGATTTATTGTATGACGGCATCAGCGAGGCACCGAGCCCCTGGGCACAGCCCCCCCCTGCCCGCCGGGCGCGGGGGGCCGGCTGCAGCCCCTCTGTCTGCAGCCAGCCCATAAAACACTCCAACGTGCCCAAAACAAACAGCCAACCTGGACCCCTCAGAGATCCATCCCCAGCGTGGGGAGCATCCCCCCACCTCCCCCTGCCCCGGGGAGGGTCAGGCATGAGGTAACGCTCCCAGATAGAGTTATGGACCCGGCCAGCAACGGGCTGACAGGCGGCTCCGTGGGGAATGAAGGTGATGGGAGGTCGGGGATGGGGCTGGCTCCCTTCTTGGGTTTGTGCTAAGCAGCCAACACGGAGTCAGGGCTTGGCTTTCACAGGGGAGGGTGATGCTGTCGCTGTTCAGCGTGGTTCGGGGCTCTAAACAGCAAATCAGCCTCATCCTGCATGTGGGTCTGTCTCCCAGGACAGAGCTTGTCCCCAGCTCCAGATACTCTGGGAGTGCTGGGGCAGAGCTCAGCCAGGGCTGTACTCAAGCTGGGGGAAGCAAAGTGCTCCCAAGACCTGATCATGCAAAAAAATCTTGCCTTAGACTGGTTCCCCCCCCACCCCCCCAAACTCCCATCCCAAAGTGCTCTGCTGATCTCACAGCCCTTCCTTCCCTCTGGGATGGCTCCTTGGTCTCAGCATCCTGCTGATCTCGTCTTGGTGGAGGGTTTCTCCTCCCAAACACCTTTGCAGGGAGCTGGTGACCCATCCCACGGTGACCCTGGCTCCTGCAGCCAATCAATCCTGCATCCCTGTGCCTGGCTTGGTGGGGCTTCACCTCTGTGTCGCCGGCCTCGTTGGCTCTGCTAATGACAAGCACTTTCCTGGTGACAGATGTGCGTGTTTTCTTGGGGAGATGCTTTCTCCTTGAGGGCATACAGCCTCCAGTGACATGGCTAGCGAGGAATGGCAGAGAGGGGGAGCTGGAGGGGCCCTGAGAAGGTGATTTAATTTATCCCCTGCCCCAAGGCAGGATCAGCTATTCCTATATCACTTCTGACGGATATTTGTCTGCCTCCTCCTTAAAAGCCTCCAGTGATGGAGATCCCACTGCCTCCCTTTGCTGCCTGTCACAGGGCTCTAATAGTCCTTATTATTAGAAAGTTTTTCTTACCATTGAGTCAAAATCTCCCTTGCTGCAGTTTAAGCCCATTATTTCTTGTCCTTTCCGCAGCAGACACAGGGAACAGATTATTCCTGTCCTCTGCTGCTGCCCTTTGTGTCTTTGAGGACTTTCATCACATCTTCCTTGGTTTCCTCTTGCTCAGACTAAACAAACCCCGGTGTCACCACCCCCCCCTGCTGCCCCCCCCCCCCCTCCTTTCAGTGGGTACCAGTGCTGCGGGATGGGGTTTGCTCAGGCAGCTTCAATGGGCGAAGCTGTAACAGCATCTGCTCCAAGCCAGGGAGGGGCTGCTTGGCAGAAGGGTTGGGATGGGGGGGGGTTATGGTTTATTTTCTTTATTATTACTGTTTTTAAGAGTTATTTTTTGTTTCCTGGAAGCTGTGGCTGGTGCTGTGACTTGGGAAGGCTTCCTGAGGGGCTGCCTGGGAGGCGGTGATGCCTTCGTGTGATGGCTATGGGGGCCACAGAGCTGCTGCAAACAGATGTGCCACATCTGCCTAACCAAGGTCAGGAGTCACTGGCTCAGGGATCCGTGGCTGTGCCCCTCCAGTGTGTTTCGTGGTGGCTGTGGGCAGAGGAAGCCCCAAGGAGAACACCAGCTTGATGGTTTATCTGCTTCCACCACCCTCATCCCGCTGTCCCCTGCACTGGAGCCCTCAGCACATCTGATGCTGGTGTGGGATGGATGCGTCTCATGAGGACAGACAGACACCTCCCCTGCTGCTGGGTCCTGGGCTGCCCCCCCACCCCTCAGCCCTGGGTCCAGCACCTCTCCTGAAACAGCAGCCCCCCTGCAGAGTGGGTCCTGCTCAGCCTCACACCACCCCCAGAAACCCTGAGAAAAACCTCTGCCTTGACCCCCAGCTGCTTTACCCAGGGCTTCTCCATTCCCTGTAACTCCTCCACCCCGATTCCCCTTGTCTTCTGAGCTCCTTTCCCCCTGCTTTTACCCTCCCATCTCATCCCTTGGCTGCCTGTAGCTTCCTGGGAACCACCCAGCTCCCTCTGCCCTCCATCCTGGTGCTGACCCCTTCTTCATTAGGCTGCAGCTCTGATTTGCATGACTGCTATTTAATTGCAAACCCACCTGACAGATCTCTCCCCTCCCATCACCCATTCGTGGCATAATGACTGTTTTGTGTCTGACTGTCTGATCTGCAGGAAGGAGTTTGTGGGTAATTTGGGAGAAGAAATTGGGAGCTTTTCCACACACACCCTCCCCCTTCTTCTGGGTTTCTTAAATATATACATAAAGGGTGTGTTTTTCAGGCTTGGTAATTACTGATGCTTAAGTGGGTTGGCATCCCCGCCCCTTCTCCCTGCATCCCTGCAGAGATGAGCTTGGTTCTCTGGGATTTGGGATCTTTATACTCTGTCCTTGAGGTGTTTTATCCAAGCATCAGGTGGAGGGATGAGAACTCCTGGTTCTCCTGCTATTCACACTATTAATGGGGAAAAAAATCCCTTAGGGAAGCGCTGTGGCTTAGGAGATGCCAAAAGTCCTGGTCCCAGCTGGCTGCTCTGTGCAGGTTGCACTGTTATTTCCCTGGCTCCATGTGTGGGTCCAGGGCAAAGATCCTGGTTTTGATCCATCTGAGTGTAAGAGCAAGTTTGTGCTGACTCTTCCTTGGCTGGTGAGACTCACCACTCTTTTGTGGTCCCACATTATGGTTCACCAAGGTTTTCATTAGGGAGATCAATGAGCCGTAGCATCCGGGCGCTGTCTTGGCCATTGGAAAAGCATAAATAACGCTGAGGCCCGTTGTGTCTCCAGGGCAACAGGAGCAACCATCAAACAGGGCTGATTTCTGCACAGAAATCCCTAAATCTGTCATTCTGGCGAGTCCTGGGCTCAATAAACTCCAGTCTCTCTCCTTGGCAGACCTGGGTTGCCTGGTCCTTAACACCACTCCATGTGGTCCTGGGAGCGTGGTGTTGATCCAGCCTTGCTCCAGGGGCTGTGAGCTCTTCCCTGACTTACTTCTGAGGGGGAAAACCCTCCAGCTTTGCCAGCTACAGGTTGAGGAAGTAACTTCTATCGTGTGTAGCTGCTCTACAGGGTGAAGGGGCTGAAATGTTCCTTCCCTCTTTTCCAGGCTCAGAGCACTTGGCAGGGATGTAAAGATGCCTGTGATTGCCTCTGGATCTGCAAGAGCTGTTAGCACCTTTGGCAGCGGCCCCTGGGTGTGCTGGGTGGATGCTCTCACCTTGCAGGGCCTGTGGGTATGGAGATGCAGGTGGGTTGTGGAGCTACAGGGTGCTGCCAAGCACCATGGTGGGCTCAGGCAGCCCCAACCCCTTCTCCTGCCTGTGGGCAGCAGCATGGGGCCCATCGCTCCGTGCACGGTGGCCCTGGCATCCCTTCTCCCTCCCAGCCCTGCTGCCAGGCTCTTTGCCTTGTTATTTATTCCTCCAGCCCCAAGATTCACACAAATTGTTTTTCTGTTACAAAAATTGCCAGCAATTCCACTCAGTGTGAGCTCGGTAGCGAGGCATCTCGGGATGCCTCCCCTGCCTCCTCCCTCCCTCCTCTCCCTCCTCTCCAGCTGCCCGCTCTCCCACGGGAGCTCTTTTCATCCCACTTTCTTCTCTGACTGGCAATATTTGTGAAAGGAAGGCACCTATGCATGAGAGCAAGGCTGGCTCCAGCTCCTTCCCTCTCCTTGGCTAACAAGCAGCCTTCAGCCCTGTGAGATGATGGACAAGGAAGAAGCCACCAGCTGTCCCAGTTGCCAGTGAGGTGGTTGCTCCAAAACCTGAGCAGGGGTGTGCAAACAAAGATGAGCATCCCATGCTGCCTCCCCTGTGCCCATGTGGCTGTGGGCTCTTCCACCCCAGGAGTGTGATTTATTTGCTGCATCTTCTGGACTCAAGTGGTATTGAGTGGGCTTGCTGGAGAGCTGGTCTTTAGAGAGGCTGAATTAGGGGTGGGAGCGTGTAAAGCACTTTTTCTTTTCTTCTTTCATCTCCTCCTTGCCCTGAGGCTTTTAGGGACAGCTTGCCAGGTCCTGTCAAAAGCCTGCTGTGAATGGAGAGAGGAAAACCTTCCCCAGCTATAAGGGTCCTGGTTTCTCCCCTGCTTGCCCACGCTGCAGCATCCCTTGGTGCCCAGCCTTGCATGCCCACGATGCTCCTCTGTGGCTGCTGGAGCTCCTCCAGACCATACTGAATGGCCACATCTCAGGGATGATGAGGCTGTCCAATTAATTTACTCTGCAAACTGGTACCCAGCTTTCATAAGAACACTAAAAAAGTCCTGCAAAGCACAACAGCTTGTGATAGCCTCCCTGCCACCCACCTTCCTTCAGCAGCAGGCAAGTATGGATCACCCAAAAATAGAGATGGAGAGTCCCTGAGGAAGCATATGGCAGATGGGACTAGATCCCTGGCTATCGGGTTTGCTGTCAGTGCTTCAACTGTGTGATCAGCCTCTCTGAAGTATCGTGCTATTCTCCGTGCTGAGGGGATAGACTCTGGCTGCTGGGTTAATTCCTTGCCAGGGCTTCTCAGGACTAGGAGGACTTAGTGATGGGGAAGGTAGATTAGGGAGGTTTGCCCAACGGTTTAAAGCTGTGATGCTTTTTGAAGTCTCCTTAAAGCAGGAGCCTGTGTGGGAAGCAGGTGGGGTTAGCTGGGGGGGGTCAGGAGAGAGAAGTGCATTGCTGCACCAGAGGATCCCTGGATTTCGACTGGCACTGTGATATTCCTGTCCTGTGGTCACAATACCCTAATAGAGGGCTCGTTCCCACAGGTGGGGGGTTGCCTCCTGTTGCTTGTGGGTCAGGGGAAGCGGGTCAGGTGCTGCCCAGGAGCATGCTGGAGGATGCAGAGCCACACGCCTTCACAGGGACTAGTGTGCCAGGAGCACTGGGGGGCTTCCCTGGGCCCCCTTCTCCTCTTTTTATCTCTTGCTTTCCTCCGTGCACGGGCTGCTGGGTGACTGACAGCTTTGCCTCCTGGCCAGGCCTAGGTTAAGGGGTAAGAGCTGCCCTTCCCAGCTGCCTTCTGCCAGCCCCTGTGAGCTGGCAGTCAGGGTAAAGTCCCTTCTGAGGCTCTGAACGGCGTGCTGGCTGTGCAGGCACCGTCCTCAAGGTAACTCTGTGCTGCAGCTTGACTGTCATCTCTTGAGACACCCGTTGCAGAAACAGCCTGGATCCCAAAAGCAATGCCTTGCTCTGCAACAGTACACCAAGAAACCATGGGATGCGAAGCTCCGGGGGTCCCCTGAGCTCCTGCAATGGACTCAGTGCCCCCCCAATAGTGTAATGCACCTTGTAAGGCCAGGTAGGGCTTGATGCTAAAGGAAAGCAGCATGTGCAGAGAGAGTGGTGAGGGGCTGGAAGGGGTTGTCCAGAGAGGGGGTGGGTGCCCCATCCCTGGGGGTGTCCAAGGCCAGGTTGGATGGGGCCCTGGGCACCCTTGTGTAGCTCCAGGCCTGGAGGTTGGTGCCCCTGCCTGTGGCAGGGGGTTGGAGCTCTGGGACCCTTGGGGTCCCTCCCAACCCATGCCATTCTATGATCCCACACTGGGAATTGCAGCTGGCTGCTGCCTGCAGCCCCTCACACACGTTACCTGCCTCTCGTGAGCACCGGGGACCTTAGTCCATGGGAAGGGGGCTCTGGCCCTGTGCTTACAGCTGGGGCAGGCAGGACCAGAGCTGGCTGTGGCAGATGTTCTGGGTAGACAGGAGCAAGCACAGGCTGCCTCCCTCCTTGGCTCTGCTATTGTAGGAAACAAACTTTGGTTGAAGCAGTGACTGCATCCAGGATTTAATTAGCTCCGGCTGGCAAGCCCCAGCCTGAGCAGATCACGCTGATGGGGAATGTGATTGGCATTTCTATCCTAAATAGCATCAGATCAGGAAGTCCTCTGGGGCTGAGCTGTGCATGGGGAGCAGGCAGGGTCAGGAGCGGGCGGGTACCAGCGCTCCCACCCCACGGTGCCGTTCCCATGGAGGGGTTTGGTGGGTGTTTTGGTTTGGTTTTCTGGCTCTGGGCTCTGGCAGGAGGGAGGAATGTTCCCTTCCCTCTGTGCAGGCTGTGCCCTCCTGGTCCTGGTCCAAGCCAAGCCTGAGTCCCGTAGCATCGGTCCTGGTGCTGGGTGAACTTGCTGGTCCCCTGCAGCTCCCTTCACATCACACGTTTGACTCCTATTCTGCCTCCCCTCCAGCTCGTGGGGCTGAACATCATCCTCACAGCCTCTTCAATACCTGGAGCCAGGCAGGCTCCGGGCTCCGCTCTGTGAGCCCGTGTTTGCTAATTCCCAAGGACTGCAGAGGCTCTTATCACTGTCGGAGGGATGGATATGCCCTTTCCAGCTGCTATCCTGGGGGATCAGCCTGTCTCTGCTTTAAAGATACAGTCTGCTGGCAGCTGCCTTTCAGGAAAACAAGGGAGGAAAAACTCTGTGGGAGCTGATTTCTTCAGGGCTCACCAGCTTCTTGCAAACACCTCTCCAAAACGGATTCACCATCCAGGTGGCTTTGCCTGCCTTGCTCCCCTCTTCACAAATTCAAGGGAGTTTTATTTTCTCCAGCTGAAGGAGACCAGGGCAAGGAAAAGCTGGGAAGGAGGATGTTTTACCACTTAAATAAATGGGGAAAGTACTGTGAGCACAGGAAGACGCTGCCGCCTTCGTCGGGAAGAGGAGGGATGCAGTCAGCTAGCTTTAGCTTTTCAGGAAAAGATGATTTTTTTTCTTTTTTCTCCCCCCTTCCTGATCATTTTTGACTCTCTCAAAAAGTTTTTTTCCTCGTTTGTACTGGGATGAACCCAAGTTTTCTAGCAATCTTTGCCAAAGCCCTTCTCTCTGTATGGCAGGAGAGATAATCGACTGTATGTGAATTGCCAAGTCTGGATCGGTGAGTCAGTGGGGAGCAAGAAGGAAACCTCATGTGATGCTCCTGTTGCTTATTGATTGCCGTGGAGCCTGTCATCCCAAACTGCTGCCCATCGACTCGGCCTCCCCAGGCGAGCACAGCACGGTGCTGGGGGAGAATGGACCTGGGGCATGCTTCCCTATCGACCAGCCTTGCAGCTCTGGGCACCATCGACCTGTCTCCGGTAACTTGCCTGCCCAAGGCAGGTCCCTGTGACCTCCTGAACGCTTCTCCTTACCTGCTTAGCTGTTCCAGGGGGCTGCTGGAGATCCCACCAGCTCCCTGACCCCCCACCCCAGATAGGAACACCCCAAGGACCCTGAGCTCTGCAGCAGGACACGGTTGAACTGCTGGCACTGGGGACCTCACCCTCCAAGTCTGGAGAGAAACAGGTCTGTCTTCTCCCCCCCCCCCCCACCCCAAGCTGCTGACGTGCTTCCTATCCCTTCCGACCCAGATTTCTGGTTCCTCCTGCTACAGGAATAGCCTTTGAACTCGCTCTGTTTAGACACTTCCACCTCCTGAGCTTTCCCAGCCTGGCTGCTCCACGCAGCGCGTGATTCACAGGCTCTTTCCCGCATCCTCCCACCCAGGGCAGCCCCTCCTGGTGATGGCACGGCCAACCCAAGGACCCTCTCCCTTAAAGCCCAGAAAATCCTGCTTCAGGAGTGTGAGGACCTGGAGAAATCCAAACTGTCACTGCCTCTCATGCCGTCCTTCCTCCATCACGTGCGTTTAACTGGGGGGCACTGGGAAGAGCAGCCAGGGTCTGCCAGATCTCTGCTGATGACTCAGGATCGCCTCTGTGCTGTCTCCTGGTGGCTGTCTAGCCATCAGCTCCTGCCCAGCCATGGTAAATAACATTTAATCCCTGCCTCCCGAGTCCTCTCCATCCTACCCTTTGTCCTTTCCCTCCTGGCTGCTGCAGGCAGCGCTCAGCTGCTCCGCTCTGGCTGTGGCATTTACCCACAAGCGAGGTGTTAGCCGTGACTCAGCTCTCTCCTTGTTTTTCCCCTTCCACGCTGTAAAATCCCCCCCTTTCCTTTTTTTTTTTTCCCCTCCTTCCTTTCCCTTTATAATCTGGCACAGAACATTGCCCAAACCCTGTTCTTCCCAGTCCCCTCTACAGCCCAGCGCTGGGATCTCCTCCGCTCCTGTCTCCAGCTGTTCCAGGGCTGGGACCTTGATGGCTTTGCCCCTGGATGCTGCTGCAGACGTGGCTCTCAAACTCTTGATGGTTTCTCACTGTTGCTCCTCTCTTCACTCCTCTCCACTGCCCTACCTAAACACCAGCTCCTGCTTTTCACCCTCCTGGCTTTCTGCTCCCCCCAGCACGTCTCCTTCCCTTTTAACTGTCAACAGCTGCCTGTGATCAGCCTGTGAGAACCCCTCTCCCTCATCCCTCTGCTCATCTTCCCAGCAAACCCCTCAGCTGGCTCTGGAGCTGCCCTGAGGCTCTGGAGAAGCCCCTGCAGCTGGAGGGAGCTGTCTGTGTGCTCGCTCCCAGCCCCTGCTGAACCCTGGTGACTGGGGAGGGGGCATTGGTGAACTGGGGCAATTGTCATTGTCCATGGTAACCTGTCCTCCTTGCTGTCCTCACTGGGATGAGGCTTGTGGGTGGCTCTGCCAGCAGATCCCAGGTGTGGGCATGTCCTGCACCATGATCCAGGCTGGTTTTCCAGCCTGCACCGACCTCTTGGCTTCTGCTGCATCCCCAACATCACCCTAAAGCCATGTCCAGCTGGGTACAGGGGGCTTCGGGGGCTTTTCCCTCCCTGTTCAGTGGAAGAGCCTACTATTGCCCTGGGTTTGCTGGAGGCAGCGCTGGTTCTACCCTGGGGAAAAGGGCAGATGGGGCCAGCCAGGCGTGGTGAGCCCCAAGCCTGTGCTCCTCCAGGCCACCATGGATGGGAGTTGGTGCAGGATTTCTTGCCTGGTTAGTGGAAATATCGGTCACCTCCTCAAGCAGCAGAGCTGCTCCTTCCAAGAGAACATCCTCTTCAAGCTGCAGGAAGAAATCAACCCTTGTAAAGCAGCTGGCTTTGCTTGACCTGTGTCAGGCAGCTCCGTGGGTGAGGGGGGATGCTCGGATGCCTCTAGTGAGGATGCAGGGCTGTCTGTCCTGCACACAGGTCTGTCCTGTGCACAGGTCTGTCCCATTCCACCAGCTATCAACTGCTCAGCCCCCCTGAGAAGCAGCACTGCTGGGGCTCTGGGGACAGATGAACACTGGGGACAACTCTCACCATGGCCAGAGGTCTGTGGAGTGGCGCAGAGGAGCTGGGGAGTCCTGTGAGGCTTTAGGGAGCAAGGGGTCCATGCACAGCAGAGGCAGACCCCAAATCTGGGGTGAGGGGACACCTGACTCCTATCCTTTTCCCCCCCCTTTCCTTCCCTCTCCCACCTCCTTCCCCCCAGCCCCCTCACCCTCAGGTGTCCGTACATTATGGATCGAGGATTCTTTGCCCACACAGCACTTGAGGAGAGAAACCTGGCTATGGGCTGATGAAAGGCAGCACCTCCTCTATAACGCTACCCCAGGAAGCTGGCCACAGCCTGCAAAAATTGGGTGTAATCCACAGCACATCCCACCTTCCTCCTCACAGCCTGCCTGTCAAACCTGGGGTGGGGGGAAGAGGACAACCCAGTGCCGCCGCTGAGCTGGAGAGACTGGGATGGGGGTGAGAAGTGGGGAGGGTCCAGCCCTGGGTCCCCTGTGTCACTACACCCAGGTTCCCCTGCTGTAAAATTTAGGCAATTAGAGGTCACCCCTCCTTGTGTGGGTGGCAGGAGTGTTCGGGCTGGGGGTGCTTGCAGGGTGCTTGGTTCATGGGTGCCTCGTTCAGCCCCAAAAACGTGCCGGCTCCGGAGCGCGATTACAAGTCACGGTCACATCTGTCCTCGGTTGCCATGGAGACTTTTCCTCTTCCCGATGCCCAGAGGAAAGCAGTGGATAATGGCAGCGACAGGGAGCTGCTGCCGGAGCACGTCTGTCCGTCTGTCTGTCTGTCTGCCCCAGGAGCCTCGTGCCTGCCTGGCCTCGGCCATCCGGCATCCCGGAGCACGTGAGCCGCAGCATCCCAGCACGACCTGGCTCCCAGGGGCTTTGCCCCAGCTGCTGCCTGACTTCTCACTGGGTGTTGATACAGCAGCCCCTGGACCCAGGTCAATCCCTGGGGACTTGGACGGTAACGTCACCCGTGTGGCAAGAAGGGTGACCCTGGGTGGGTGAGGATCCTGCTCAGACCTCAGCGTGTGGGTTTCCACCTTAGGGCTGAAGTTTTCCACCTTTCCCAAGAGGGCCCAGGCTCCTGCCCAGGGGGTGTTTCCTCTTTCCCCATCTGGATTTCAGCAGCTTCAACCCCGTCCCCTTCAAGCCGCTGTCCTCCAAGGCTGTCACCTCCTCCCATCACCCACCTCTGGGGAGGATGGGGCCATCTTCCTGCTCCACACACCTGGATGTGCTGCAGGAGGGCTGGGGGGATGCGCACGGCTTCAGTCTTCAGAGCTTGATGAGCACACGTGAGCCTTGCAGACTGGTTCCCAGTGGAAATCAGGCAGGGACAGGCTCCAGGAGGGACCGTCGGCTTCCTCACGCGCTCCAGATGGGAAGGGACACGGAGGCAGCAAAGGGTCCCTTTCTGACACAATAAAATCTACTTGCTGCTGGTGGCTTTGCCTATAAACATCTGCTGAGCCATGTATTATTGACATGTGTTATTTAGCTGTTATTAAGCCCTCATCACTCACTGTGAAATAGGGCAGCCGATTCCTCTTGGATTTACCCCTGTGTGGGGCAGGCTGGGGGATTTATTCAGGTTCTGCAATATTTCCCCTCTTCTAGATACCTTTCCTTGCTTGGCTGGCTTATTTCTGGAGCATTCCGACCTCTTCCCTGTGCTCCTGGAGGGATGTTTCCGTGGGCTGAGGCAATTGGGGCAGAGCAGGCGTCCCCAGCGTGGCAGGGACCTGGAAAAGCCCCTTCCCACGCTCTTTGTGTGTGGGAGAGGAATAATATGGACTTTATTTAGGGCCTGAACCCTTGTAGGTGTGGTTCTGCTGTTCCTCAGCTGTAACAGGGCTGCTCAGGGGTGGAAAGTCTGGGTATTGTGGGGCAGACTCTGTGGAGAGGGTGTTTTAGGAGGAAAGGGGCTGGGTGGTGGCGATACCATCGGTGCTTGAAGGGAAGGTGAAGCCTTTCTTTGGCTTTTCAGGTGGATTTTGGGGAGTAGATGGGGAGTGCCTGGAAGCCAGGGCTGTGGTGGGGAGCGAAGTGGAAAAGGCACATCCCCAAGCCTGAGGGTGGCAGGATGGAGATGTGAGGGCTGGTGCGTGACTGGGAGCATTATAAATGGAACCGTGGGGCTGTGCGGCCAGCGTGGGCGAGGGGCTGGGCACCAGGGTGCCTCTGAGCCTGTGCCGAGGGGGACAGATGTGTGTGGGATGGCTGGCTCCCTGTGAAGCTAGATTAAAAATATGAGCAAAGCAGACTCTGGGGCTTCAGACACTCAGGCTTCACTTTAAAGGCTCCCAGACAAAGCAGGGAGGGGAGAGGGGGGGGGGACAGTGCTGGAGAGCAGGGCTGAGCCTGAGATGGCTCCAAATTAATTTCAACCCCCTCCACACACACCCCTCCTGCTTTTTGGATAGGTCAGCAGGGGTGGTGCAGGGATGTACAGAGCCTGGACACGTCCCTCTTACAGCTGAGGGGGTTTGGGGCTGAGCTGCCACACACACAGTGGTAGGAGCCGCTGTTAATGTGGGGGGGGGCAGCCTCAGAGCAGCCCCCCTCCAGGGCTCAGGCTGCCCAGGTGATGTTTGGGGTGCCCAGGTGATGCTTGGGGTATCCTGGTGATGCTCAGAATGCCTGGGTGATGCTCAGGGTATCTTGGTGATGGTCGGGGTGTCCAAGTGATGCTCAGGGTACCCAGGTGACGCTCAAGGCATCTCAGTGATGCTCAGGATGTCCCGGTGATGCTCAGGGTACCCAGGTGATGCTAAGGATATGCAAGTGATGCTCAGGGTGCTCAGGTGATGCTCCTATCAACTCTCCTGTTTACAGCCCGTTGATCTGCTTGGTCCCTCCCCTTGGGTGGAGCTGCTGGGTTTAAGGATGGGGCACAGCTAAACCAGGGCTTATTTTTTTTTTGCTGAGACCATGTGGGGATGGGTTTGGCACTGCCTGCTGAGAGACACCCTGTTGGGGGATGATACCCCAGTGAAGTGGGTGGCAGAGTCAGACTGGTAAGAGGATATAAACCTGTTTAATGGCTGTGTAGAGTTGGAGCTTATAGCTGGGAGAGTTTGCTGAGACTGGGAATGCTGTAGGGCTGATGAGAGCATCCCATTGGCATTGTGGTATTAAACTTTTGGGGTGCTGGATCCTTAGGGGTGACCTTATCTGGCTTGGGTGAGGGGGAGGCTTTGGCACTGACCCCCACTCCTCTCTGGGGAGCATTTGGCAACCAGGTGGTAGGAGTCCCTGCTCCCCAAAACCCTTTGTTGTGTGCTGGAGCGAGAAGTATGAGCTGCCCTGGGCTGCCTGGCAGGGCAGAGAGGATGAGGATGGCTTTTCTCATGGAGGGGGGGGAACTAATTAAAGACAAGGAGCACCCAAACCTCACCCTGCTCCGGGTGCTTCAAAGGACTTTTTAGGACAAGTTGGACAAAAAAAGAAGTCTACGATAAATAATTGAGAGCTGAGGCTCAGCTTTCATCTTCCTCCCATCCAGCACCAGCGGCAAAGGGACCTTGAACCCCTTCTGCAGGGCTGGGGAGGGGTTTGGTAGTGGGGAGGGGAAACAGCGACCGCGCTGCTGTGGGACTGCAGCCGAGCTGGGGAGAGCAGGGAAGGGTTAGGAGCCTCTTTTCTTCCCTTCCCTTCTCTTTACTGGGTCTCTGCAGTGGGGTGGGTGTTTGGGGGTGTGCTGGCCCCCGTGGGGTCCCGTTCCCATGCAGGTTGGGCTCGTTGGCTCTTGGTGAGGTGCCAGCTCTGGGTTATACGTGGCATCTGTTTTCCTCTGCAAATTAAACTCCTCTCTCCTGTGGCTACAGGACCTTCCCCCTCCCTTCTCCTTCAGCAGAGCCTTGGGATGCAGGAATAAATCGCCTTGGAGGCATTTTTCCAAGGAGCCCTGGGTGTTTTCAGGTCACCGCTGTGATTTCGGGTGGGGGCTGGCTCGTGTCCCCTGCCCATGGTGTCATATGCCATAGGGGAGCCCTGAGGGCCACGGTCACCTCATCCAGCCCCCATGGAGATGCTCAGGGTGGGGGTTCAGCCCAGCCCTGTCCCTGGGACCGACCCCCCCCATGGCTGTGTTTTTAATGGGCTTTAGAAAACAGGAGTTTGCCTCGTGGTATCTGGTGTGCAAGGTTACTGGAAGGAGACCAGCAAAGGTCTATAACCTCCCTGCTGATGAGGATGAAGTGCTTGTTTAATACATTTTAGCTTTCAAATATTTCTCCTTAATGTGTTTTTGAAATGACTGGAGCTCTGAAGGGAATATGTAACTTGTTAGGAAATAGATGTGCCGATTAGACGGCGTTTCAGCTCGTTTAGAGACATTTCACTGCCTCACTTGGATCTGCCGTGATCAAAACCCCTCTGCCTCTCCACGTGCCACGGAGCCGGGGAGCTGTCAGCCAGCAGCTCCCCACGGCCCCACTGTGGGGCTCACAAGAGGGGCTTTTGTGGGGTTGTTGGGTTTGTGTTGGGTTTTCTTGGCCCTTCTTGGCTGCTCAGCTTGATGTCCATCCCAGACACCCCAAAACATCTTGGAATTGCTCCCCATGTCCTGGGCTGTGAGGCTGGGGGGGAGGAGAGGCTTGTACCTCTTTCCTTGTGTTATCCCATGGGATGCTCCAGAGGAATTAAACCTCTCCCTGGGTTCGCACCAGGCAGCAGTGTGGGGTCAGCCCCCAGAGCTCATGGGGAAGGTGGATCTGACCCACACAGGTTATCCCCCTTGGCTTGGGGGGTTCTGGGTGTGGGGTGGCTCTGTGGGGTGACCGTGCTCCCCTCTGGCATGGGGAGGTGCAGACTTGCCTGGGGGAATCCCTTGGAGCACCAGATTAGGGTTCAGTATTAGACTGGAGACTTTCAGTGCTGGGGGGAACTTTGCCGCCTCTGATCTATCAGTGAGATGCAGACCAGAGGATTCCACACTTCACCTCTTCCTACATCTCTGCAGCGCTCCCAGGTCTGGCAGCAACTCTTTTCATCCCCCATTTTCATTCATCTCTTAATTTTCCTCCCCCATCCCATTCCCCTGGGCAGACAGAGCTCCCCTTCTCCCCCTCTCCCACCATGGCAGGATGCTGTGAGCCGCATGGTGAGCTGACAGAGCCGCCTGGGAGCACGGGACGAGCCTGTTGAGGTACCTCACTGAGCAGGGACAGGCGGCACATTGAGGTGACCCCCTTCCCCGTGCCAGCCCTGGGATGCTCTGGTCCCCCCCCCCCCCCCCCCGGCCATGTGTGTGGGGCATCCCGCTGTCGGGAGCATGTCGGCGGCCTCAGGATGCACTTTGGTGGCGCTGGAAAAGCCTTTTGCCCCACGGATGTTCTCTAATGGCCCCGGCATGGCTGTGTTCTCCTGTGCTGCTGGGCAGCGGCTCTCTGGCTAATGCAGCGCCCCAGGGAGCGCAGCGTGGGGGCTGCGGGGGGTCGGGGTTAGCTGGAGCCTCCTCTGCTTGCTGGGGAGGGGCTGGGTGGTTCCACAGCCCCCATCCCATGGGAACAGGAGTAGCACTGGTGAGGAGGGAGGGGAGAGAGAGAGACCCTGCAAGCCCTCTTTGCTGGTCCCAGGAAATGGTGCAAAGCAAAGCGGGTGCTGGTTTGGGTTTTTCCTGCCCTGTCCCCTCCTTTGGACCCGGTTGGACCTTGGGGTTTGTTTCTCTGGGCAAGGAGGTGCCACCCTGGGTGAGGTGCCAGTGGGGCATCTCCATGTACCCAACTGTGGGAGTTGCTCTGACTTTGGACCACGAGCGCTCAGAGCCTGGGGAGGGGATGGGGACAGGGATAGGGACAAGGATGGGGATCGAGCCCCTGCTGCCCCTGCCCCGAGGCTCCTCGCTGGCTGCCCCATGGGGACTTTACAACTGGATGATGGACAAGCCGTGTCACTGTGTTACCTGGGAGCTGCAGGTCCCATGGGGCCAGGTACCACTCCCACCACCCCTTTCCCATCACAGCACAAGCTGCCCGTGCGGGCCCGTGGCAGGATGCCACCCACCCCGCCCCTCACGAGGTGCTGGGTTTTCCACCCCCCCCCCAACCCCCCCCCCCCCCCCCATTCAAGGCGCATCACGTCTTGTGAACGCCGCTCCCCGCGCATCGCCCGGAGCTGCATCCCCTGAGCATCCCCTGAGCATCCCCCACGGGTCCGGCTGCCTCTCCCTCTCGCAGTGGGTGACAGCACACAGGGTGGCAACCACCCACCCCCGTGGATGGCTCCCGGCATTTGGGCTGGCCGCCTATCGCCGAATACAACGTAGGGGCCTTTAAGAGGGAGCAGAAGAGAGAGAGAGGGGAGGAGGAGGGGGGGTGGGGGGGGAGCCGGCTCCCCGCACATTAATCTATCATGAGCTAATGTGTTTTTCCCATTTGTTCCTTTGTACATCGCCGAGCTGCGCGCTCCCCCGCGCACACACCCCTGCGCGCACCCGCACGCCTGCTCCCTCCACTCCTGCCTCCGTCTCCCCATGGTTGGCTGGGCCTGAGCCCCCTCGCAGAGAGAGAGAGAGGAAGGGAAGGGAAGGGAAGAGAAGCCAGCAAGCGGAGCAGAAATGGGGAATACACCCTCCCAAGGCATGTCACTCTCACTATGTGCATCCATTCTTAAGTAGCAGGTATTTTTTTTTTATTTGTGTGGTTTTTTCTTTTCCTTCTCCTTCCATGTCGCCGGGGCAGCGCTGCTGATGGTGCCCGGGGTGGGGTGGGGTGGGGTGGGGTAAGAAAACCATCCCTGCTCCCTGCACTGGAGTTTGCTGGCTGTGAGCTGCCACCCTGGCAGGGGGTGCGTGGGGTTAGGATGCTCCGGAGGGGTGTGCGTGGGGCTGGGCTGCCTGTAGCAGGGCTGCGGTGCCTCCCCTGCGCAGGGGGATGCTGAGCTGGTGCCGGTGGTGATGCTGCTGCTCGGGGGTCGGTTGTTTTCTGGAGGGATAAAGTAACCGGAGAGCCCCTGTCCTAGAAACACCAGCG
The DNA here is from genome assembly GCF_964237585.1 of Gallinula chloropus. NCBI lineage: Eukaryota > Metazoa > Chordata > Aves > Gruiformes > Rallidae > Gallinula > Gallinula chloropus. The sequence goes on along the minus strand of NC_140111.1, from coordinate 2,273,916 downwards.
CGGGGAGCTGGAGGGATGATGGGGTGTTTGGGGGCGGGGGCTCACGGGGGATGCTCGAAGAAATCCTTTCTTGTGCCTGTGGCTGTTGCAGCTCTGTTGTTGCAGCGCTGTGCCTTAAACCTGATGTTCTGCTGACCAAGCCAGGCTGGGGGCTGCCGGGCTCTGGATTTCCTTTCTCTCTGAGCCCGGCGAGACAGATGGGGGAGGAGGAGGAGGAGGAGGAGGAGGAGGGAGGCTGCTCTCCTACCTGCTCTCTCCCGTTTTTCCTTCTCCCCCCTCCCCTCCAGCCGCTGCTGAGACACAAAGGGCAGGATGAGCAGCGGGGCTGCGGGTCACCCCAGCTGAGATATTTTCAGCATCTTTGCAGGAGGAAGAAAAATCTGGTGCATCCCGGGCTGGGCTTGGGCGTGGGGGGAGGCGGTGGGAAGGGAAACTTAAAATAACTCCAAAGCCTGCCTGCCTGCCCTCCTTCTGCCCCTGCGCGGTGGCCCGATGCTTCCCGTGTGGTTTTGGGGAGGGGGTGTGTGGGGGGTAGAGACCCAAGGAGGGGGTCTGCTCCCCCCGCGCTGTGTGCGCGCAGGGGTGGGTGTGCGCGGTGAGCTGCGGCTGCCGGCGCTGCCCTGCCCTGTGCCAGCCCCGCTGGGTGCCAGGGATGGGTGCCAGGGCTGTGCTGCCCATGGATGGGTGGGTGGGGGTCCCTTTGTCCGCCCTCGCCGGCGGGGAGCGCCCAGGCTTCGCCCCGCAGCCTCTCCCGTCTTTGTTCTCTGGGTTCTCGCCCTGGCTGTGGTGAGGCAGGCTGGGGAGTGGCGGTGCTCCAGCCCCCTGCGCCCACCCACCCACCCACCCACCCGCCGCTGCTCTGGGGGTGCTGGCACCCAACTTGTGGGGAAGTTGGTTTTGTCGGCGCTTGGGCCCCCCCGGGGATGAACCCGGCACCGGGACCCCTGGGAGCTGGGACCCTTCACAGGCATCCCGGGGGTGTGATGGGGGGGTCGTCGCATCCAGCCAGCTCTGGCTTAAGGATGGAGATGGAAAGGGTCCCTCTGCTCAGCTGCTCCAGGCAGTGGTGGGTGGGTTGGTGGGGGGGGGTGGGGGTTGGGTGTGTCATTCCCCCCTCCCCGTGACAGCGAGCAGAGGGGATTCATCCCTCCCCTGGGCTGGGTCGGTCCCAGGGACCCCAGACTCGCTCCAGCTCTGCCAGCACCCGGATCCCACCTGTGCAGATGCTTTTAGATCCTTCTGGTGCTCCGTGGCTGTCACACCGCTGCTGGAGTGGGGGCTGCTGTGCATCCCCCCCCCCCGCAGCAAGCCCATCCCGGGGCTCAGGGCAGTGCCCGAAGCCCCGCGGTGGCTCTTCCCTCATTTTAATGAGCGATACGTTTCCAACGTGCTAATTATTTCCCCCCCCTGACTGCCCCCGAAGCTGCCAGTGTTCCCACGCCTGAGGAAACGGCTCCGTGGCTCCTTCTGACAGGGACCCTGTGCCCCCTGGGAGATGCTGGTGGGATGCCATCCACCCCGGGGCCGGGGGGATGTGCTGGGAGGGTGTGGGGGAGCCACAGACCCTGGCAGGGCTGGCAAAGAGCTGGTGCCTTTGTGCTGAGGGAGCTTTAGTCTTTGTCAGGAGCTTTCCCTCCCTTCCTGGCAGGATGGGCAAGGGGGGATGCTCATCCCCTTGGTTTGGTCTGGAACATCCTGCTTGTGGTCTGAGGGATGCTCGTCACCCTCCTGGGGGTGTGGGGGTCAGGCTGGATGGTGCCAGGTAGGGGGTGATGCTGAGAACTGCCGTGGTAATTGCACTGGACTGGGGGGTGGTGGGGTTAGTGCTGGGGAGGGGGGTGTCAGTGCCAGGCTCAGCCCTGGTTCCCCATGCACGAAAGCCATATAGCCCCCCACAAATGTGGGGTTTGCCTGTGGGGCAAGAGGGGGATAAAGGCACCTACCCCCTGTTCTGGGTGTGAACCTGGGGCACCAACCTGCTCCATCCTGAGCACCCCCACCCCAGTGTGGGGACCGTGTCTGTCCCCCACATCCTCCTCCTCCCCAGTCCCTCCTTCCCTTCCCCCAGTGCTCCCAGCATCAGCCTGTCCCCAAGGCCCAGCCTGGGGGCAGCAGCCCCTCTTCCCCTGCCTGCCTCCACTTGCTTCCCCCCTGGGAGATTCTCTGTACTGATGCCCTGCTGTGTGAGCAGGGGCACCCTTGGGTGCCTTTTTGCTGCTGCAGGGACCCATGTGGGTGCTGCCTTGGCACCATCTGGGAGCATCAGTCTCCCATGGGGCTGAAGGACCCCGCTGTGGGGGGGATGCAGGGTGCTGGGGACACGGCCCATCAGCTGGATGTTTAATTATAGCAATTGATTCTCCTCGTTGCTGCCCATCGATCCTGGCTGGGGTGCACAGCGGCTGCCCCTGCGCCCCAGGGACACGCCTGGCACCCACGGACACGTGGGAGCAGCATCCCAGGGCTGCTGGGAGCATCCCCACACGGTGCCTGGGGAGGGGGTCAGACCAGCTGCAGACTGTCCCGGAGTAGGGGGGGTCAGAAGAGGGGGTGAATGGGTGTGGGTGTCCCCGGGGTGCTGTGTGCATGGACAAATCATTGAGGCCCCTGATGTTAAGGTTTTATTTCCAAGCATGTTGGGGAGGAAAGGGGGGGGCTGCAGGGTGGAGAGGTGTGTGAGGGGCTCAGGGGTGCTGCGGGGTCGGGCTTTGACCTGGATTTTGGGGTGCTGTGGAGTGCCAGTGGGGAGGAGGATGGGTGCTGTGCTCTGGTCTCTACCCAAAAAGCATCATTTCTCCATCATTTTGTCCTGCCACTGGAGTGGGGGGAGCATCCCTGGCTTGCCATCGCTCACAGTGTGTGCTCCCCAGATTGCTCCAGCCCTGCACCTTTGGGTTTGGGGGGGTGCTGGACCTCTTGGTTTGAGGGGGCTGCACCTCTTGTTTTGGGGATGCTGGGCCTCTTGGTTTGGGGATGCTCATCCTCCATCAAAGCCCTGAGGGTCTGCGCTTGGGAAGGGGCAGCACTGGTGTGGGGTTGGAGGGGAGGTGTGACAGGGACAGGTGCCCTTTTGTGCCAGCTCTGTGCCTGTGAGGTTCTGTCACCTTCAGTGCTCTGCTCAGTTGGCTCCTGCCCAGCAGCTGTGGCCAAGTTTGTCACTATTATTATTATTATTACTATTATTATTACTATTATTACTAAAACACCTCCAGGTGAGAGATGCCTGGTCTGAGGTCCCCAGGTCAGGCTGTAGGGGCTGCTTGGCCAAGCTCTGTGGAGTTATTTCATCCAAAAAAGCACCATCCCACCCTGTGAGCATCATCCCAGGCTGCTCAGAGCCCATCGTGGGTCCGTGCGAGTGGGTCTTACCCACCAGACAGACTCCACCTCCCACAGCCACATCCAATGTGTGGATCTGGGATGGGGGGTGTGTGTGTGTGAGGGTCCCAGCTCATCACCACGAGGGTCTTCAGCTCCAGAAGGGAGAGATGATGTGTGCTCTTAGCCCTTCACTGCGCTCGCTCCCACCCAAGGTCCTCATTAACCCCCCTCCTGGCTGTGCCAGGCTGCAGGTGCACCCCGGCTCCGAGAGGCACTTGGTGAGGAGCTGAAATGCTCGTTAGGAACTGACTGATTTGCTCCTCGCCCGCCCGATGGGGATAATGAAACTTTGCTGTCAGCTGCTTTTATTTTTTCCCTCCCCCAGCACGGGTTCCACTTCCAGAATAAATGCAAATGACGAGGTTTTGTTTAAAAAAAAACCCATCATCTCCAACAGAAGGGCTGATGGAGAGGGCTGGGAGGGGGCGGGAGGAAGAGGAAGGGGGGGGGATGATAAGCACTTATGGGTTGTTTGTTGTTTTATCTCCCCCCCCCTCCCATGCTGAAATGTTCTGATTGCAAAGGGAGGAGGGTGAAGGAAGATGCTGCATTTGGTCTTCCAGCTCAGCTGATAGCTCCGGGCTGAGAAATGGAGCATCTGCCCTCCAGCCCTGAACTGGGGACCAGTGTCCCACCCGAACTGGGAAAGGAGAGTCCAAAAGCAGTTGCTCTTCCTGGACCAGCCCTTTAGTCCCTTGCTCAGGTCACCCCGTCCTGTCTCAGCACCCAGACCTTGGAAAGGGATGTTTGAGAGAGGGTTGGGTGGGGGTGAGGGCTCCGTGGGCTGTTGGTGCTCCGTGGGCTGCCAGCACCACTCCTCCTCGCTCATGGGGCTCCGGAGCGGCTGTTTTGGGTGGTGTTGGCAGATTTCTTCCACCTCGAGTTTCTATATTTCAATCCCAGCCTGTTAAAAGCCTCTTTGTGTCAGGGAACCGTGGCTCTCATCCTGCAGCCAGCCCCTGGGCATCCTCCTGCCTTCCCCTGGGCTGGAGCTCTTGCTCAGGGGTTGCAGCCCCATGTGGGGCTGTGGGTCAGACCCTGCCCGGCTCTTGCTGCCCCATGAGCTCTCACCCCCCCTCGCTGCAGCTACGATGAAGGAAAACAGCATCTGGCTCCTCATCCACCTGAATTTCCCCCCATCTCCCCTTTCCCTCAGCACTGGGCAGTTTCCTTGTGAGCACCCTGGGTTTATGGGCATCAAAATCTTACTGTCTTGTTAATTAGCTTAATTACCTGTGGGAGGCAGGGACTGGCCAAGGTGAGGAAGGGAATGCCCAGGGTGGGGAAGGGATGCTGTGACTCCCAGCCCAGTATCTTGACTCCCAGAGAGATGGTTTTGAGGATCAGTTCTGGCATCTGGTCTGGTTTGTGTGGTTTTCTCTTTTAACAGGGTATTTGTAGTGGAAATGGGACCAAGTTGGGGATCAACAGAGACAAGGATCCTGTGCCTGGCTGAGCTGGGAGGGACCCAGCAGGGAGAGATGGAGCACTGGGATGGGATTTCAAGAGGGATGAAGGCCCAGGATAAGATTCCCTGGTGCCTTGTGGTGCAGGCAGGGGAGGAAGGAATGGAAGGGGACGAAAATCGAGAGGTGAACACAGGAACATGTAGGGAGGAAAGGGCTGTGCAGGGTCCTGGGGCAGTCAGGGTGCCCTGGGTTTGATCTCTGGCTCTGCAGCACTTCTCCAGCTGGATACCAGGCAGGTCACACAGGTTTCTAAAGCCCCAGCATGTTTTAGAAGATGAATTCCTACAGAATGGTGTGTATTAATGCTCTTGTGGTGCTGCCTTGCCCATCCCCTCCGTTGCCTGGAAGGCCCCGGGTGATGCTGCGTGCACCGGGGGGGGGTCCTGATATTCCTGGGTACCCAAAGCCAAGGCTGCCATAGCACCTTAAATCCCCTCTCCAGCTGCCCAACATCTGGTCTCAGCGACCCCTCTCCCAGCCTTACCACGGGGCTTGAGTCCCTCTGCTCTTCCCCAGCATCCCCACGCTCGCTGCCAGCTCCGTGGGGTGGAGCTGGGGCTCCAAATCCCATCCATCTGTCAGCGGCTCGGAGGCGGCTGGGCCGAGCTGAGTGGCACAGTAATAGGGTGTGAAACAACCACCTGTCAGTTGAGTTTCCTTCTGCGGCTGCCGTGGCGCTTGGCAAGGGCAGAGCTGGAGCTGGAGAGGCTCTCCTTCCCCCTGTGATTTGGAGGGATGCTGTCATGGCACTCAGGGGGTTTATTTGGCTGGGTGGTTTTATGTTAATGAACCATCTCTCTCCCGCTCCGAAAAGAGAAGGGGAAGGATGGAGGAGGGTGGGGGGGAAGAGAAAGTGTCACTTTGGATCTTCATGCATGGAAAAATACAGCATCTCCCCACCCATCCTTCGAGTTGGGAAGGTGCATGGGGAGGGGGGGAGGGCTGGGGATATGGGTGACCACCTTTGTGGAGGTAGCTCCTGGCTGAGCCCACGGTGGCTGGCTCCAGCCCTGCTTTGGTGCTTTGTTCTGGCTTCAACATCCCTTTTGGTACACCCGTGCTGGGGAGGAGGCCCAAAGAGCCTGTGTTTCTTCCTCTCCCTGCATCCCGGGGGTTAAACCAGCCTGGGAGGGCAGTGCTGGACCCCGGCAGCTCCTGAGCATGGGATACCATGATGTGTTCAGGAGGGAGGAGGGCAGGAGGTGTTTGGGTGATGTAACCTCCCCCCAGGCTCTGTGGGGTTGAGCTTGTTCATTTTTGCTCTCCAAATAATTTTCACCCCTGTGGAGCATCTCCAGCACCTTGGCATCCCCGGGGACCAGCAGTGAGGGGCTGTAGGGGTGTGTGTGGGCGGAATGAGGACGGGGGAGGTGAGGAGGAGCATGAGCCTGGTGCTGGCCAAATCCATCTGGGATCAGCAGGTTATCACCCAGGCAAAGAGGAGATGAGGTGGGAGCTGTGGTTCTCCTCCGTGCACAGACGCTGCTGCTGAACACCCGTGGCGCAGGGGTCTGGCCACCCCCACGCTGGGTCCCTTGTCACAGTGGGGGGACAGGGGGCTAGAGGGGTCCCACCTGGGGACCACCAGCGAGCAGGGGAGCGGAGGCAGCACCTGGCTGCTCCGTGGTGCAACAGGCAGCCCCGGCGCTGCCCGCAGGCTGCGGGATCTGTCTCGTTGCAGGAGGATTAATGATTCCGGCGTCGTTTGAAGAACATTATATGGCTCATTAAAAACACATTGCCCAGACCAAACACAGAGCCCTTGCGTGTCCCCAGCCCTGCCAGCTCACCTCCCCGTGCCAGCCCGTGGCATCGCCCTCTGCCCGCCAGGCTGCAGGGGATGATGGTGAGGCCGAAGGCTGTGTGAGGGGTTTGCCTGGCTGAGTGTGTGCAGGGTGCCTGTCCATCCTTCCTTCCTCCTCCAGCCGCTGCTGGGAGCGCTCAGGGGTAGCCAGCCAGCTCGGGCACTGTGTGCCCTTGGGATGTTTTGGGGATGCCAAGATGAGGGTGTGCTTTGGGGCAGAGGCTTCTGTTTGGAGCATCCTCTGCCCTCTGTTCCGTGGCACGTGGAGATGCCAAGCCCAGAAGGCTCCCAAGGAGCCTTTGTCCCCTCGGAGGGGACCTGATTTCCAGGGCAAAGGGGGGCCAACAGTGTCTCCTTTCCCCCTTACCCGCTCTGCTCCCCCCTCCTCCCTTCCCGCACGCCTCCTCCTTTCTCTCGCCTTCGCCGCTTCCTTTCAGCTCTCTCTGTGGTGGGGGGAATCAAAGAGGAGAGCAGTTTGGGATTTTTCAGTCCTTCCTCATCCGCTGCACTGCGTGAAAAGCACAGCCTCTAAAGGACACTCAAGGACACTATGATGGTGCCTTCCTTCCTTCTCTCCCTCCCCTCCTCCTCTTCATCCCCTGCAGAAAGCAATGTCCTGCTCCTGATCGACCTGCCACAGGGAATGGCCGTGGCACGGATGGGTCTTGGCTGTACCATGGCTCCTGGCTCCATCTGTGCCTCTGTTTTGATGTCCCTGTGTGAGGCTCAGTGGTGTAAAGCAGCATCTTCTCCGTGCTTGGGGTCCCTCGGGGCCAGGAGGCCACTGGAGCTCTTGGTCAGGGACCTGCACTGCTCCCCTGGGGCTTGCACAAGCAAATAAGGGCCCCTGGTCCTGCTGAGCCCTGGGGAACCAGGACACGTGGGTGGCACGGGACAGGATGGCTTTGGTCTGGGAGCTGCCAGGGTTTCCATCCCCAGGATGTGCCAGGACCTTGAGCGGATCACTCGGCTGCCCTGTGACTTGGTATCTCAGCCAAAATAACTCCGGGGAGGTTGTGGTGCTCTGCAGATGATAATCAGCTCTCTTGGGCTGTCAGTCCCAGCTCTGCACGGGAACAAGCCTGTTATCTCCCTTCCACACGTGCGGGTGCCAAGGTGCAAGTCCTTGGCCCAAGGTTACACAGGGTGAAGTAGAGACCGAAACCAGGAGCTGGGACCTGCTGTCAGGGACTCAGCTTGGGGAGGCTGAGCAGCAGGGTCAGCGCTGCCTGATGGGAACAGCCCCCCCCGTCCCTTTCCTCCCCTTAGCTCCAAGGACATCCTGAGGTTGTGTTGCGTCCCTTTAGGATGGGATTGGAGAGCTCCGTCTTTCTCCCTGGAAAATGTGTGAGAGGAGTTGATCCCTCCTCCTTTTTCCCAATTTCCACTAGAAAAGGAGTATTTTGTCACTCAGGGCTCACTGCAAGCTGGGGGGGGAGGAGGGATGTTCCCACAGGTAAGACCCACTTTTGGGAGTGGGAGCATCGCCCCTTGAGCCGGGTTGGGCAGAGCATCTCCTGCCTCTAAGGTCTGCTGCCAGCAGCTGGCTGGGGGTCCCTGGGTTCCCTCCTGGGGCACCCGTGGCTGAGCACCCTGCCCATGTTGAGGGCTGTTGGCTCCTGCAGACACCACCAGCAGCCAATTCGCTCCGGAGCGTTTCCTGGTGTATTACAAAACGTGGCATAAATAATTAAACCTGCACTGCAATTACCCAAACAAACGAATAAAGCACATTTAGGGAAGGATTTTCCACTTTTCTTTCATTCTTCTTGTTTCTCTCCCATTATGGCTTTAAGATTATTTACTTGCTCTGGGCATGAAATCCACTTCTGAACCACCAGCCTTTGAATCCGCACCCTGATCCGCAGGGATGCACAGGGCCCTGGCCAGTGCCCACAGCAGCGTGGGGGAGCTGCACATCACAACTGATACCCCCCCTGCTTGGGTCTGAGGGTGAAAACCCACTGCAAGGCCAGGGATGAGGGGGTTTGACTAAACCCCAGGCTGCCCTGGGAGCATCCCGAGCACGGCACGGCCGAGCTTCAGCGGTGTTTGGAGTCCTTCAGTGCCATTTCCAGGGGTTGCTACCATTTCAGGGTTAGAAACAGTGTTCATCACTCTGCTACCTTCCTCCTCCTCCTCTTTGCTGGGCAAGGAGGGGCCCACAGAGCCCTCCCACCCGAGCTGCCTGTTCTCATCCTGTGGCTGAACCCAGAGGGTGGTGATGGAAGGACTGGCACCCGAGTGAGGACATGCAGAGCAGGGCCAGGGGATAGCTGTCCCGTGGGCGTGATGGATGAGCTGAGCTGCTGCGCTCTGGCAAAGAAAGAGATCCTTGTGAGCACCGAGGTCTCGCTGGCTCCGCTGTCCCGCTGTCCCCTGCCCGCCCCTGCCCTTGTCACCCCGCTCCTCCAGGCACAGGGAGGAGAAAACCACCCCATGTCCCTAAAAACAAAGGCTCAAAGTAGCTCGGGGCTGTTTTGCTGGGAAGCAGGCACTGCCCAGGCTCAGCTGCCTGTGGGCAGGATGCTTGGGGTGTCTGGTAGAGGTAGAGGTTTGGGGGAGCCTTGCACAGTGACTTTCCCTTGCTCACCCATGTCAGGTCACTCGTAGGGAGGGGGTCAGTGTGATGCCAGCCTGTACCCACAAGCAGATTTGGGGATGTAAGGTGCTCTCTGTGCTGGGGTTTCAGAGCTGACGTTGCCCAGGTGGGGAGCTGGCAGGTCCCCAGGCGGGGCTGTGCTGCTCTGCATACTGGGGCACAACCATGTCGTGCAGCTTCATTCACAACAGAAAGGTCCAACCTGAGGATTTACTGGAAAAAAAACAACAAACCCATATTAAGCCCATCTACCCAGATCTTCCCTTGCTTTTCCATGCCCCAAATTCCTCTTCCCAATGAGCATCCAATGCTCGGGCTGGGAGACTGAGCCCGGCAGGGTCCCCATGGCAAGGCCCCCGGGAGCTGCAGAGCAGGGAGGGGTTTGGGGGCCGTTTGCAGCCTCTGTGTGTGTGTTTTCCTCCCCACTCATGAGAAACAACCCCCTCCATGCACAGGGGGGGCCACGGATGGGGGGTGTAAGGGTTCTGCCTCTCTCGTGCCCCCATGGCGGGGTGCAGCCGTGCTCCCCATCGCTCTCCATGCTGTCTCTCATTCCCAGATGCTTTCTGCTGCTGCTCTTTTGTTTCAGATTTATCATGTGTTTGCTTGCTCTGATTTATGTGTTAATTCCCCTCCATCCCCCGGCAAACCTGCCCACCTGGATCCCGTTCATTCATGAATCTCCTCCTTTCCTGTCCCTAACCAGGGCTCGATGGAATTGCAGGAGGGAAGAAGCCAGGACTCTGTTCCCTTTGTTTAAAGTCTCCAGGTTAGTACCGGGGCTGGGGGCCAGCAGCGGGGCTCCTCCTCACCCTGCTCCTTTCATGTTTGATGTTCGCCCCTTCCCCAACCCTCTCCTGGGTGCAGGGACCGTGGTGGGTGAGGGCAGCACCTGCAGCTGGTTTCTCTGGGTGTTTATAGGAGGGTGCTGCCTGGTTTCTGGTTTGCATTGATGATTGAGGCACTGATGATTGAGGCACTGGTGACTGAGGCATTGGCTCCTGCCCTCTTTGCAAGGTAGGGTGGGATTTGGCAGCTGGGATGGTGTTTGTGGCCGGAGGAGTTATCACTGGTGCTCCTGGAAGGACCAGCCCTGCTGAGGCTTGTGAGGTTTGGAGTTTTCCTTCCTGGGAGGGGGGAAAAGCTTTGAAGGGAGAGTGAGAGGAAGCTGCTGGCTCAGGTGGAGGGGCAGGTGCCTTGTCTGGGAGCTGGCTGAGGAAGCGTGGCTGCTTTAGAGAAGCTGTGAGAGGGGAGCTGTGGTGGAGGCTGTTCAGCAGCAGCCCCTGCTGCGTCTGTCATAATAATAGATTTTATTTCTGTGGCATCTGTCGGCCTCTAATGGGCTGGGTGTTCGTGTTGCCAGGGATGGTTCGGTGTCTCAGCAAAGATCTCAGCTCCTTTTTGGGGAGGCTGAGGCACGCACCAGAGCCCTGTCAATCAGGGCAGCCACTCCGAGCTAAAACAATCCCTGGAGCAGCAGCAGCACCAGTCGGTCTGATCCAGGAGATGAGGAAAACACCTGCCTTTGGAAAGAACCCCTTTTCATCCAGCAGCATCTAAGCTCTCTGAGATTCCATCCTGTAGCTGTTCCCCCCGGGGTTGAGAGCTGCTGGCATCCCTGTGACATCCCTGGGGGACACCAGCCCCCACCACCCCCATTTCCTTCTGCTTTAGGCTTGATTTATTTGGGATTTGGTGACCTTCCTGCCCTGGAGCAGATGGGGGGGGGGGGTTGCCAGCTTGGAGGTAAAGGGAGCTGCAGTGGTGTGTCTGTCTGTCTTCAGGGGGGTGTGTGGCTGTCAGGCAGCTGGAATCCCAGTACAGGCAGGGCTGTGCTGGGGAGGAGAGCTGGGAAGTAGAGGAAACCAAGCTTGTAATAGGTGGGGTGTGCCATGCCTCTCACCATGAGAGCCGTCCCGGTGTAAAGCGCTGGAATGGCGTGCTGTGATTTAATTGCCCTCCCCACAAAACGCCCTGTTGAGCTGTAATGAACACATCATCCTGAAATGGGAGTGGGGGATCCAGGATGGAGACAGCAGCTCCTGGCCAGGCCGTGCATCCATATGGGGGATCTGCCCTGGGCACCGAGTGCTGTTCTAGCTCGTTTGCCGGCCCAAAATTACACATGCAATTAAGTTCCTGGCTCCAAACAGCCTGTGCGTGCTCACCCCTCAGCTGGAGAGCAGACTGCACGGCTGCTTCCTCGGGGCTGTGTGGGGAGGAGGGCTTGGAGGCTGTGCTTGTGGCTGTGGCTTCGGATGCTCCTCATGGGAGCTGGGAGATGGCTCTCTGGACTGGAGGCACAGCCAGCACTGGTAGTTTCATCACTGGTGGCTGTGGTGTCCTGCCCTGGGAGGGCTGCGGGTCCTGGTGATGCTGAACCTCAATGTACTGGGGGAGGGAAGTAGCACCATGGTGATGGTTTGTTGGGGTTCAGGGGCTGAGCAGCACCTGGAGGTGTTTGACATGGCAAGGAAGGCTGAGGGGAGAAGGTGAGGATAGCAGGCAGGACTTGTGGGTTTTGTTGGGTTTGTGGGATCCCTTTGAAACCAGAGAAGACCCTTCTGATCACCCAATCCCACCCCAGCCCCCTGGCAGAGGCTGTGCAGTCTCATTGGCAAGTCCTGTGTCCTCACCATAACTTCTGGCTGGGCGGGTGTTTGTCTTCCAGAAGGATGCCCTGCCTCAGCTCCAGGGTGGGTGATGGAGGAGCCACCCTGCTTGGCACAGGCTCTCCCCGGCCCCCTTCAGCATCTGCCTTCCCTCTTGTCTGCGTTTCTGATGGTTCAGCTCCCAGCTATCAGATCTTGTTCTGCCTCTGTCTGAACAAGATTAAAGAGCCCCCGCGCTCGGAAGCCGCATCCTCGCGGAGGTGAACACAGAGACAGTTATAAGGTCACCCGGCAGCCGTGTAATGCTGCCAGTTAATGAGCTTGTCTCCTGTGGAAAAAAGGTGGTTCTGACCCTTTGGAAAGGTTGCCTGCACCTGCTTAGGCTGACAGTCCTGCAGCTCAGCGACAGAACCCAGCACCGCTCTTTTATCCAGCCTTGGGTTCCGGCAGAGACGTGGCTCCTGGTCACCCTCCGAGGCAGACAGGGAGGTTTGGGAGGTGTCTCAGCAGCTGGGCTTTTGTTTCCCAAGTTGATGCAACAGGGACTTGTTAGGTGGAGATGGGTCCTGGGGCTGAGTGGGGAAGGGGATGAGGGTGCTGAGCCCGGTGCAGCCCGGGCTTGAGGGGAGGGATGCTCTCCTTGTTGCTTGCCCAGGTGAGGGGGCAGCAGCTACAGGTGGGAGTGATGCTGAATCCTACAGAGCAGAGGGTCCTGGCTGCCACAGCATCCCCCAGGACAGGGGAGGGGGCTGTCCTCATCCCTAGCAGCTCCCACTCACCTCTCGACCTTGCTGGAGCTCCCCAAGTCAGGGTGCTAAACCAACCCATGGCACCCAAACACACTTCCCTGTCAGGAAGTCCAGGGAGGGGTAATTCACAGACTCAATGGCTTTTTAATATCTCTGTGCTTCGAGTGAATTTGCAGTGCAGTCATCTGTCTTTTAATTAAAAGTTATTGCTTCTCTCCTCTTTTAAAAGCAGCAAACAGCCAGCCTGCCTCCCCTTCCTCCTCCTCCTCACCGGTGCTGTCTCAGTTTTCCAGCTACCGGTTGCTCCTGGGCTGGAGCTTTATCAGCTCCTGTGTGGCCACAGCTCCAGCTCACTGGCAGCCAGGGACCTTCTTGCCCCTGGTTCCCTGCTTTATTAAGTTAAATGAAGATGCAATGGAAACAGCTGCACCAGTGCCCTTTGCTGGTGTAAACTGGGGCTGATCCATTGCAGTAAGCAGAGCTTAGTGACTTACACCAGGCTTGTTGCATCAGTGGTTGGGTGGCATTGCTGGGATCAACGTGTGGACCCTGGGCAGCCTGTGCTGACACCCTGGGCACAGGCACAGGTGCCTGTTCATCACCCAGTGCCGGTGAAATCCTGGTGCCAAACCCAACAGATACAGGAGCATCCTCCTGAGGAACCCCCTGGGGTGCTGGACACCCCCCCACCCCCACCCCCCCCACCCCATTCCAAACAGCACCCACAGAGAGGTGAGGCTGGTGGCAGTAGGATGAACCCTGCTGCAACAAGGGGTGCCTGGGGGTCGGGCAGCACAGAGTGATCCCCAAAACAGAGCTGGGAGAGGATGCGGCCCCTGCGGGCTCCCTGCGGGGTGTCTGCAGCGCCGTGCTGACAGGTGCCGGGCTGACAAGCTCCAGACTTGTCAGCGCCGGTGATGTACCTATAATTACTGTCTGATGTGCCAGAATTAGACTGGGAGCAGAGTAGTTTGATGCCGACGTGAGTGTCCTTGGCTGCCAGCGAGGGGTTTAACGAGTGCGTGGCTGCGGGCAGAGCAGATCGCTCCCACCCGGGAGGGATGGGTGAGGAGCAGGGTGCAGCCTCACCCCCCTCCTCCTCCTCCTCCTCCTCCCCACCCCGGATGGGCTTTGCAGCGGTGATGGGATAGCTTGAGGGTGCTGCTGGGGAACGGGGCTGTGGCATTCCCCAGGCTGTTGCCTTGGGTGGGGTGCTGACAAGCTGGGTGATGGAGGCTGGCTGAGCCTCATCCCCCTTATTGGGAGCCTTTTAAAGACCCCCGAGGGTGTCAGGACATCCTAGAGCATCGCTCAGCTCCAGGCAGCTCTATCAGCCGCCCTCAGCTCCTGCATCGCTCTTCTGCTTCTCACTGTGGCTCCTCCTGTCCGTGGCTCTGTCCGTCTGTCGCCAGCCGCGCTCTGCATAAGCGACGGGTACCCCCAGCCTGTGCCAAGGTATTAAAGCCTTTATCGTAGTCCAGGGCATGTAATTCACAGCACAAGAACCAATAAATGGGAATGATTCAGAATCATTTAGCAGCTTCTGCTCAGGAAGAGAGAGACCAGGACCTCAATTAAGCTATTTGTAAATTGTTAATTTAAGCATTTCACTCAGATGCCTTAAATTGTTCCCTCCTGCAGTTTACAAATGGGTAAAGAGCACAGAAATATAAATGGAGCGGTGGGGAAATGCCATTTAGTTACCGTTTTCGGCGGTGGTAATAGCACTGTAGCTAACAGCACTTTGATTTAAATCAGACTGAACCAGGGCTGCCCTGAAAGGAAGGATTGACCAGGGAGCAGCGGACCCTGGGTGACAGGGGACCCAGCGCAGGGGTGCCAAGAGTGGGATGGGTACCCTGGGGCTGCCAAAATGCCTGGGCAGCCCTGGAATCACTGACCTGTTGTTCCAGGGATGCTCTTTGCATTTATATTTCTATACCCTGAAAAGTAATTGTTACACATACACACCCTCCCCCCCCACACCCTATACCCCTGTTTTTTCATCTGGGTGTAAGCCAGGTGACTCCTTCCCCTCTGCTCTGGCTCTCCAGGCTGGGGAGCAGCAGCATCCTTGGCTGGTTTTGGATGGGGGCTGCTCCCAGGCATCGGTGTGACCACCCTGATTTACCCCATCCTTGCTGATTTGCCCCCCCCACCCTCCGGGGAACCCAAAGCAGGACCAGGGATGGTTTGGCAGCAGCAATGCCAAAGGCTCGGCGATGCCAAAAGGTTTCAGGAGTCGTGAGCGTCATGTGTGGCACTTAAGAAATCTGTTCCCCTCCCAAAGGGAGCTTGTGGTCCCCTAAAACCCAGCGCTGAGGCTTTCAGCATGTGGGGGGTGGGTGGGATGGGCGGGGGGGGTGTGTTGCTTTCTCTCTGCAGAACTAAATTTGAAAGCTCATCCCAGGGACCTGGACCAGGACCTGCACAGGCTGCTGCCGCCGCAGCCGTTCCTGCCGTGTACTCCTCCGGCTTGGAGGCTATTTTAATGCAGAACAGGGCACATCTCCCATCACCTCCCAGCTGGGATGGGACAAGGCTCCGCTCTGCATCCGGGGAGCGGGCTTTGCCGCATCTGCGCTCAGCAAGTGAGCAAAGGGAGCCGGGCGCTGAGCGCAGGAGGACTTGGTGCTGTGCCACGGCGCCGGGTGGGAGCTGGGTGCTGCGGGCGCCAGCCTGGCCCGGGAGGTGTCTGTGCTGCCAGGCAGCGCTCGGGTTGTGCTGTTCGGGGAACAAATTCTCGCTTCCCGCTTCTCCAGGAGGGTTTTGGTTCCTTCACCACCTGGGGACCAAAGCCCCAGCTCCACGGACCAGCCCGATGGGTGCCGGGGAGGGGGGGCACGGTGGGAACAGCTTGGTGCTGAGCCCCGACGCACGGCGGGTACCGGTCCCCCGTGGGAGGGGAGCGTGCGGCGGGGCCCCTCCGGTGCCAAGACCTCCCCTCTGCTCCACCTGCCACCGTTTGGCAGATCCCAGCTCGGCTCTGTGGCGGGTCCTGCCAGCATCCCCGGGCGATGCCAACCTCGGCAGATGTTGCCACCAGCCCCGGCAGGCGAAGCAGCCACGTGGCCTCAGTTTCTCTCCCGCAGATCTGTTCCCTTCGCTGCTCCGAGGAAGAGGAGGAGGAGGAGGAGGGAGGCTGAGCCATCTTCAGAGCTGCCTTGACACCTCCAGCTTCTTGCTGGGGTTTGAGGAGTTTTTATTACTGGAGAACTTATCAGCCATCGGTTGTCTGAGTTTAATAAGGAATTACGCTCCCTGGCCCTTCAGCTGTGAAATGCATTTAGCTCTGCGATGTCAGGAGGTCTCCAATGGATTTTTTTTTCCCTTCTTTCCCCCACCTTTATCTGCCTTCTTCCCTGTCTCTGATAGTAGGAGATACGATACAGCTGCTGACATGCTGTGGATTGCCAGCCTTGGGTATGGAAGCAGCGCTTCTGCCCGCCGAGCCTTAACCAGTCCTGGGGTTGCTGCTCCATCACCCCCTGGGTGAGGGTCTTTTTCTTGCCTGTGACATCCCAAGGGTTGGGGTGTGGCATGAACAGCCCACCCCACAGTCACAGACCCCCTCAGCACCCAACCTGCTTGTGCTGGGGCAGAGCTTGGGTCCTGGCATTGCTGTGTGGGGAGCTCCAGCTTGGGAAGGTGTTTCCTGATGAGATGCTGATTTCCCATCAGCTCTCCATCAGCCAGCTCCGTGTGGTGCTCGGGTGGGTGCTGTTAGGGGGTGCTTCTGATGGTCCTGATGCTTCATGCAAGCAAGGAAAGGCTGGCTGGCTGTCCCATGGGGATGGGCAGCCTGGCTGCTGCAGGAAAAGCTCAAATCAGGGATCTCATTCACCGCGCTGTGGTGAATGAGATCCCTGATTTGAGCTTTTCCTGCAGCAGCCAGGGTGATTTTTACTTTTCCCAGACTTTTGGTGTTGCTCCACTCCTGCCTAACTCCTCTTTACCTCTCCAAACATCCTTGGCTGCTTGGCATAGCAAGAACAACCCCCTCCCCTCCATTCCTCCTCCAGCTCTGGAGCTCAGCATCACCCACCCCATTTAGTCCCCGATATCTCATCATACAAAGGATGCACAATAGATCCACTGTGGGCAGCGTGTCAGGGTTGCCGTATAGACTGTGAGGGCTGAGCCTGGTTGTGAGCAGACACAAAGCTGTCTGTCTGTCTCCGATTGGGGGGGGGATGGTGGCTGTATCCCCCCCTCCTCCCCAATGACTGTCTTACTGTTCGGATGCTGAGCAGCGTGGGGGCTTTGCTGTGCTTGAAGCAGTTGTGTTTCTCAAGAGTTTAGAGATTAAATAGAGGTAACAGGGAGGGGTGGGTGGTGTGAGGAGGGGGAGAGCACTGAGCATCCCACCATTGCTTGAGCAGAGCCCCTGATCCTCCTTGGACCCAGCACCAGAGCTGGACATGGGGTGCAGAGCACCATCATCGAGCATCCTTCTCCCTCGTGGGCACATTAAGGGCTGGAAGCAGCTCCTGGGGTGGCTGCTGAGAGCAAATCCATGTCTGGTGCTGCAGGTGTGAACGTGGATGCTTTCCCCTCCAGGAGTGAGCTGCTTTTACAGCTTCTCACTGGGAATTCCCAGTCGCTCTGCCCAGCCCATCCCGGCCCTGGTGAGGGTGAGGTGTCACTTTGTGATGGGCTTTTTGCAGAGGCCAGTGGCTCTCACCAGCACACTGCCAGCTCAGGTTTGTGCTGCAGGAGATGCCACGGCCTCTGAAAGCCCCAAAGTGGGAAGATCCAACTCTGGATTTAACACTGGGTCTGGCTGTGGGTCATGGTGCCCCTTCCCACGGTGACAGCAGGACCCTCCCAGGGATGTCAGCACTGGTGATGCTGGTGGGACCTGGGGTGATGCCTGAACCACCCAACCCTGTGGTGAGGGAGGTGGTGGAAGGGTGCTGGGGTAAACCCAGGTGCTGCCCTCTGTTCCTGTCCCAGGGGGTGGGGTGTGGGGATGGTCAGGGGCAGTGGTACAGCTGCAGTCAGGCCCTTCTTGAGCAGCTCTCTAACGACAATGATGCTTATTTACTCCTCATCAGCAGAGCAATCAGAATTAAAAGGTCACCTCATCCTCTGGCCCTCCCTGCTGCGGGACTGCGCCAGGTTTCAGGGATCAGCAGGAAGGACAATTAATCCTCACTGCCAGCAGTAATCGTGTTTGCTCTTCCAGCGTAGCATCCTCCCGTTGCTACACCCTCCTCGTGCCCCCAGACCTCCAGCCTCAGCTCCAGCATCCCTGTGCCGTCGCTGTGGCAGGGAGCACAGTGCATCTTCCCTGTCACTCAGGGTCCAGGTAACGCAGGAGGGCTGGGCAAGCATCCCAGCCCTGCCACTGACCCACTGCTTGCCCTTGGTCATGTCTCCTCCCCTTGTACTGGTGTTGTCTTGGCTCAAAGCTCTTTGGAGCACGTCCTACCTCTTCCCCATGGCATTGGCCCAGTGCAGTAAGATGCCCAATGGAACTAGTGTGTGGGGCTATAGGTAATGTAGCCATGATGTAGATGTGGATGGGGAGAGGTGCCCTTGGCCCTGGACTAAGGGGGGAAGGGGGTGATGCCCACCCCATGTGTGTGGGACCAGCCCAGCCTCCACTCTCAGTTCTCCCCAGAAGTGCTCAGCAAAAAGGAGCAGGAGGTTGGGGTTTTTTTAGGGGGTGGGGGGGTCGTCATGGCAGAGCGTGTGATGAATCTTCCCAGCCTGTGCCAGCCGTGACTCACGGCTGCGGCTGTTCAGGAGCCTGGAAGGGCTTCAGCCGGGAGCTCAGAGCTCCTGAGTTCTTCTCTCTGGGCTCTGAGCCACGGCTGCTCCTGTCGTGTGTGGCCCTCCACCCCCGTGCCTCAGTTTCCCCATCTGCAAAAAGGGGATAAAGCCTGCCTGTGGGCCTTTGGTGTGAGCTTTCCTGGCCTCTACAGCCCTTCCCACCCAGGGATTTGTCAGTCTGGGCAGAGTGGGTCTCTCAGAGCAATGCTGAGGCCGTGGGGCGTCCAGCTGGGTGTTTAAATTCTTCTGGCAGGTAGAAATCCAGCCCTTGCCTCTCCTGTAACTCTGGGCAGGGTGCAAGCATCCCCGTAAATGTGTATGTGGGTGGCTTTGGGGTGCTGCTGGTGTTGGTGCTGCTTAGGGGGCTGCTGGGCTTTGCTCTTGGTGTCGTTGCATCGGTGCTTGGGTGCTGCTCAGCTGGAGGGAGCCCTTGGAGGACACTTCAGGGGTTCACAGTCCTGCAGAGCTGTCCTGGCATGGGTAACACTGAGTTTTGGGGTACTTGTAACACCAGTTTTGGGGGCAGAGGCGTGCAAAGACCCCCCTGAGGTGTGGGCACAGCACTGGTTAGCTCGGATGGACTGGGAGGGGCTGGCTGGTGCCTCCAGCATCTCTCTCAGGTCTTGGCTGCCTTTTCCTCCAGCTTTGGGGTAACCTCATGAGCGCTGGGGCCAGGCAGGGGGGGTTCATGGGCAGCTTTGGGAAGCATCACTCCAGTGGGTACTGGCAGCAGCCTTGGCTCAGGGACAGGATCCAACCCCGTGACCTGGGGACGAGACCTTTGCCCCATCTCGGTGGCACCAGGGAGGCAAACAGACTCTGGCATCCCCAACACCAAGCAACCCAGGTCCCATTACACCCTCCAGCCTTGCACCCAAGGCTGGGGAAGTAGGTGATGGTGTGAGAAGGGCTCGGTGAGCCGTGGCACCCCAGGGCATGCTGCTGGGGGGTTCAGCAGGGCAGGGAGGAGGCAGAGCAGCAGAGCAGCATGCTGCTGGCCGTGCATGGCTGTGCAGTGGCTCCTGGCTCCCAGCCCGTGTGCTGTGTTGGAAGGGGCACGCTGACATTTCCAGAGGAAGGAGTGGTGGGGGAATTAAAAAAATAAATTAAAAAAAAAATACCCAGAGAGCCACGGGGAGCTGGGAGCCAGGAGAGAGAGCAGCAGGGACAGGCATCCGCACGGAGAGCGGGGATAAAACCGGCCAGGGCTGGGGGGAAAGTCGCTGGGGAAGGGGAAGGATGTGAGCAGAAGCGCTGGCTCGGCGCCGGGAGGATGCGATGGCCGCTGGCAGAGAAACTGAGGCAGCGACTTCCAGGCATGGAGACAGCCCCAGCGCCCGCCCGCCGGCCCGTTGCCCCTCGCTAGGTTGGGGACAGAAGGGGGGGACCGACGGGAAGTGGGTGACAGCAGACAGCTGGCTCGGCAGCTCCAGCATCCGCCCTCCCCGTGCTCCGGCATCCCTCCGGCATCCCTCCCCTGCGTGCTGGATGCGGCTCTGGATGTGACAGCCGAGCGCCGACCGCTCGCTGCGCCCAGGCTTCCTCCAGGTCAGTGCTGGGGGGTCAGGTCGGTACCGATCCCTCCTCCCCAAAAAAGCCCTGCCCCGTTACTCTGCATAGGTGATTAATAACGAGCCTGTGCTTAATTAACAGCCAGGGCTCGCGCAGCTCGCTACGTCTCAGGTTTAACTCGTGGGAGGCGGCGTGTGGCTTGGAGCGCTGAGTAAAACCGGCTTTCATTGGGCTTCGAGCATCCCTGCGATGAGGTGCATGTGTTTGTCGCACAGATTGTGTTTGGAGCCGTGCTCCGAGCAGCCTCCTGGTTCCTCTCGGCTTCCCCCCCCACCCCGCCGCTCCCACGGCTTCCCCGGGGTACGACCATGCTTCCTCGCTGGGCAAAGCATCCCTTCGGCGCCCCCCCCCGCGCTGCGCCGAGGCTGCGGGAGCAGGAGAGACCCACCGAGCCTGGAGAGTACCGGCTGACTGCGATGCTCGTGGGTATGGACCTGGAGGGGGTGGGTGGGAGGGTGGGTGGAGTGGAGGGGAGGATGGGTGGGATATGGTGGGTGTTGGGGATACGGGCTCTGGAGGTGATGCTGGTGCCTCGGGGATGGTCCCAGCCCCGTGCAGGTGGGCTCTGTGCTGGGAGATGATGGCGCGGGCTGGGCTGGATGCCCGGCGCTGGTGGGAGGAGGCGGGCAGGGCTGCAGGCAGCTGCTGCTGCCCTCCTTTTGCTTGACTAAACCTCGCTGCCTGGACAGCTTCTGACTGGCGCTGGTGGAAGGGAAGGGCTGCGGGGTTGGAGGGGCTGAAGCTCTCCCTTCAACGGGCCCCAGCGGGCGTTGGGGAGGGCAGGAGCCAGCGTGGGGGTTTGCTCAGCGATGGGAGGGATGGCATCTGCCTTTGGTGCCCTTGTCCTGGTGTCACCCCCAGCATCCCGCTCAGAGGTGGGATGTGCTGAGGGATGTGGTGCCAGGCAGGGATGCCCATGGCGTTTGGGCACCTTAGTGCCCCTGCAGATGGTGGGTGACGTGTCCCAGCAGCATCCCCATGCCACGGTGTGCGCCAGGGTCTCTGATCAGGTCTCTGATCAGGCTGACACCGAAGTCCTGTCACACCTTGTCCCATGTTTTCAAGCCACGAGGTGTTTTCCTGGATCCCAGGCTTTTCCCTGCATCCCAGGCTTTAGCCATGGATCTGAGCAGTGTTTTTTTCCCCAGCATCTTTGATTTGTAACTCGCTGTGACTAACTGGGCTGGCACAGCAGGCTGTGACCAGCCACCCACGTGCTACCTGGGCACTTATAAATAGGGTCTGCTTACACCCCATTTGGAGCATTCCCAGGCTCCTGAGCCCCTCTAACACCCCAGCTTCTTCCAACCTCTCCCCCTCACCTGTAAGAGTGTAGCATCCCCACCTCCTGGCAGGGGTCACCCAAAGAGGCAGTGTTGCCCCTCCATTTCCCCACGGAGCAGGGCTTGGTGCCTTGGCTGGACCTGCCCAGCTCTGGGCTGCGTGTCCCAGCCCGTCGTGGTGGGAGCCAAGTCCTCGAAAGAGCTGGATCAGCCTGTGCCAAGGCAGAGACGGGCCAAGTTGTGCTGGGCTGGGCTGAGCGTGGCTCTCGCTGCCACAGCCGGCACCCCGACGTGCCGAGCCGGGGAGGGATCCCCCTGTGGAGCTGAGCATTTGGGGACTCCAAAGCCCCAGACTAAGCCCTGACTTTGGGGTCAGTTCAGCTTCAATTCATCCCTTGGCAGCTTTCTCTGAGCTCCTCACAGGGATGCTGAAGTGGGGGTGGGGGTGGTCTTACTGTGCTTAGTGAGCTCGCTCCCTCAGTGTCTCATTCCAGGTCCTGCTGGGAATTGGGTTTTGATCTCTGTGTGTCCCCTCCAGCCCACCCTCCTCCTTGCTACCAGCCCCCTCTTGCCTCCTCATGCGGCTCCAGAGCCTCCCCACACCTCTGCCCTCTTGCTTTGCTTGTAGAGGGATGAGGATCAGATCCAAAGTCCCCATCACAGGCTCAGACATGGTCCCACCTCCAACCCAGGAAATACATTCACCCATGGGTTGTCAGAGTAGGTTGGAGCCTGGGGGGCTGGCATCCTCTCTCCCCTGTCCATCCATCCCTCCATCCCTCCCAGACACACATCTTCCTCTGCATCAAGAGTTGGTTTTGGGGATGTTTCCTTTCTTCCTCCCCCAGCCCCATGCCATCACACCCCGCCCCCCCCCCCCCGCCCATGCTCCCTGTCCTCCTGCACAACCCCTCTCCCCCCCTCCTTCTCTTCTGGGCTTAAGAGGATCCATCGATTTGGCGTCTTGAGGGGCAGTTTATCACTTTCCTGATGCCTGATAGATTGGAATTGATTTCCAGAGCAATTTGCTTGGGCAGCTCAAGGCAGAAGCACCCGGGACCTGTTCGGCTTTGCAGGAGCACGGGGAGGGGGTTGTAGCTCTGGGGCTCTTCTCCCAGATTGCTGGTGGGTGCTGGAAATCCCCCATGGTGGGGGGAACACCCGGGTGGGCTCTCAGAGGAGCACAAATTCACCTGCCTGAAGGGAAAAGGGTGATGGAAAAGGTGGCTTTTGCAGTTGATGGGGGGTGATTTGGGGACCCCAGGTCACGTTGCCATCCCAGGCTCATCCCGAAGGCTTTCTCCCCTCCTCCCCCAGGCTGGGCACATGGGGGGGACCTGGCTTTGTGGGGAGACTTGGCTCCCTTTCGCTGCACGACTGCGGGTGAGTCACGGCCCCGCGTCCGTGCACGCCCAGCACAGAGCAGACGCTGCGCTCGCCTGTCTCGGCGCCGTGGTGGGAGTCAGTGGGCGCTGCCAAGATGCTGGGAAAGCTCCAGGTCCTTTCAGGAGGTGCTGAACACTGATCCAGCCAGGGCACAAAGGTGGTACGTGGCTCTTCCTGTGCTTCCCCCTTGCTCTGACACCGGATTCACCCCCCTTGCATCTCAGCATCCCCACCTGAAGCTACACTAACGTTTTCAGGGGCAGAGTCTTTCTTCCCCCAGCCCCGTGCCTCAGTTTCCCTCTCCCAACTGAGGCCAGAGGGGGATCCCCAGGCTTGGTCCTGGATGATGCCACATGGCCTAATCCCATGCCAGTCTCCGGGCCGCTGGCTGCACATCCCGGAATGGCTGCTGTGCGTGGGTGGGAGGCGAGACCACAATGTGGCCTGTGTTTCAGCTGTGAAGAGCCTGGCCCCTTCCATCCTCCCCTCTCCTTTATTTTTATCCGGCACCCACGAGCTGCTGGCATCTCCCCAGCCACTGTGCTGTCCCCAGCAGCTGAGGACGCGGCCGCTTGCCAGGGCACACAGGGCTCCCTTCTCCTCCGGTCCCTGGTCGGGAAGGCTCTGCCCCAGGCAGGGATGCTCCCCATGCACAGAGGATGCCGCCAGCTTTGGCCTCAAGCCAAAGGTTGAGGAGGAAGCTGATGGTAGGGCAAAGATTCCCCCCAGCTCTGAGCCACCCTTCCTGAGCCAATTTGCCTTCCACAGGCTTGCCCTCCGTCCGTCTTGTCGTCCCCCACCTCAGCAGGGTAGCTCCTTCCCAGCTGCAGTGGGGATTGATGCTCCCACTGCTGGGGAGCCCAGGGGGGGCTGGGGAAGGTTGGGGGGAACCCTCACTCGGGCACTGCCCTTCCCACAGGGCAATGGGTCTGTTCCTGCTCGCTGGCTGCCCACTGGGCATCCCCCAGTGTCACCCCCCTGGTGTCAACCGAGCTCTGCTCACCAGGCTGTGGCACAGCTCTGGTTGTGTTGTGCTGCCGCAGGCATCCGGAGTGACCCTCTGGAGAAGGGGTGTCTTCCTCTGAAGCTCACCCTGGCATTTCCAGCTCTACCAGCTGCTGGGTTTGGTGCTGCGAGGTGAATGTGGAGCCCCTTAACTGCCCCATAGCCCCCCTGTAGCCTGGGCAGCAGACCTCACCCCCCCTGGCTCTCGCTCGGCAGCATCACAGATGCTTCCTGACCCACACAGCCTGCTGGGGAGAGGGGAGGACTAGCCCCAAGCTTGGAGCTGGCTGGACATCCCAGGAAGATGCTGAGCTGAGGAGATAGAGTGAGGAGGAGGAGTGAGGTGAGGAAGGACAGGACCCAGCTCATGCTTTCTGGCTGCGGCAGTGGGATGCCCAAGCCACGAGTGAGCAGGGGATGGGGGAGTCCTGTCCTGAGGGGCTGAGGTGGGAAAGTCTGGAGGGCTCCTCGGGGGGTCGTGTCCCCCTTCCCTGGGTGACAGCACGAAGGGACAGCCTGGCTCGTGTACCTCATCAGGATGTGGGGACAGGGCTGTGGGCAGGAAGGTGCTGGTCCTGATCCTGAGCATGAAGGGATCATCCAGGGGTGCAGACCCCATGCTCAGCGCTGCGTCCAACCGCGGTTGGGAGGGTGAACTCCTCTCCCGTTCCCATGCGCGTGGGTGCGATGACACCCGGCGAGGTGGGAAGTGGCTGCTGCTTTTTACAGGGCTGGCCAGATGGGATTTGACAAGGACATGGGAATCGATCCGGGTGTTTCTCTGCTTCCAAAGTAAAGGAGCTGCTTGTCGGGGCAGGGAGATGTCTCATAGACCACCCCAACCTCCAACCAGCGTGTGCCAACGCAGCGCACGGCTTCGGCTCCTCATCACAGCAGCATCAGCAGGGCTGGCACTGCCAGGGGTGCAGGCAGCATCCTGGGCACGTAGTGGTTGGTGACAGGCAGGGCCAAGTCCGTGGGGTTCCATCCGGACCGCTGCTGTGTGGGCACTGTGCCCCTGCCTGCCTTTGAGGAGCTGAGGGGTGTCCTGGCTGCGGGGCTGGGGGGGCTGCGCTAACCGGGCTGGGAAGTTGGGATGAGACAGTTGGCAGGGGGGTTGTGTGTGTGTTTTATTTTCCTTGGTTCCAATTGAATTTGGGAGTGAAAGGCACGGCGGGGAGCCCGCTGCCTGCTGCCCAGCCTGGGCTAAGCCATAGCTCAGTGCTGGGCAGGGGGGGACCCCTCGGGGATGGGGAGAGGAGATGGGAGAATGGCACCCGGTGTCACAGCACGGGAGGTTTGTGCCAGGAGGGATGTTGATGGTCCCTCTTGGGCAGCCTTGGCATCGCTTGGCTTTTCCAGCACTGGGTATCAATCAGCCTGGGACTGAGAGGATGGTGGGGGGGCTTCATCCCAGCATCTGCACGGCACGAGGAGGGTGTGCAGACACTCTGACCTCGATGTGCTGGGACAGACACGGGGTCTGTCCTGCTCCCTGTATCCCTGTGATTTGGGAGCATCCGTAGCTTGGCCTGGACTGGGGGGTGTGTTTCTTGGCTGGTGGCAGTCAGACCCTTTGGCACACAGTGTGGGTGAGGGATGCTCCTTGCCCCGGCTCCTGGCACGGCTGTGCTGGGGGACACAGCAGCCTTGCAGCTCCCACCACTTTCTGACTCTTTGCTGTCTCCATCGTGGGGGTGGGAACCTGGGACAGGACTCGGGGGACACTTGACCACAGTACCCCCACCCTGAAATGAGCTCAAACAGAGTGTGGCTGAGCCCAGGACAGTGCCCCCCTCCCTTAGCAATACCTCTGCTGGTCTCTTTACCCCAGCAGGTCCTGCCTTGGGCAAGGGGGGTGTGTGTGAGTATTTTTGGGGTCACCCCTCAAGCTGGTCTGTGCAGTGCATCAGGGTTTCTGCGCTCCCAGAGCAAAGAGATGTGCAGGCACTCCCTGCCATCCCTCCCTCTCAGGGGGGTGGTGGCTGGAAGTGGGGTGGGGCTGGCAGCAGCGTGGCAGGGAAGGGGTTAGCTCTGAGCGGGGCTCTGGGTGCCGGGCAGTCTCCTCGGGTGCTGCGCAGGCAGCGGGGCTGGCAGAGCAGCATCGCATCGCGTCGCAGCGCCGCAGCCTTCGGGAGGAAGGCGAGCGCATCCCGCTCTCCCCACTCGCCTTAATGGCTGGGTGCGGGGCAGCCGCATCGCTCGGAGGGGCTTCTATTCTTTCGCCTGCCTTTCTCCCCAGATGCACTCTCGCCTTCCCCTCCTCTCGCTCCTTTTTGTACAGTCGCTTTCTTGGGCTATTTTTCATGCTCCACTAGCTGCCGGCGCTCCCCCGGCCCGCCCGAGCCTCGCTGCCTCCTGAAGATTTATGGAACTGCAGTAATAAACTGTGTTTGAGAGATCCTCTTTAGGATAAACCCCTGCCCAGCTGCCGGCAGAGGGGTCTGAGCCGACCGTGCTGCTCACCCTGCGGCTGCTCCGGCCTGGCAGGACGGTGCCTGCAGCACGGGGCAGGTTTTTGGGAGCCTCTCCCCCTAGCACGTCTCCCAGCGAAGGAGCAGGGGGAGCCGGTGCTTGGGCTGTGAAGCACCAGTCCTGGAGAGCATCACCCAAAGCGCAGTGGGGTTCTGGTGTCTCCAGTGCTCCCCATCTCCTGGGAAGGAGGCGATGGCCGCATCCTGCTAGGAGCCCAGGCTGCGGTCCTGGCACAGGTTACGCTCTGCAGGCGGGTGAGGAAGATGGATGGATGAAGCGGCAAGGAGAGCCACGCTCCCTTAACCCTCCGCTGCTCGGAGAGGGGCTTGCCAGGATTTACCGGGGGATTTTGGCTGTCCTGGGAGCCCTGCGCCTGGCCAAGGAGCCGCATCCAGCCCCTGGACACCCGGGACCTGCCTCCCCCGTCCCCCAGAAGCCGGTTGCCGGCCACCGTGGAAGCTGCCCTGTGCCCGCGGGTAAGCGGAGGGAGGGTCCCGGTTTGGGGACACGTCCCAGAGGGATATCCTGGTCTGCTGGGATGGGGCGGTGATGGGATGGGGACCCTGGGTAGGTTCTGGCCGCCGACTCTCCCACCCTGGTGACCCAGTTGGAAGCAGCTCCGGGAAGCGCTTTCCAGGGATGCTGCTGGCAGTGGGACTGCCCGTGTGTGGGTACCGCTGCTACAGCATCCCTGCATGGGAGGCAGGGAGACAACTCGCTGGGGGGATTTCGGGTGGCAGGATGGAATTGCCCCCTTGGGATGAGGTTGGGAGGGAAGGATTAACACCCTCTTTCCACACATAATGCCAGGGAAAGAGAACAGGAGGTTTAAAGCCCCTTTCTGAGGGAGCCCCCATACCTCATGCCCCACTTGTTCCCATATCAAATGATCCCTGCCCGCTCCGGGCTGGGATCTGGAGTGGAAAGTGGCTGATGTGGGGACGTTGTGGCTTTTCCACCTCTCCCCTTGGTGGGGTTTGTGGATCTCGGGGTTCGTGGCGCTGGGGCTGCCTCCCTGCCGCTCGCTCCGGAGCCGGGTGAGGGATGTGGGAGCGGATGCGACACAGCCAGGGATGGAAGACCCCCCACCCTGAGGGTGTCCAGCTTTGCTCTGCCCCCTGCACAGGGCTTTTCAAATCATCCTTTTCAGTAGTCGGCAGAGACACAGCGAGCTGGCACGTTCCCCTCTCAGAGCATGTAATTAGGGAGCCGGGAGCTGCATGCTGATACACGGCTCAGCAGCAAGAGGATGAGGAGGGTGGGAAGGAGACAGGGCTGTGGACATCCCCGGGGCTGGTGGAGGCTCCAGGGATGTGGCCACAGGGAACCAGCCCCTCTTGCACCCCCTGAGCCCCCATCCTTCCCTCCCTTTTGGCTGTAGCTCCTTCCTTCCAGCGCCGTCTCTGCTGTGGCTGGGCGATTTCAGGGTGCCCCGTCACCCCTCTTCTGCAGCTTTCCTGGCATTGTTGATCCCATGGGATGCAGTGAGGCTGGGAATCCTGTTGGCATCAGGATCCAGCCCTGCATAGGGGCTGTTTTTGTGGGGATGGGCCATGCTGGGCACCCACCCCAGGCTGGGGGGTGCCTGGGGTCCTGCTCTCCCTCTCCTCTGCCCTACAGCTGAGCGCTTGAAGAAGTGTCCAGGCACTCCCCATGGGTACCCAGTGCTGGGGCTGGGAGGGGTGCTGAGCACTGGGTGCATTCACCCCAGCTTGTCTTCGCTGCTCTCCCATCATCAAGCAAGCACTCACGGGACCAGCCAAGGGTGGGGAGGGGTTTTGTGCCCTGTAGCAGCAAACTCTCCATGAGATGTGTGTTACGGGGGCTGTCACGGCAGAACAGCAGCTCCTGGGGTGACAAACTGCCCTGGCCACTTTTCCCATCAGCACGAGGGATCAGCAGAGGATCCTCAGCTGATGGTGCCCCGGGATGATGCTCTCAGCCCCGCTCCCATCCATCCCTCTGCCAGTGGAAGGGTGGAGGTGTCCCTTCCGACATCTCTGCCACTTTCAAGGGGGGATCTCGGGGTGTTTTGCACATGACAAATGTGGCACCGTGACCTCCACAGTGATGTGGGGAAGCAGCTGAGCACAACAGTGAGGGGGAAGATACCAGGAGCTTCAGCATATGGGGACATGGTCCCCTGTCCGAGGTCACGTTTGGTGATGGAGCTGTGGGAAAAGAGAGCTGGACCGGTTGGTTTTTGGAGGGGAGCATCAGGCTTTGGGGATGGGGATGTCTCCATGGTGTTTGCTGGGTGCTGGTCCCCTCGCCCAGCTCGTAGCAACCCCCTCAGATGACCTTGAGCAGAGGCGTTACATCTGTGGCACACTCAGAGCGCGGTCCTACCTTAATAACACACTCAGTTGATATAAAGCTAATATGTTGGTCTGATAAATAATTAAGGGGGGGGGGGTGGAAATCCTCTCTACCCTCTGTGATTTGTTTAACAGGAGCTCAGGAAGGAGGGGAGGGGGGGGGGAAGGGACAAGGAGGGAGATGAATAATGGATCAAGGTTAAACAGTGAGCGAGGCAGGCAAGCCTTAACGTGGTGAATCCCTGCAACACGCGTGCCGCAGGCTCCCAGAGTCGTTAGTGGCAGCACAGATCGCTGGTGGCATCGGCCAGCACCGGCCCAGGGCTGTGTGATGCCAGTGCAGGCAGTGCAGGACCCTCCAAAGTGGCTTTTTGGGGTGGGGGGTCTATGTTTTGGGGTGGTGGTCTGTGTTTTGGGGCTGCTTTTGCATCCTGGGGCCACTCCGCAGCGGGCTGGGCTGGGTAGGGGATTGGGGGATGCTGAGTGGCCTCATCCTGCAGCCACCCAGGAGGTGCCAGGCGCTGGCAGCGCGCAGGCATGGCCAGGCGTTCGTTACCACTCGTGCTGTGTGTGCTCAGCTAATGAGCTAATGAGCTATTAGCAAAGGGCTGAGGCCCTTTCACCTCACTGCATGGGTGACCGGCTGCCTGCCTCCTCCCAGCTTGTGCCCTCAGGTAGAGCATCCCTGTGGGCACAGGTGCCCAGTTTGGTACCCACGGGCCGGGCTGGCCCCTGGGAGCAGCGGCGGCAGGATGAGGGTTTGGGAGGTCTCAGGCAGGGCATGGGGGGGTCTGGCAGCAGCATAGTGCAGGCAGTGATGGGCAGACATGAGCCTCCTCCTGCCCCGGCCCACGTTTGGTTTTCTTTTTGGTTTGTCCTTGTGTCCGTGTCGCTGTGTCTGTCTGTGCTGTGGCGCGGCGCCCGGCTCCCCTGTCTGTCTGTGCTGTTTTAATGACCCAACACTGTTTTATTCATGTCTCGGTCTGAACATCCTGCTGTGGTGGCATCCCAGCCTCTCCATCCCTCCTGCCGCTCCCAGCCTCATCCATCTCCTGTCACCACCAGCCCCATGCCTGGGAGTGGGGCCACCGCTGTCATCGCTGGGGGGGGGGACACACAAACCCTGCACCCACTGGATGCATCCCTTGAAGGGATGACCCTGCTCTCAGCTCAGCTGTCCCTTGGAGCCTAAAACCCTCTCCCCACCTCCAAATCTCTGCACCCCACATCTTCCCCGCAGCAGTGGGGCCGCTCCGGGGCCGGCCCTGACCCCGCTCTGCTCTCCTCCCCGTGCAGATCCCGAGAGGACCAGCACCCACATGATCTCGGCGGACGATGCCGAGTACCCACGGGAATACCGGACCTTGGGCAACGGCACCCGGCGCTTCTCCAACGTAGGGCTGGTGCACACCTCGGAGCGCCGGCACACCGTCATCGCCGCCCAGAGCCTGGAGGCCCTCACGGGTCTCCAGAAGTCGGAGATGGAGCGCAAGCGGGATGCCTTCATGGACCACCTGAAGAACAAGTACCCGCAGCACGCGCTGGCGCTGCGGGGGCAGCAGGAACGCATGCGGGACCAGGTAAGGGGGGTGGCACCTCGGGGCGGTGGGAGTGGGGGGCGCATAGGGGACCCTTTGGGGCTGTTCAGAGAGAGGAGCAGAGGCTCAGCGGGAGCTCAGCTGGTGCACACACAGGGTGACTGCTTGTAGCAGCCTTGGGGGGAGCATCCCCCAGACACCCCCCCTCTCCCTGGGACTGGGGCTGGATCCTGGGTGGATTTTCCCTGCCGTGTGGGTGGGTTCGATCCCGCTGGCTGCTGGGGGGGCAGGGAAGTTTCTTTGTGGGGATGTTTCTCTGTGGGGATGTTTCTCCTTGGGAAGATGCCCCGGTGCTTGGCACAGCCCATCCTGGGGGGGTTGTGCAGCAGTCTGGGGGGGGTGGGGATTTCGTGTTACCTCTGGTTTGGGCAGGCTGTTGCTCTGGGCTGCTGAGCCTCAGTGCTCTTGTCTGTGTTTTGGACCCCTCAGTTAAGGATGTTGGTGGAAAACTGTGCCCTGAGCAGCACAAGCGCTGGGATGGGGATACTCTCTGAGCTGGGGGCGGGGGGGGGGGGGGGCAGTTAGTGAAGTTCTGGGGGCAGATATCTCCTCCCCAGCAAGGTGTGAAGGAGGCTGGTGAGCTCGGAGGGCTGTGGGGGTGGGATGAGCAGGGGCAGGATGCAGATGGGAAAGGGGACACCAGCGGTTTGGTACCCAAGCCCAGACAGGGATGTCCCTTGGTTGCCTGTTCCCTGGGGACCAGCTGGTCCCCGGAGCAGGACAGTGGGTGACGTGTCTGGGAACCCTTGCTGAAAGCAGCAGAGACCAAGGACCGAACAGTCCCTGGGGACAATATCCATCCCTCATGCCTGGGGTGCTGGGGACCCCAGCCCTCTCCTTGCCCAGGTAACAGTGATGCCCCAGCAATGCTGTCGGGGGAGCAATAAATCCCCCTTTAAACCAGCGCTTCCATAAAGAGGCACAGGGGAGGGCGAGCACAGAGCAGCTGGAGGAAGTGGCTGGAAAGAAATCTTATATCATCTCCAACTAGACACCTCCCCGAGGGACGGAGGTGACGGTTCCCAGGGCTAACACAGCGGAAAGAAATCCAGCTCTGTAAGGAAAACCATCAGCATCACTCCCTCCCTCTGCCTGCCGCCCGGCTCGCGCCCTCCCTCGCCTTTTGGGGAGCACTGGGGAGAATGGGGGGAGATGGGGGTGGTGGTTCCCTGCTTTCCAACCCCTCTTCTTGTGGCTGGATGCGAAGGAGAGTGGCCAAATCCTGCACAGATGGGGGGGTGATTCGCACCAGCCGGGCATCCAGATCTGGGCTTAGGGCTGATGGTGGTTGGTGGCTTTTGCCATCGCCTGGGGACACGGTCTGTGTCTGCGCCGCCGCCTGCGTGATGCAGCGGTGACATTTCTAGCCACAGAGCAATATTCCTCAGTAAATAATTAGCAACCTTTCCCTTATCATCACGATGATGTAAAGACTTTACTTTTTAAGTTGTTTTTTTAAAGCAGTGGCTATAAAAATCCCCAGCTCGTGGCCACTCCGGGTCCACAGGAGGAATTTTAGAAGGTGGAAGAAGAAAGATTCATTCCAGAATCCAGCTCATCTCCTTTATTTCTGCACCCCCTCCCTCAGGGACACTCAATGGGACTGGGGACTGGGGTGTCTGGGAATCTATTTGCCCCAGTTTAACCCAGTTTGTCTTTCTGGGGTTGGGTTACAGGGGGGAAGGGTTCCCCGATGGTGCCGTGCGGGGCTGTGGCTCCATCCTGCACTGGGCAGGATGCTGGTGAGGACCACAGCTCCATCCATCACTCCAGCAACCTACTTGCAACTGGTGGGGAGAGGAAAAAAAACCAACCCCTTCAACCACCCAAATCCTATTTTTTCCCCTCTTTTTCTCTTTCTTTTTTTTGTTTCCCTTTCTTCCTTCATTTTCCCTGCAGGCAGTAAATAATAACAGGGAGAAAAATGAAACTAGAAACACTGGAAACCCCGGGGTGCCAACCTTTAAATGACATTGGGATAAAACACTCTGGGCCTGCTGAGTTTGGAACTTGCTTTGCTATTCTAGGGGAGCCTGGCAGGTATTTTGGATCACAGGCTTTGCTGTTTTGGTGGGGTTTGGTGGGGGATTTTGGGGGGTTTTGGGGTTTTTTTTGGGGGGTTTTTTTGGGGTTTGGGGAATTTTTTTTGCTTTTTTTTTGGGTGAGGTTTTTTATGTTGTTGTTTTTTGGGGTTTTTTGGTTTTTTGAAATGATTATATGAGAATCAGAGGCCAGTAGAAACATTCCATAGGCGTCAGCATCCCTCTCAGCGCGGCGATGCCGGCAGCACAACCCCGTTGTACTCAGGGTGGGATCTCAGCAATATTAATTTTAATCAGATGTGTATATATAACAGAGGAATAAAATTAATAAAAACAACCAACCAACCACCCAACCTCCCCTGGAAACAACAGGCTAATGGTTGTACCAACACCCAGCAGACTGCGGAGACGTCCGCGGCGGCAGCCGGCTAATTTAAAACCCAGATGGGAGAAGATGTTAAACGGGCACGTTAGTGATAAAGAGAGGATTGGGAATGGGGGTTGGGGAATGGGGATGAGGTGGCTGATGGAGCACATCGGCTGCTGGGCTTTGGGTCTGAATGAGGGGTAAATCCTCCCCCATCCCCTTCTCCCCAGGGTGGGTAAAGCCGGCAGGATGGGGATGGAGGGACCAGGTCTCTTGTCTCCCCACGCAGGGATGCTCCAGGATGCTGGATTTGGCTGGGCCACCCCCATGTATAAAGAGTTAGGGATGTTTAGAGAAATAATAACCTGATAGTTTGAGGGGGTGACCCCCCCCCCTCGCCTCCTGCTTTCTCAATATCCCCGTGGGTTTTGCTGGTGCATCGCTGTGGGAAGGGAAAACTCGGGGTCCTGGGGCACTGGGGAATTATGGGGGTGATGGGGGTCCTGCCAAGCCCTCAAGGGTGGGCAGCCTGGCTGCTGGGGGGCCGGGGATCGCACAGTGAACGCACAGGCTGCGAAGCCCCTGGGGGTGCTGGGGTGGGGTGTGAGGAGCCCAGCAGCACCCTGTGCTGCAGCAGAGTCTTACACGGGGGGTGTGCATGTACATGTGAGCGTGTGTGACCCCCAGCCTGTTCTGAGCCCCCCCCATGACACCCTGACAGGGTGCGCAGGGGGCCAACGCTGCAGAGCTGCTGCCTGCACCCCCTGCCCTCCAGCTGCCCCGCTGCACCCCCAAATGCCCCCAGCACCCTCTGCCCCACTATACCTCCAGCACCCCCTTGCCGCATCACCCTCCCAGTCCCCCCCCAGCACCCTACTGCCCCCCCATTCCCCGCAGCACCCCCCAGACCCATTGAACCCCATTGACCCCAGCACCCCCAGTTCCTGATCGTAACCCCAGTCCCCCCAGCACCCCCAATCCCCACTGCTCCCCAGTCCCCCCAGCACCCCCATGCCCCATTGCACCCCCATCGCTCCCCCTCTACACTGCCCCCCCAGCACCCCCCATCTTCCCTCATCGCTCCCTCTCCCCACTGCCCCCCCTTCCCCCAGCACCTCCCAGTCTTCCCAGAACCCCCATTCCCGATCGTACCCCCGTTCCATCCCCCCCCCCAGCACCCCCCACTCCTCCCTCCCCCCCCCCCAGCACCCCCGGGCTCCTCCTTCGCCCCGCCCCCTGCGGGAGCGCGGGCGCCCCCTCGCGGCAGCCCGGGGAGGCGGCGGCGGCGGCAGGTGGAGTCGCGTTGCCATAGCGACCGCGCCCCTATAAGGGCGGGCGCGCGGGGCCGGCGGCGGCCGCAGCGGCGGGAGGTGGCGGCTCCGCTCCGCGCGCAGCGGCCCCGGCCCCGCCCGCCACCCCCCCCCCACAACCCCCGGCCCCGCCGCGCATCACATCACATCACATCACAGCACAGCACAGGCCGGGCTCACCTGCCGCAGGTACCGGGGCCGAAGGGAGACCGGGGTTGGGGGGGCGGAGAGGGGCGCGTCTCGCCGGGGGGCGGGGGGGGAAGTCGCGGTGTCTGCCGGTGTCCGCCTGCCGCTGCTGCGGTGCCCCGACCTCTCCTTTCCCAGCTATCCCGGTCTTCTCCTCAGCCCGGTATCCCCCTCCCCAAACGTCCCGGTCCCCCTCTCCCACCCCCATCACCAACCCATCGTGCCCTTCCCCTGGCCGCGGGGCTCAGCCCCAGAGCGGGGGCAGCCCCCCACCCCTCTTTCCCTCCAGCCCTCACTACGTTCCCCTTTCTTGGAGGTGCCCCCCAGGCTCGCCCCGAGGAGGGGGTGCCCATGGTCCCCGTGTTGCCCTTTGCTGCAGTGGCTGGGGGGTCTTACCCAGCCTTCCCCCCCCCCTCCCCGGGTGCACACGGGGCCGTGCAAAGCCCCCGGCGGTGCCTGTGCCAGCCCCACCGAGCAGCTCCTGTCTTCCCAGGGCATTGTCACCCACGTCCCCATCCCTCTGCAGGGGACACTGCTCCCCTCTGCCCTTCGGGACCGCGGTGCGGGCAGCCAGAGAGGGGCAGATGGTGGTCTGGGCGTGCAGCATCCCTGCACCATGTGGGGACTTGTCTGGCCTCCAAGTTGCTTGGCCAAGCATCCTTCCCATGGGGGACCTGCCAGCACTGCGAGGACCCCCCGGGCCGTGTACCCAACCCAGCTGGGGAGCAGGACCCCCATGATGGGAGGAGTGTCCTGAGAGCATCTCACCTGAGTCCCCCGAGAGGGGCTGGAGCTGGGCATGTGGCGAGGTGCCCGTGGTCTTGGTGTGAGCTTGGCATCGTCTTGTCTTGTCCTGGTGGGGTGTCTGGCTGGGCTGGGGGGTATGCAGAGGCAGGGCAGGGGGTACCTGGACACACCGCTTGTGCCAAACCGGTGGTGATGGTGGTTTGTGAACACTCCCCGAGGCCAACGGGCTGGTGGGAACTCGCCGGGGTGTCGGGAGTGTGAAGTGGGGGCCTTTCCTTGCTCTTCCCGGGGTCTGTTCTCAGTCTCCAGAGCTGGAGTGTGTTGGGGACCTTGGCAAAGTGCTGTAATGGTGGAGAGGAGCGTGCCCGGCTGTCGGGAGTAACATGAGCGAGTGTGTGTGTGTGTGTGTGTGTGTGTGTGTGTGTGTGTCCCCCTGCCACTGCAGCCAGCGCTGTCTCTATCGATTCCCTTATTTTTCCCCCTGCTGGGAGCGTTTCCTGGCTGATTAAAAGGAACCTGGCCCACGGTTTGGCTGGGATTTGGGGCCGTGGGAGCTGGGGGATGGTGGGAAAGTCTGTGGGTCCCCCCACTTCTCCGTGGGTGCAGAGCAGGGAGGAAGCTGGGCTTGGAAGTCCCTGAGAAGCAGCATCCGTCATCAATCCGTCCGTGCTGGAGATGGATGGCGATGGCAGCCCCAGGGAGAGAGGGCATTAATGAGCCTGTGGTCGTGGGGAGATAGCCGGTGGGTGGGTGCCCATGGGGAACTGGATCTGGCTCCATCCCAGCAGCAGGGGGGATGCAGCTGGCACACTCCCCTCAGTGCTGGGCTCCCCGTGCTCCCCCAGTCCTCACCGTGAGCGCGGTGCCGGTGTCGGGGCCGTCAGCTGTGCAGGGCTGTGCGTGTTCCTGCCTCTCCAGCACCTGTGAACACGTACATCCATCCCTGCAGCCACCCAAAGTTTCCTGCTATTCCTAACCCAAACCTGTCTCCTCCTTCTGCCGGGGGTCCCAGGGGTCCTGGCGAGACGGCCTCGGGCTGCTGCATCTCCCAGTGTCCCGGGGCTGGGCTGGGAGAGAGAACATCAGAAAGCTGCAGCAGGCAGAACGGTGGCTCCTCGGTCCCTGCTGCTGCTGCTGCTGCTGCAGACCTGGCTCCAGCAGCGTTAGGCAGGGAGTGAGGAAGGACAGGTTGCTCTCCATCATTGCCCATGCGTCAGTGCCCTCGGCTCCCCCCGCTTTGCTGCTGGCTGGGCAGGGTGGGCACAGCACCCTGTGGCTCTGGACTCCTGGTGTGGACCCTGTGGTGGGAGGCAGGGCTTGTGGAGGCGGGGGGGTGGAGGTAGCTGCGCGTTAGGGGTGATCTGTGAGTCCTGGAGGCACAGGGGATGCTGCGAGGGTCTGACCCTGCTCGCCCTCAGCTCGGGCTTTCCCAGGGAGTTTTGTCTCAGGGATGCACTTCCCTGGCTTAGGGTGCAATGGGGCTTTGGAGGTGATGGATGGAGGGATGGATGGAGGTATGGAGGGAGGTAGGTCACCCCAAACTGCCAGGGCCTGGACCCTGATGTTGTCCCCTGGTGTGGATGCTCGCCGTTGGGTTTACCTTGCACCTCCCTGTTGTGCTGGTCCACCTACGCCTTCCCGTTGCCATAGCGACTCTGCAATCTGATCTGCCCAACTTCTGCCTGCTTTTCCTGCCTTCTCCCCCAAAACCCTTGGCCCTCATGGTGCCCTGAGAGCAGGATGGAGACCTTGGCCCCTGTGCTGGGGAGCACAGCCGCTACCTGCTTCCCCCAGCATAGGGACCAGGCAGTGATGGGGTGTAGACCCCCCCCCCTAATTCCCCATCATGAGCAGGCTGAGGATGTGCTGAGCCCCAAGCCTGGACCCCAGAGAACCCGCAGCATGAGAAGGGTCCCTGACCTTGGATGTGGAAGCCACAGCAGGGGCTTTTTAAAGCCCAAGCAGGCAGCTGCATGGCTGATCCTCAGCAGAGCACTTGTCCTGACACATCACCGCTCCGGTGTGCATCGCTAGGGACGTGTTGGTGCTGGTTTGCTTTGTGGTGGCATCGGGGAGAGGAGGGGGCTGCCTCAGACATGGTGACAACCCACTATGGCATCTCAGGTGACATCTCTTGATGGCCATCAGAGCCTCTTTGGGCTGGAGGCTGGAGAGAGGTGCAGTAAAAACCAATCCCCTGCCTAAAGTGCCCTTTGCCTGCTGCCGGGAGGACTTGCCAAGACCCCCACCCTGAGGAGCCCAGGTGTGATGGGAAGCAGACCCAGTGCTCCTGCATCCCATCTCATTTTGTGCCAGCCTATCCCCCATATGCTGGGATGCTGGGGGTTGGAGAGGACCTCTTGCAGTAATTGGGGCACCCCAGATGTCTGTGCCGCTCTTCACCCCGGCTGCTGTTCGCATCCACCTCTCGCTCTTGTCACTTGGCTGTTTCCACTTTAATTCAGCTTCTCTTGTGCTGAAAAGCATTAAAAAAAACCCCCAACTTTAATAAGGAGAAACAGATTAAATTCACTTTAATGTTATTTTTCAAGGAGACTTTTTGTTTGTCAAGACATTGTGCCTGGGGGGGGACTCTATCAGAAACTGGAACTCCTGAAAATGAGTTAATTAAAAAGCCAATGAAACTGCCTCTGTCCCTCCCTTCGGTGAGGCGTGCTGGGGATGCTGCTGCTGCCCATTTCAGAGGGAGCCATTCGGTCCTGCCTTGTTAATCGCTAACGGATTTGTGGGATAATTGCAAACCAGGGGATGTCTGGCTTGGTCAGGGCAGTGACTCACTTGGATTTCATTTCCCCTCCTGGTTTTCTCCTGGGACAAAGACTCTTTATTTATTTATTTGAAAGAAATAAGCTTAACTACAACATGTTCTGCGCCCCATTCGGTCCCCCAGCTCAGTGTCCCCCCCCCCCCCTTCTGTGTGCAATGCTGGGGCATCTCCTGTGTGTGCACAGGTACCCTCATAGGATGCAGGAGCATCTCAACCCCCCCCTTTTGCCCTTGCACGCCCGCTCGAGCTCCCCAGCACACGCCTGTGCACACGCGTGCGCATGCCTGTGCTTTGAGGGAGGTGGAGGGGGGATAGTGAGCCCAGTCCTAGTTAGTCCATCATTTTGCAGCATCATGGACATGACTTTCATTGTAATTATAATCTCAGCCTTTGTAATTCTTCATACCTTCTGCACAGCTCTGCTGCAAGCGAGCTGCTGGGTTTATTGGTTGTAACGAGCCTGTCGCTTCAAATCCTCTCGCAGACCATTATCTCCCTTTGATGCTTTTGAAGAGCCAGTGATATGTTAATTCTACCTTGGCCCTTTCCTCTTCCCTTCTCTCTGTACAAATCCACCCTTGCCAGCCTGGCTGGCTGCCGCCCTGCTCGCAAGGGCAGCTGGGCACCGCGCTCAGGGGGGGTCCTGGATCTGTCTCCCCTGGGTTTTGGGGGAGCTGGTGGGAGGTGGGTACGCTTATGGCTGTGGTTGGTTGTGGCATCCTGGTCCTTGCCACCTCCTTGGGCAGAGCCCGTGCTGAAGGAATGCATCCTCTTTGCTGTAGGAGAGTTGGGGTGGGTGGAGGATGAGCTGATGGCAGGATGGGCTGGGCAAAGCGCCGGCGCTGAGCCCTGCTCCTGCCGAGCCCAGTGCGGCAGTGAGGACAGATGGAGCCCTGAAAGGTCTGTGTGGTGGTGTCCATCGCTCGCTTGGCCTGGCAAGCAGCACCAGATTGTCAGCCTTGGACAGCCCTGCCTCTCAGCAGGGTACAGGCAGCGCATCCCATATCCCCCATCCCAGCCCTGCCATGGCACCAGCAGCAGCCCCAGCTCTGCTCGGGAGTCCCAGGTACTCACTGTGCTGCCAGCAAAGGGGCTTTTCTGGAGCTGGATCCAGGGTCCTGGGAGAGGGTGGGTGCTGTGCCATCCTGGGGCATGCTCCAGGTCATGCTAAGCATCCCAGATCCCTTCCAGAATATTCTTGATTCCCACCCATGGTACTTGGGGTTCAGACCAGCTCGTTGCCGGTTTGATGCGGAGCGGCTGTGTGCGGTGGGGATGTAATTTATGGGCTTTGTGATAAGCCTGTCCAGTCATCCTAAAATAATAAATAAAATACAGACCAAGGGCTGGCATGAGATAGGATCAGTAATATCAGGGTCTGAGGAAAAGTACCCAGACTCCTCAACAGTGAAATAAAGAGCATGGAGTAGTGGTGGGGTGTTTATAAAAAACACAGAGGGAAAAAAAGTCAGGAGCATCATTTCCCACCACAGACTGGGTTGGGGCCCTTTAGGGACTGGGACAGACTGGTTTGGACAGAACTTGGAGTATTTGGCCGAAATATCGATCCCATTGTGGCTGCCTGATGCAGCCATTGAGAGCACGAAAGGGGGGGGTTGGGGGATAAGCATCCCCTGGGTGTGAGGGCAGCACATCCATGCATCCAGAGACCAGGCGTCTCTGGGGGTTGGGGGGCTCACCCCCTTTCCTGCCTAGCGGGGAGAACCAGAGTCTGGCAGGGGAAGGGGATGAAGGATTTCCTGCTGCCCCACTGGAAGGTGGCTGTGATTTATCACAGGTCCCTCACGTAGACTTTCCTGGGAGGCAGCACCCACGCCTGGCCCCGGGGAGATGGGCTGAGGGCTGCCAAGCAGAAGCTGATCCCGAGCTGCTGCCCTGTGCAGCTTCACTCCAGACGCTTCCCAATCAAGACGCTGGCATGTCAGATCCTTCAGGAGCTGATGCAATCCCTCTCAGAGACAGAGAGATGGGCCCGTGGTACCCTGCAGCTCAGCAGGAGCGTTCTGCCTACCCTCAGCAGCCTGAGCTTCCATCCCCAGTGGGATGCTTTGGCTTGGAGCACGGTGTGGCTGCGGTTTGGGCTTTGCACAGCCCAGTGGGTACTGGCACTGCCATGAGCCCAGCATCCTGTACCAGGAGCTGGAGCTGCAGAGAGCTGCTGATGCAGCTCATGTGCTAATTGCTGGCTGCGGTGGATGGATGGCTTCGTTGGGTCCCGAAAGGCGTTCCGGGGTGGTTTCTCCATTTCAAGCTCCTGGTGCTTTGGATGGTGCTGGGATAGGCTTGGATCCTGCTGGTTGTTATCTAATAGTGCCTGGTAATCGCAGCTCTGGACTTCTATTTCTGGTTCTTGCTTCTGAGTCACGGTGTGCCCTTGGAAAAGACCTTTGTGCCTCGAGGCTCATCTGCTGCGCTCCTTTGGCTTAAATCACTTCTAAACCAGTTTGGACTTTGGTTGAGGCAGGTCCTGCTTTGGGTCTACTGGTGTCTCATGGAATATTAATGATCACTGCTCCTCCAGTTGGAATGCGAGTGCGCTGCTGCCCCTGGAGATGGGGCTTTGTGTGGATGCACATGGAGCAGACCTTGGCAGCAGAAGGGTTAATGCCCCAGCTGCTCTGTGGGTTGTTAAAGTCCTTGGGTAAATACTCCCTGATGGTCTAACCTTACTGGAACAACTTCTTTCCCTGCTCCCAGAGCATCGGGGTGGAAGACTCCTTAGGAGCCACCGGGCATTGTGGGGACTCATGGGGCCTGGGAGCTTGGGGCAGGCACTTGCTCTCTGATAATAGTGATAGTGGTGATGATACTATTATCCTGTGGTGACAACGGGGAAATAAGTGCTGTAAAGAAGCGAGGGAATAGGCAGGTGGGAGAGGGGAGAAAAGAGCGGTCGAGAACTTTGATCCCAAGAAAAAGGCTGTTGGGACCCCTTCCTGCCCCCTTCACCCATCAGCTGCACATCTCAGTGATGTCAGGATGCACCCATCCCCTTCCGGCAAGGTGGATCTTGTGTCTTGTCACCAGATCGATTTTCCCTCCTTCTGGGTGTGCTGCCTCCTCAGGGCATCCCAGGAGCTGGGCTGGGCTGCGTGGGCATTAGGGGACCATCCCCAGGGTGGGATGAAGCTGCTGGTGATGCTGCGGTGCCAAGTGCACGCCCTGCTCTGCAGTGGTCTGCTTTGCCTGCAGCAGCAGGGACCTCACCTGTCCCCATCCTCCGGCACGGTGTGCTGGGGATGCTCAGCCCCGGCGTCCTCTCGGTCCCTTCGTTGTCCTCCAAGGACTTGCTTGGCTCCTGCAGCCCCATCCTGGCTGTGCCAGCTCAGTGCTGCCCTGCAGAGGGGTCCTGAGCCCCTAACCCACACACCACCCCGCTGCCTGAGGGTGGTGGTCGCAGTGAGGTGCAGCTCCCAGCATCCTTGGGACCTTCGGTGCCGTGTCCCACTGGTGATTAGCGGTGGGTGGCTTGGGCACAGATCCCACCCAGCTCCCCAGCTTGCTGGGCTGCCAGTGATGCCAGCGCCTGTCACTGGCTGTAGCACATCGGCTTGACACCGGTGGCAACGCAGCAGAGAACCCGCAGAGAAGGGGGGGGGGACAGGCCAAAGATGGGGGCAGGATCGGAAAATCCCTTTAAAAATACAAATTATTCCATCTTCCAGCACTGACTCCCAGGGCAGCAGCCTGACCAGCACATGCCAGGGCAGCGTGGGCATACTGGTGCCCCCAGTAGCGATGCTGGGCTGCCATCCCACTCCCTGCTTCACTCTGCCTCAGTTCCCTTGCACGCATCGGGCTGCATGGAGCATCCATCGCTTGCATGATCCAGCTTCCCCCCTTTGCCAGCCCGGAGCAGCATGAAGCTTAAGGAACCCATTGGGATGGGGCTTTAAGCAGAAGCAAGAGCAGGTTTAATGTTGCAGTTTAAAGCCAACGATTCTCGAAAGGAAAACAAAAGTTCAAACCAGAATCTTAATGGTATTTTTTTTTGTGTGTGTTTTTTTGTTTTGTTTTGTTTTCTTTTCTTTTGTTGTTTTATTTTCCGTTAGCAACCCAACTACTGGAGCTTTAAGGTCAGTACTTCTGATTTCTCCTGCTTCTGCTGGAAGGTGCATGCTCTCTTCCAGCCTTGCCTCATCTCTGTGTCTGTGTTAGGGGTGGGGTGGGAGCTCGTGGGGGGAGTTTGTTGTTGAGGAGTCCTGTGTGTGCTGAAATAGCCTGTTCTCAGCTCAGCGGCTGGTGAAGCTCGTGAGAAGCATCCTCTGCTTTTGGGTTGGGCTGTGGGGGAGGACACACAAAGCGGTTCTCTGAGAGGGGTGGATCTGTGTCCTGCCCTTGTTTAGACCCCAGCACCCCAGCGTCTAGTCCTGCTGCTCTGGGGTTAGACCCTAATTCTGTGGGAAACAGCAGAAAAGAGCCTGTCCTGGTTGAGCCCCACAACCCACCTGTGGAGCTCCATCCCAGGCAGAGGGGTCACTCCTGTTTCCAGCCTCCTCATCCTCAGGGGAGGGGAGCAGAGCCTGTCCCTCCCATCCCAAGCACCAGGACCCACCGTGCTTCCCATCGTGGGGCGCTGGTCGCTCTCCTGCCCCGTACCCACATCCCCATCTCCCTCTCCCCTCGTTCCCCGGAGAGCCCAGGTTGAGCCCACACTGCTGGGGCAAGAGGCGAGCTTGGAGGGGTGTGTGTGTGTCTCAGGATGGGGGTGCTGGTGTGCTGCTCCCTAAATCTGTGCTTGCCAGAGGTGGGGTTGGTGGGGGACCAGCAACCATCTCCCCAACACAAAAGCCACCCCAGACCCCAGCTTGCGTTGGGCATGTTGAGGGACCTCTAGACCAGCCAGTGGAGTTATTTATCCAGCTGATGGTGTTGGACCCTGCGGGAGGGGAAGGGGCATCCCTGTCCTGTGTCAGCCATTGCATCTCTGCCTCCACCCTCTGCTCCGGGGTGGAACGGTGCCGGCACCGGTAGGCTCATCCGGAGGTTTGTAAGAATTCCCCCTTTGCTTCGTTGCATCGGGATCTTTGTGCCTGACCCCACCTTTCCCAGCCTACACAAAGGGGACCCTGGCAGGAGTCTCCTGGCAGCGCCCAAGGTCTCTGCCTGCCCGGGGATCCCTGCCAGCACCTCGCAAACAGTTGCCCTATTGTCTGGCAGGTTGAAGTACGCATGTCACCGCGGCTCCCCTTCCTCCCTCCCTCCTCCTCCTCCTCGCCCAGGGATGCTGTGGCAACACTTCAAGGTCAGGCGTGTTGCTGGATGACCTTGGCGTGTTATCCCTGGTGAATTTGCTCTTCCTGTGGAAGAAACAGGCACGTTCCTTGGTTGGCAGAGGGGAGTGGAGGAGCTGTGGGACACGCAGGATGCCCGGCTGGTTCCGAGTGTCCGTTCTTGAAGCACTTGTGGCGTGAAATGTGTGTGAGCAGCAGCTCCCCCGAATTTTCAGCTGTCTGAGTTCTCACTGGCCACGTGTCCTCCAGGACATTCCTGGGACTGGGAGTGGGGGAAGGCACAAAACCCTCATTAATTTTCATTTTCCCCCTTGTTTTTTGTAAGCAATAAGATAGGGGTGAACTTTAGGGGTCCATTGCTCCCCAGCAGCAGCCACAGAGGGGATGTTCAGATTCCTCTCAACTCTGTTTTTCCACCCGAGCCTGGAAATACTTTGTGTTGCTGCTGGAGCATCATCCCTGGCTGATCCCATGGGGAAAAATGTGTTATGGGTTAAATCACCCCCTGCTTCCCCACTGAGGCAGGTCCCCAGCTGCCCGACCCCGCTGCATGAGCCAGAGGCAGCTGGGGATGGCTTGTCGTGGGGGGAGCCCTGTGGAGGGGTGATCCCTGCAAGCAGGTGCAGGGGGGTTCCTTGCAGCCCCCACAGCCACCTGTGTCCCCTGGGGTCTTCTGTAGCTGCGGGCTTGGCCTTCAGCTGGGAACGCTGCCTTTCCCACCCCTGCTCTGTCCCCAAAATAAGAATCCTTAGGTTCCCAGCCTGTGTCTAGCTGCCCCCCACTGCTAGGGGGTGGGGGGAATGCACAGACCCAGCCCTTCTCTGTCCCTCTGCCAAAAAAGCCAGAGCCCTGGCTGATGTGGGCTGGGGAGATCAGAGGGTGGGAAGGGCCATGCCAAACTCCCAGGGATGCAGCGTGCCCCAGGACCCGCTCTCCTCCTGCCCTGGCGTTCCTCACCTGACTAGGGATGGGGTGGGGGGAGTGGGTGCTGGCTGTGATTTGGGGCTCTCTAGGCGTGGGCTTTGGGGGAAGGGGGGCCTTGCATTGCTGTGTTTGCTGGCCGTGGCGTTGGCGATGAGCGGATGCTCGTGGATGTGGATGGCAGTTCCATCGCTGTGGTGGAGGGGTCAGGGAGACCACGCTGTCCTCAGCCATCTCACCCTCTGTGTCCCCTCGGTCCTGGTCCTTGTCCTGCCCTGGCGTGTCCCCAGGATTTCTGTAGAGTGGGAATGTCCCTCCCTGCTCGCACCCATCCTGCTGCTGGGTGGTGGCTGTTGTCCTGCTGCTGCCAGTGCCCAAGTCCCTTGGCCAGGTGGGCTGATACCTTACCCCCCCATCCATCACTGAAACCACATCCTGGCTCACTGCCACCGCCCCTCCGATTTGGGGGTGCTCAAAGCACATTCTGGGTGTCAGCCTCTCCTGGGCAGGAGCATCTCTGTGGGGCACAGGGGCTCCAGGGCCACACATCCCTGGGCCTGACTGGTGGGGGGAGAAAAAAATCCCTTTTCAGGGATGCAGCAGGGAGGGGGCTTCACCGCAGAGACCTGTGAAGGGCGGGGGGGGGGGTGAGGGCTGGGGGCACCCTGCTGCTGCACTAAGGCAGGGGGTGGGCTGGCTCCTCGCTGGGGCGAGTGGGCTGGGGGAGGAATGGGAAGGACCAAAGGCAGAGCTCCCCGAGCTGCTTTGGTGCCAGGGCTTTAAAGGAACATCAAAGGGACCGACGCAGGAGCTGGCGGGGGAAGAAACGGCTGGGATGAGGAAGGGAGGAAAGGGAGGGGGGCACACACGTAGGATGGGACACGTTTGTGCTTAGAACAAGTGTCTGGGGCTGTGTCCCCACGTCGCACAGTGACAGCACAGCCCCTGCTCCAGCCGAGGCCTCAGTCAGGCTTTCGGCCTGCGGCGGCTTGGCCAGGCCAGGCCACAGGCCTCACCAGGGATGCTG
Source organism: Gallinula chloropus (assembly GCF_964237585.1). NCBI lineage: Eukaryota > Metazoa > Chordata > Aves > Gruiformes > Rallidae > Gallinula > Gallinula chloropus. The sequence continues at coordinate 2,229,241 of NC_140111.1, read as the reverse complement.
GTCTCGTCAGCGGGAAGCCATTTCCACCTCCCTCGGACGCCAGGCTCTGCCCAGGCCAGGCCGCAGTGTTTACTTGCAGGAGCTGAGCTTAGCTCCCGTAATCCTGCCTCCCCCTCCCGTGCCCTCCCCCTGGCCTTGGCATCCGCCGCACTCCTCACAGACCCCGGCATTTTATCGCCTGTGGGAGGAGAGCGATGGGCTGGACCCAGGGGAGCAGCTGCAGAGCTGCAACCTCCTTCTTGTTCTTGGGGTGTTCGCTGCTTTTCAGACCTCTCCCAGGCTCTTTGGGTGCTTGGGTGTCCATTAACCCTGGGCATTGGCGCTGTTTTATCATCGCAGCAGGGATGAAAAGAGCATCCTTAGTGTAGGGATTGGGGAAACTGAGGCACCGTGGAACTAAGTGATTTGCCTGAGGGTACCCAGGGCGAGTGCCTCAGCAGGACCCGCAGCAGCGCCTGGTGGGGGGGTGTCCCACATTTGGGGCTCAAGTTCCCTACAGCTGTTGCTGCTGAAGCTGTTTGGTTGGGGTTGGGCTCCAAACCTGCTCCTCGGAGCCTTTTTCCCCCACACATGTCAGGCAGAGCCCGGCCACCCCCCGTACAGCTGTTAAAGCAAATCATGCCTCAAATGCCAGAGCGCTGAGAGCCCTGTCACCTGTCACCGCGGCATCCCCATCGCCAGCGCTGCCAACCCGAGCGTCCCTGCTGGTTTGCAGCCCATGCTGGCTGCCTTCCCTCCCTTCCTCCGTGGCTGCAGCCCTGTGACCCCCAGGAAGGGCTTGTTCCTTCTTTCCCCCCTTCCCCATCCCCTCCCCGTTGTGTTCTCACGCTCAGCTTTGCTTCCCACCCGCCGGCGGCCCCGAAGGATGCGGTAATTTGCTTATTTTTGGAAGATGCTGTCACACGAGGCGGCGGCATCGCCGGGAGCAGGGGATGAATGCGGCCGCTGCTCAGCCCCAGAGAGGGAGGGGATGGCTGGGATGGAGGGGGGACAGGCACCCCCATCCCCAAAACTACAGCCCACCAGTTTCCTCTCCGTAATCCACCCTCTGGGATCATTTCTGCTTCAGGGGAGGTGCTGGGTTGTGTTCCCCCACACACCCCATTTGTCCAGGGTGTTGTGGCAGGGATGCTCCTCTCCCCAGGGATGCCAGGTTGGACACGCCTGGGTGAGGCACTGGGAAGCCAGCTCCAGGGACAAAAGGACATCTGCCTTTGCTTGGGGGGTTAATGATTATCCTCCCTGTGGGATCCAAGGTCACACCAGCGCTGGGAGATGAGGATGAGTGGGCACAGCACATCCTCTCCCCCGGGCTGGTCCCAGCTCCAGCCTCCTGGACACCAGGACCTCCTGCTACCCCAGCACTGCTGGGTGGAGGCTCTTCCACCCCTGTGCTTTTGGGTAGGAACCGGGTGTTTTGGGGGCTGAACGCAGAGTCCTCAGCAGGACAGGATGGTGTGGTGTGGCAAGGACAGCCCTTGGAGCTGCCTTCAGTGAGAGCATCCTGCTTACCGGGCACGTGCTGCCACCCTCACTGCCCGTGCCCAGAGAGGGACAGAGAGGGGACTGCCACCATGGCAGGCAACCAGCTGCTGTCAATATTCATGAGGCTGCAGAGGATCCAGGCTTTTAAATATTCATCAGGCAGGCGAAGGAAGGCGGGAGGATGTTGGTGCCAGCAGGAAGGGGGGAAAAAAATTGCAGAGGTGTGCAGGGGGGGTGGGCAAGCAGCCACCTGTGTCATCCCCACACCCCGTGGAACCATCCAGGCTGTGACTGAGGGCAAAAGGGTGTTTTCTGCTTGGAGAAACAACATCCAAGCATCAGGCTCCTGCTCATCACTTTCTGAGGGTTGGGCAGCTTGTGGGCGTCGCAGGGCAGGCAGGATGGATGCTGGTGTCCTGCAGATGTTTGTCATGGGGGGACACACCCCCTTCTGGGCTGTGCATGGGGCCCATCACAGGGTAGCAAGCTCTTGCCTGGCTCCTGCTCACATCTGGCTGCCGGTAGCAGGCTGGGCACATCTGGAGGGGAAGGCCCCTTGCTTTAGTCAAGGGGTCTGGTTTAAAAAAAAAAACCCTAATCCGATTTGAACGCTAATCCTGTTAACATTGAGATCAGGATTAATTCTGGGTTAATCGGGATAATCCTGACAAAATGTTGAGCATTAGATGCTGGGTGAATTATTGCTGCCGGGAGCGGGACGCTTTTAATTCGGTGCTGAGACCCAGCAGGCTGAGAGGGGTGTGGGGGGGGCTGTGGAGGGGGATGGAGGGTCCACAGCCCCCTTGGGTGGGGAACACTTGTGTATATCCCTTTGTAGCATGGTCAGATCACCCTGGGCCTCTTCCTACTTCCACCTTTGGTGCTGTAGCCCCAGCTGGGATGTACAGGAGGAGGGTGATGCCACAGCCCCTGCATGCGGTACTGGGACAGCTGGGATGCTCTGTCTGATGCCCAGGCTGGGGGGAGCAGTGAGGGGATGCCCAGGCACCAGGGTTGCTGCATCCCAGTCAGGGGTTGCTGCGTCCTGTTTGGGGATGGATGCTGCATCCTGGTCATGGGTGCTGCGTCCCAGTTGGGATTGCTGCACCCCAGTTGGGATTGCTGCGTCCCAGTTGGGATTGCTGTGTCTTGGTTGGGGATGGATGCTGCATCCTGGTGTGGGATACTACGTCCTGGTGTGGGATGCTGCATCTTGGTTGGTGTTGCTGTGTACCAGTTGGGGATGGATGCTGCATCCCAGTTGGGATTGCGGTCTCCTGGTTGGGGATGGATGCGTCCTGGTGTGGGGTGCTGCATCCCGGTTGGTGTTGCTGCATCCCAGCTGGGGATGGATGTTGTGTCCCAGTGTGGGATGCTGTGTCTTGGTCAGGGCTGCTGCATCCCAGTCAGGGATGCTCCCAGGAGGGATTTGCAGCCAAACTTGAGGCAAGGAACCGTCTGCTGGGGCAGTGTCCTGTTACCTGGCTCCTCTTACAAAACAGACGGGCGGCTCTTCGCTGACTCACTCTCTAGGAGCATCAATAATTAAAGATGAGCAGAGCTCGTTAGGAATGAATGAATGAATGGAAATGAATGAACGGAGAGGGCTGTGTTCTTCTGGAGTCAGTTTGTTTGGAGAGGGGTCAGAGCTGCTTCGGGTGACAAGGCTGCTGGCAGGGTGCTCTGGGCAGGCTGGGGTGTCTCCAGCCCTCCTCCCACCCTCGAGCCCCTCCAGTCATTACTGGGGCCTGGAGTGGGGGCACGACATGCAGGTGATGGGCTTTCACCCCAGCACCTCTGAGCCTGAGTGGTGGGAATGGGTGTTACACCCACAGTGTCAGTTTGAAGGCTTTTCTGTGTAGGGGGGTGAAGGAACCATGTTTGCTGGTGTTTTCCCATCCCTTTGTTCTTGAGATCCATTTTCACCAGGGATGGTGCTGGCTGGGAGCAGCTCTCTGAGCCAGGCTTTTGGGGATGCTCCCCTTCAGCTCCAGCTCATAGATATTGACTGTCCCATGCAGCCTCTGGCACCATCACCCTGTCCCACAGAGGCTGTGGGGTCACAGTCCCTGTGCTGCCCCATCCAGATGAAATCTGGGCATTCAGGACCCCGAGCATCACCCCGTGGGGATGCACAGGCAGGAGGGGAGGGGTGCAGGGAAGGCCTGGGAGAGATGTTTATTTTGGTAGATATTCTAATGTTTAGTGTTCCTTTTTGTAGGTAGGGGAGACAGGCAGGGCTGGAGAGGAGTGATGGAGAGCCAGGCTCCAAGAAGCATCAGGCAGCATCCCCACGTGAGGGATCCTCTGCCCCCTCCCAGTGCTGTCTCCAAGGGGTGTGGTGCCAGGAGATGGCACAGAAAGGTGCTGGGGCTCCCCTCAGTCCCACAGCAAGCCCCCTCAGGGGGGGTGACCGCCTGCACAGCTCAGCAACAGCTCGAGCATCCTCACAGCAGTGATGCCTGAACACCCTTCCTCTCTCCCAGCACCGCAGCTGGAGGCTGGCGGGGTCTCCTCACCTTTAGGATGGGTGCTGAGACCCAGCGCCCACCCTGAGAGCTCAGCACATCACCAGATGGGACCTGTAGTCAGAGGCTGGATTAAACGATGAGAGGGGGGGATTATGAGGGATTAATCCAGATCAGTGTCCAACCAGGGGCTGGAGCGGGGGGTTTATGGGCTCGGTAAATAACTGGGCGCGTTGCTTGGCCAGGGCTGGGCTCGCCAGCCCCACGCCAGCTGTTTCCCAAGCTGGCTGCAGTGGGTTTTAGGGTGCCCTCATCTTTATCCCCATCATGTGGTGCGGCAGAGGAGCCCCAAACAGGCAGGAGCTGGGAAGGTGGCGGGGTGGCAGGGCACCCATGCAAGGGCGATGCCCGGCCGGCCCCAACCTGCTCCAGAGCATCGTCCCTGCCCATGGGGTGGGATGGAGCGTGAGCTGGGGGAGTCTGGGGGCTGCCACCGGACCCAGCCCCGCAGCAGCTGCCCAGCACAGCCAGGGCTCCTTCTCCTGGTGACGCTGGGGTCCTGGGGACAGGCTGAGCTCGGGGTCCAGCGCTGCCTGTGGCATTAGCACGGCGAGGGCTTCTCCTTCCCAGCGGCAAGTCCAGGTCTGTATCAGTGCTTGGGCTGTGCTAGATGGGGTTTTTTGGGGGGGGAGAGGGGTTGGGCTCTCTGCCAGGACAGGCTGCAGAGCTGGGCTGGGGGCTAGATGAGGGAAAAGGAGCTGTGTGCCCTGGGCACATCTCCATGGGGTGCTCAGGGAGCCCCTTCCACTGCCCGGTCTCCTTGGAGTAAATAATATTCTCCCCAGGGCTGAAACACCCCCGGGTACCACAGGCTCTGTGTGATGTACGGGGGGGTCTGAAACGGGGCTGAAATGGCTTTGCCAGCCCTGTTGCCCCCAAACCCCTCCTGCCACTCTCCTCCATGCCCCTGGTCCCTCCACTCCTCTCCTAAACTCTCCCCCTCCTCCCTCTGGCCATCTCAGCTCTCCATCTCCCCTACTCCAGTGGGATAACTGCACTGCCCATCACCACCAGGTCCTGGGGTCTCCCAAATGCCACTGGCACCTCGACTAGGTGGTAGGGGGGGATACTGAAGAGGGGTGTGGAGGGAGGGATGGCAACAAGAAGGCTGGGAGGGGGGAAGGATGGGAGCAGCATCCTTATCTAGCCAGGCAGATATAATGAAGCTGCCTCTGTGCTGACAGTAAAGGGATTGTTGGGAGTTTTAGGAGCTAAAAGAATTGCTTAATTGTGTCTTTTTTTAGCTCTGGGGAGATAAGAGACAAAAGCCCCAAGTCTCCCCCTGTTCCCTGTCCCACCTCTTTTATATAAGGCTCAGAGGGAGGCGTGGAGGGGCTGGGGATGCTCCTGTACCCCCCAGCATGCTGTGTGTGTGGGGGGGAGTTCCTGCTGCCTTCCCCAGGAGGGGCCCGCAGGGGAGCTGGGTGCTTTGTGAGTGGGTTTTCCCTGGGAGAACCAGCACAACAGCACCCATGGTGCACTCCTGGGGTGGGAAGGCTTTGCTGAGGCTGCTGCACCAGCGAGATTTTCTCTGCTCTAGCACACAGGAGGTTCTGGGAGCTTTAAACCACTCCCTGGATACAGCAAGCAGGTTTCCTCCTCAGGGCAGGCTGCAGTTGCCCTGAGCCCAGTGCCCATCACCACCCTGACCCCAGTGCCCATCACCACCCTGACACTGGTACCCATCACCGCCCTGACCCAGGGTGCCAATCACCACCCAGACCCTGGTCCCCATCACTGCCCTAATCTTGGTGCCCATTACCACCCCAATCTTGGTGCCCATCACCTCCCTGCCCCTGGTGCCCATCACCCCACCATCACAGCTCTGCCTTCCCCAAAAACAAGCTGCTCAAGCTTTTCCCACCCACAGATCCAGCTGCGGCTGGAGCTCCCGGGCTGCTGTCCCATGGCCTTGGGCAGCTTTTGTTTTGCTCTTGGGCAGCTGCACTGTTCCACCCTCCCTTCCCTTCTCACCCTGCCCATGAACCTCCCACACTCTGAGCCACGGTGTGGGGCAGGCACCAGGACCAGGGGGTCGGGGGGAGATGCTGCTGCTGCTGCCCCTGAGCCCGGCTGCCCCGATGGGTCCCAGCACACGATGCTGTGGCAGAAACCAGCCCAGTGCCGTTGAACCCTGCTCTGTGACACTGTTCCCTGCTCTGTGACACTGTTCCCTGCTCTGTGTGACACTGTTTCAGCAAGAAATGGGTCATCGCCCAGCGTGGCATCGCTGCAGCTCAGGGACAGCGGGCGGGAGAACCGTGTCCCCCACACCCCTCCTCCCCTCCAGCCCCTCACTGTCACTGTGAGTGGGTTTCAGAGGCCACAGGGAAAGTTCTTGGTGGCCACAGTGGATTTTTGGTTCTTCTGAAGCTGCAGGAGAGCCAGTGCTCTGTGTGGGGGTCTGATCTTGGGTTACATTGCCCCTCGGGGCAGGGAGGGGACATAACTGAGAACCAGGGGGCAAAAGACCTTTGCTCCCAGGCTGAAGGTCCAGGGTGGGGTTTGGTCACCTCCTTGCAAAGCGCTGCTGAGCTGCTGGGATGCATCCCTAGATCCTAGCTGGGAGCTGCAGGGGGTGGGCTCCAGTGTGACAGCCACTGGCTGCGTGCAGAGCGATGCTCTGGGTGGGTATGTGGGTGCTGGCGTTGATCCTTGCTGTGGTGGGGCTGGGGGGCTTTGATGAGCCCTTTGGGATGGCAGGTGCTCCCCAGGCAGGAGGATTTTGGGGTCAGGACTGGCTGTGGATGGCTCCTCCTTGTCCTGTGTGGGATGCAGTCTGGGCCAGACGGTGCCAAAGGTTTGATGTTTGTTTTCTCCCCACATGGGATGGAAAGCTCAGCCCACACACTCCGAGCAGAGATCTCAGCAGCATCCCAGGGAGCTGGGGACTTGTGTGTCCCCAGGACCAGGGCAGCCCCCACATCTCCCCCTCTTCTGGAGCAGCAGGGGGCACACCCATCCTGTCACTGGAGATGCTGGTACGGACAGCAAGGCAGGATTTAGTACCCCCCCCTATACCCCCCCCCAGAGCATCTCCAGTGGCACAGGGATCTGGGCACCCATTTTAGAGCCTGTTCTACTCCAAATTGGGTCCTGTCAACTCTGGGTGGGCTGTGAGCCTTGTAAATGGGTCTGGGGGAGGTTGGGGGGGGGGGGGAGCAGAGCCACCGTGGGGGCTGTCGGGCCACGTCGGCACCAGCCGGTGCCAGGGGCGGGAGGCAGGATGTGTGGGGGCTGAGTTGTCAGTTAGTGTGTTATCTTAGAGCAGAGTAAGTCATTAGTGAAGCAGAGCAATAAAAAACAATTCCCTCTTAGTTGGCTCATTAAGGGTCTGCTGGAGGCCAAGGACAGAGCAGCCACCACACCCTCCCCCTCGCTGAGCATCTCTGCTCCCTGCTGCAACCCCTGGCAAAGCCAGAGCAGCCAAAATGGGCAGACAACCCCTCAAATAGCACTTGGGGTCACCCCCTTGCACCTCTGCCCTCTCCATTTCTCCAGCATCCCACCCAGCCTGGGGCAGGCAGGTGCCCTGTGCCCAGTGACAGGGGGCTGGTCCTGTGCCCGTGGAGGTGCTGAGCAGCACAGGGTGCTGGGGAGGGGGTGCTGTGCTCTCACACTTGTGCCATGGGGGCTTTGTGGGGCTGCTGGGTCCCTGCCTGGGGTGGGAGAGCCGATCCCTGAGCACGCTGGGCTGAGCATCAGGCCAGAACGGTCCCTTCTGGGCTAAAAGCCTGTTCACTTCCATCTTCAGCTTTCCCCCTCTTTTTTTTTTCTTTGCCTGATGCCATAATTAGCTCCATCAGATGAGCTTAATTACCTGGGGTCAGCTGTAACCCTGAGCAAAGGCAGAAGATAAGAGGGGACTGGGATCACCTGGAGTGGGGCAGTGCTTCTTGTTCCACCACACAGGCTGGGGTGTGGGAGGGGAGTGTGCTGGGGTGCTGTGGGGGCTCTGCCATGGTGGGGTGCTGTGCTGTGCTGTGGGCACCCTGATGCCTTGGGATGCTGTGCTGTGGGGCTGTGGGCATCCTGATGTGTTGGGGAGCTGTGCTATGGGGCTGTGGGGACCCCAATGTCTTGGGGTGCTGTGCTATGGGGCCATGGGGGCCCCTGATGTATTGGGGTGCTGTGGGGACCCCAGTGTGTTGGAATGCAGTGATGTTTGGGCCCTGATGCCTTGGGGGGCTGTGCTATGGGGGTGTGGGGACCACAGCAGGGTGTAGTGCTGAGCCACATGCACCCTGCTACAGCCTTAGCAACAAGGATGCCACATGGCAACACGGCCTCTGCTGTCCTGTTGTGCCATGGGGAGGGGGAGGCAGCAATCCCCCCCCTTCCCCCCCACCCCCCTTGGCTAAATCGATTGTTTCTTGTGATTCTTTTCCCCAGGCAAACCATGTCCTGGGGGTGGAGTGTGAGCCAGGCACCTCTTGTCACCTCCAGCCAAAGCTCGATGGCTCTTAAAGTCCAGCCTGGAGGTGGGGTCTGGTTTGGGAGTGGGCAGCAGAGAGGGATGGACAGAGGGGTGGATGGACAGACAGATGGAGACAGGGCAGACTGGCATGAACCAGGGGCAGGTGCAGAGGGGATGGGGCTGCCAGAGGGCACAGCCAGGCTGCAGGGCAGCCCTGGCAGCGTGGGTCACGTCCTGGACACGTGGGTCACGTTCTGGCTGCTTGCTCCTGGCCAAGGACCCATCCTGGCTCAGGATCCAGGGGTGCACAGCACAGCAAACCCAGAGCAAGCCAGCCAGCGATGGGGGGGCACCAACCCTCCAGGTTTCCTGGGGCTGTGGATGGACAGGGATCCCCCAAACCCAGCTACAGCCTGAAATCCTGCATGATGTGAACGTGGGTGAAAAGGGTCGATGAGGTGCTCAGGGATCTGGTTTAGCGTAGGATGGGAATGGTTGGACTTGAGGATCCTCTAAGGTCTCTTCCAACCTTGTGATGCTGTGATTCTGTGATGGGGGTCTCCCCATCACCTCCTGTGCCCCATGGCTGGGGATGGGGCTGGTGGCTGTGCCAGCCCAGGTCTGGTCCAGCCCCTGATGTCAGGCTCGGAGCACCCACACTGCCAGCAGCCTCTGTGCTCCGACACCAACCCCACGAAGCCGCCGATGTCGCAGCAATCAGCTACAGCAAGAACATTCCAAGCCCTAGAAAACCCCCACCCCACCAGATTAATTAAATCCTCCAATTAATGTCTAATTTAAAGGATGATGGTGGTGGCTGTTATCATTTCCTAGTGATTTTTTTTCTCCTTTCACTCTTCAAACCAGAGCTGTGTCCCTCCCGTGCTGCCTTTCCCCCACCCCAGGAGCTGTTTGTTCTCCTTCTCTTTGATTTCCCAACGTTAAACACAGGGCTGCAGAAACCCAGCCTTGTATTTTGGGGCACAGATGGGCACCCCTCACTCTGCTGCCAGGCAAGGAGTACCTGGGGCAGGAGAACCCCCTGGCTGGGTGCCTGTGAGGTGTACTCTCGCACAGGGGATGGCTGTGAGATCAGACTCCTGGTGTATTAAATCTTCACGGCTATAAACCTGAAGCCATCACGTTCCCCTGGCTCAGGCAGCCATAAACCTCAGCGCTGCTGCTTTGCTTCCAGAATAAGCCAGGCATTTATGTTTCCCAGGAGCTGGTTCATTGGTGTAATGGATGTGTAACCTCCTGTAATTGCTAAGGTTATTCCGGTGCTCGCAGGCGAGCTCCGGCTCTCTCACCAGCCAGCCAGCTAGGGCTGGGGTTTATTTCCAGAGGGGTGATGGTGTGGGGGTGGGGAGGAGCTTGGGAGGTGCCTGGAAGGGCACTGGGAGGTTTTTGGGATGCAGAGCGCTGGGAGCCTGAAGTGGGAAACGTGAGTGATTGTGAGAGAGAGAAGGGGATGCTCAGTGGTCGCAGGTGCTTAGGATGGGAGGTGGTCCTGCCCCCTGGGGATGGGGTGAGGCGCATCCACATCACCCAGGAGATCAGCAGCATGGACACCCAGCTTCGAGCTGGTGTCAGGTCTGGACTGCAGTGTGGGGATCAGGCTGGGATCTGGGACTCAGGCCCAGCTGAACCGCCCCATCCTGCACCAGGCTCCGGATAAATAGTGGGAGCAGCACACTGCCACATCCAGAGAAGCAGACAGGGCTTGGGGTACCCATCGCAGCTCTCTGCTGACCTCTTCCCTCTCCCCTTCCAGACCAGGAGCTCCCGACACTCCCAGGGCTCCCAGCCTGGCTTGGCCGATCAAGCCAAACTCTCCTTCGCCTCGGCCGAGTCCCTGGAAACCATGTCGGAAGCGGAGCTTCCCCTGGGCTTCAACAGGATGAACCGCTTCCGGCAGAGCCTGCCCCTGTCCCGCTCCACCAGCCAGACCAAGCTGCGATCTCCAGGTATCCTCAGGGCTCAGCATCCCACCGGGATGGGCTCTGGGTGGGAGATGGGTTTGTACCTCCCCAAATAACCCTGGGAGGAGCGGGAGGTGCTGCGTGGCAGGGGGGCTGAGGTGGACTAAGATGCCTTCAGCCTCGGTGCTCCAGGGTGAGGGTGGGTGGTGGGGAGGTCCCCAAGCAGGGCAAAGCTGTGGCCTCAGCACGTCTTTAGGATCACATGGAGGAGGGGCATAGGGCACACCTCACCCTCTTCCTGCTCCCTCTGCTTCCAGGGGTCCTTTTCCTGCAGTTCGGGGACGAGACGAGGCGCGTCCACATCACCCACGAGATCAGCAGCATGGACACCCTGCACGCCCTCATCGTCCACATGTTCCCCCAGAAGCTGACCATGGGGATGCTGAAGTCTCCCAACACGGCCATCCTCATCAAGGATGAGTCCCGCAACGTCTTCTACGAGCTGGAGGACGTCCGGTGAGGATGGGGTGGGTGGTAGATGCTCAGAAATCCACCACAGGTTGTTTTTCCCTTTATTTAAGGGGGCCACAAATGAGGAAATGGGTGGGATGAGAGCTGAAGGGTGGGGGGGTGGGTGCAGTCGGGTGGCTGGGGGGTTCAGGGGATGCCTGCTGGGGATGCTCACTGCCCCGCATCTCCTTTCAGTGACATCCAGGACCGAAGCATCATCAAAATCTATCGGAAAGAGCCCCTCTATGCCTCGTTCCCAGCCTCCCACATCACCAACGGCGACCTGAGGGTAAGAGGGGATGGTGTTGGCGGGGAGGAGGGGGGGAACCTACAGTGTGTGCGCACCTGGGGGGGCTGGGACCAGTAAAGACAGAAAGCAACGGGGATGGGAAGAGCAACGGGAAGGGAAATGGGGATGGGAAGGGGAACAGGGATGGAAAGGGTAAGGGGGATGGGAAGGGGAACGGCGTGTGTTTGTGGAAGAAGTAATGACTGCAATTCGTCTTGCCCGTTGTTAAGTGTTACTTTATGAGAATGGATGTTTGGGGCCTGACAGCAGGGTAATAAACTAGATAATTAGGGGATTCATCAGGATAAATCATCCCACTTCTGGATGGGAAGGAGGGAGCTGCCGTTGGCCAAGGCCAGGTGACGGCGCGGGAGCCGCAGGTCTGGGTGCTGGGAGGGTCCCAGAGCAAGGGCAGGGTCCAGCCCGCAGGGACCCGGTGCTGATGCCCCTGCCCCTTTCTGCAGAGGGAGATGGTCTACACCTCCAGGGAGTCCTCTCCCACCCGCCGGCTGAACAACATGTCCCCGGCATCCCACCTGGCCTCCAGCTCCCCTCCGCCGGTGCTCCAGTCCTCCTCCCCATCCCGCTCCCGCATGTCCTACAGCGGGGGCCGCCCGCCCTCCTACGCCGGCAGCCCCGTCCATCACGGCGAGCGTCTCTCCAACCTGCCTCCTGCCCAGGGGGTCTCACCCAGCCCCAGCGCCATCCTGGAACGCCGGGATGTGAAGCCGGATGAGGACCTGGCCGGGAAGAACGTGGTGCTGGTGAAGAACGAGGGGCTTTACGCCGATCCCTACGGCATGGTGCACGAGGGCCGGCTCAGCATCACCTCCACCCAGTCCCTGGCGGGCATGGGGGACCCTTTTGGCTACTCGGGGGGGCTGTACAAGCGGGGCTCGGTTCGCTCCCTCAGCACCTACTCGGCGGCCGCGCTGCAGACGGAGCTGGAGGACAGCCTCTACAAGCCCAACGCACCCATCTACAGCGACACGTATGGGCCGGGCTTGGGGTTCCGCATGCCCCCCTCCTCCCCACAGAAGATGGCTGATGGCCGGCTGGTGGACGTGCAGCCAGGGCAGAGCCCGCACAGCCCCTACTCGGGACCCCCCAGCCGCTCCTCGCCCGTCCGTCAGTCCTTCCGCAAGGACTCCTGCTCCTCTGTCTTCATGGAAAGCCCCGTCAACAAGCCACGTAACCCCAGCTCCTCCGGCCCCCCGGAGCTGTTTCCCGGTCCCAGCGATCGCCCACTCTCGGGGTTCAGCTCCCCTGGACCAGCCAAGGACACGGAAACCAGGTGAGATGGGGTGCGTGAGACCCCCTGTTCCCCATGGAGAGGAGCTGTTGCTGCTGGGGTGGTTTCTATTAGCATGGCTGGGGAGGTAGAGGAAGGGTGGAGGGAGGGTGGAGGGAGGGTGGAGGAAGACAAAGGTGTGGCAGAGGCACCAGGATGGGTCTGGAAGCACCAGGGCTGAGGGGAGCGACTGGGGGTCGCTGGAAGCATGAAGAGAGAGGGAACGAAGGAGCTGGTGACCCCAGCGCTGCTGTCACCCTGATGTCCCTCCCTGGATGTGCACACAGTGGGTGGGTGTGGGAGGAACCAGGGCCTGGCTGAGGGTGTGGGCAGAGCTGGAGCCAGGTCCTCACTCAGCCCTTCCCCTGGCAGGGAGCGGATGGAGGCGATGGAGAAGCAGATCGCCAGCCTGACGGGGCTGGTGCAAAGCGCGCTGCTCCGCGGCTCCGAGGCCGAGACCCCCAGGTGAGGAGCTGGGGGGGGAGAGGGGGACACACAGACATGGGGGGATCTGCTGTGGGGAGGGGGATGCCACTGGTGGGGCTGTTTGCTGCTGAGGCTGGGAGCTCCTGGCCCCCTCCTGGGGACCACCAGTCTGGATGGAGGTGCTGGGTCCGACCTCATTCTTCTCCCTTTCCCTGCAGCGAGAAGACAGAAGCCACCAATGGTGGGACCCCCCCATCAGCGTGTAAGTGATGGAGAGCCAGACCCCCACCCTACAGGCACCCACCCCCCACTTCTGCCCACATCTCTTAGGAGTCCCAGGGTGGGTGCAGGAGCAGGAGCTCTGCAGCCCTCACCCCATGTTAGTAACCGGCTGGACCCCCCCCCGCCCCATTCCACTAAGGAGCTGCTGCAGAGTGGCTTCTCCTTGGAACCAGTGGGTGAGGGGAGTCTGTAGACCACCCAGAGCTGCCACACCGGGGCACACAGTGGGGAAACGGTGGGTTTCCCTGGAAGAGCAAAGGAGCGGGGTCTGCTCCCCCTCCACCCCCTCAGCATCCTCTGCTCCCTCCCCACAGCAACCAGCCGCAGCGGCATGGGGACACCGGTGCCTGCGCCACCGCCACCTTCGGTCACCAGCACGCCGGCGGGGCAGCCCACTGCCATCACCCGGTTGCACATGCAGCTGCACCTCCACGACCTGCAGCAGAACGCCAGCGACCTCCGCAACCAGCTGCAGCAGCTCAAAAAGCTGCAGGTGGGTACCGGCTGTGAGGAACGGGGAGTGGGTAGGACCCCCAGCGCAGCTCTTATTGGGCCGGCATCAACTGGGGAGCAGGAAAATCCCTCTTCCCTGCTGGTTTTGCATGGGGCTGGGTTTGGGAAGGTGAAGGGATCCCTCCTCGGAGCTGTGCGCCCAGCCCTGCACCCACACAGGTCCCTCTCATGGTGGGGGGTGGGATCTTACCCAGGTTGAACCCCTCCCATCCTCCCCATCCCTATAGCTGCAGAACCAGGAGACAGTGAAGACGATGCTGCGCCGGACGGAGACGGAGATCAGCGTGCGGGTGACGGACACTATGCGCAAGCACGAGGACCCCCTGCAGCGCCAGCGCAGCTTGGTGGAGGAGGAGCGGCTCCGCTACCTCAACGAGGAGGAGCTCATCACCCAGCAGCTCAAGTGAGCCAGGGCTGGTGGCAGGGAGGGGAAGGGGAGGGGGGAGTATCTGAACTCTGACTTCCACCCTGCTTGGGTGTCAATCAGCAGCTCTGCACGGTGCCAGGATACAGCTTTGACTGTGTGCCCAGCGCTGAGGGGTGCCAAACCCCTGCCAGGCTGGTCACCCCCAGGGGTTTCCAGCATCCTGGAGCGGCTGTGACACCCCTGCCCTGCCTCTGTGCTCATAGTGACCTGGAGAAGTCAGTGGAGAAGATCCAGAAGGATTTGGCCCACAACCACCGGCTCATCCCAGTGCAGGAGCTGGAGGAGAAGGCTGTGGTGCTCAAGCAGCTGGGAGAGACGCTGACAGACCTCAAGGGTGAGGAGGCTGATGGGGCTGGGGCTGGGTGGTGAGTGGAGCCTCACCTGCATCTCCCTGCTCCATCCTCGCGTGTGGGATGCTCCGGGTTGCCTCTGGGTTTGTGTGTTTGTGGCTGCAGGGGTGTTTTCCTGCATCCCCAGGGCTGGTACCCTGCTGCTCCTCAGCACTGGGTGTGTCCTGCAGACTTTGGGCTGCTGCAGGGGTGAGGGCTGCACCCCATGCTCCTGCTCTGTGCCCCCAGTTGCTCTATTAACCATCCAAAGGACTCTGCCTGAGCTCCCCCAGCAGCTCTTGGCTGTTCAGACCTGGTGCCAGTCCCTGTCCCACAGGAATGTGCTGTCACCCACACTCGTGTGTCCTGCAGCCTCCCATCCCTTGACCTTCCCCATCCCCAGGCTGTCCCCATCCTGCCTTTCACAAGCCCTCAATTCAGAGTGACAGAGCTCCTGCCTACCAGCCCCAAGGCAGAGGGTAAATGCTGATTCAGCAGCGGTCACAGTGAGAAGGGGGGGCCACGGGCAGCCAGGAGGGAGGCTGGGGATGCACAGGGCAGAGGTAGGAGCAGCTCTGCTTTCCCACAGCCCTTCCCTAAAGCCGGGCTGGTGCTGAGCAGCCGGGATGGTGAACAGAGCACTGGGCAGGGAGCCCAGAGCAACCTGCTCCGTGTCAGCCCCCACCACCAACCCCCAGCTCCAGGGCAGAGGTTGGTCCCCATGGATACGTAGGGGGGGCACCATCAGGAGCCCAGACTGGTGCCTGTGGGTGGATGGAGGAGGGTTGATGGGCACAGCAGGAGAAGCACCAGCCTGGACTCCCCAGGGTTCATCCCACATCACCAGTACCACAGCCATGGTGGTTTGGGTAGGCGTGGGGTACCCTCACCCTGGTGACACCCCCTCCACCCACCCCCAAAACTCTCTCCCACCCCAGCCCAGTTCCCCAGCCTGCAGAGCAAGATGCGGGTGGTGCTGCGGGTGGAGGTGGAAGCCGTCAAGTTCCTCAAAGAGGAGCCCAACCGCCTGGACGGGCTGCTCAAGCGCTGCAAGACCGTGACGGACACCCTGGCCCAGATCCGCAGGTGAGCACCGAGCCCTCACCCTGGCCCAGATCCCCAGGTGAGCACCGAGCCCTCACCCTGGCCCCTTTGAGCACCTCACAGGGGATGCAGCCGGTCCCTTCGTTCGCCCCAGTGCCCCCGTCCCGTGTGTGTATCGGTGCCCACTCTGTGTTTGAGATGCCAATCCCAAGGGTTGTGGAAAAAAGTCTCATTCTTCTGCTGAGGTACCTAAAACCCCCCACGGATCCCTCCTGGTGGGAGCCCCTCTTCCCAAAAGGACTTCTCCTTACCTCCTCAACATGAGTGTATACCCCAATAGAAAGGCAGCCCTCGGTGTGACCCTTTCCTGAGGAGCTGGAAAACGTTCTGCTGGAGGGAAGGAAAAGGAAACTTCCCTTCCAGAGCCAGTGGGAGGCTGAGCCCACCTGCCTCTTCCCATTACCAGACCCCCTGAGCTCGTTGCCAGCCTGGATTTCTATGGCAATGAGCCCATGTGATGGTGCCATGGCTGAATCTACCTGTCATTCCCTGGCCCTGAGAACCCCTGAGGGGCTTTTGAGCAGGTCTGACAGAGGGGCAGGATTTGGAGGGACCCAATTCCCTGTGAGGTCCCTGAAAACAGCCATCCAGGGAGAGGAGTTTGTCCGTGTGCTCCCTGAGGGGCTCCAACCTCTTCTTAGAGAGTGTAAACCTTCAGCCATGGGATGTGGAGTTACAGGAGGACAAGGTGTTTTTGTGGCGTGGTTCAGAGAGGGTGCAGGAACACCCTTCCCTGACCCAGCACCATCGCTGTGTCCCTGGCAGGCAAGTGGACGAGGGTGTGTGGACATCCCCCAGCAACCTCAGCCAGTCCCCCAAGAAGGTGGCCCCTGAGACAGACTTCAGCAAAGGGTTGGATTTGGAGATGCCCACCAGCCCCCCCGTGAGCCTCCATCACCTGACGGCTGTCACCGAGACCCTGGGCATGCCCAGCTTTGGGCACAGCCCCCCCCAAACCCAGACCCACCCCTCCAAGAGCAATAACCCTTCCCGAGCTCCGGAGATGGTACCTGCCAAGACCCAGACGGGCCCAGAGACCCCCAGCAAGAAGAGTGCAGACAAAGCTGTATCCGTGGAGGTGAGAGCCTGGGGTGGGCACCTCAGCTGGTGTGTGTGTGTGGGGGTCTTCTAGAGGGTCTATCCCAGTTGAAACTGGGAACAGGAACTGGGTCCATCCTCCTCCTTGTGGGGTTTGTAGCCGATGGGGTGTCTGGAGGGTGGGGAGCCCCAGGTGATGCAGCCTTGGGAACACCCCCAATTCCACATTGAGGGAGGAGAGGGGTGTGCAGCTTGATGAAGGGGACGATGCTGCCCTGTTAATACCCCCGTAGACTCCTCCCAGGCTGAGCAGCAGGTTGGGGGGATGCAGCAGCAGGGCTGTGGGTCGCATCCTGCCTGGAAGGGTGGGAGAAGGTGCAAGGGGCTCAGTGTGCTGCCCACAGGCTGCTGAGCGGGACTGGGAGGAGAAGCGGGCGGCGCTGACCCAGTACAGCGCCAAGGACATCAACCGGCTCCTGGAAGAGACGCAGGCTGAGCTGATGAAGGCCATTCCCGACCTGGAGTTCGCTGCCAAGCACAAGCAAGGTGCCGGCAGCAGCAGCACCGCCTCCACACCAGAGCACAAACCCTCCAAGCCGCAGCATGCGCCCAAGTCGGGGGGCAAAGGGGACCCCAACGGCCGCAGGGGCTCAGGTAGGTTCCACCTCTGGATCCCGGGGCTGGGGGTGCCTGATGCTGCCTGTGCCATCGCCGGGGGGTCACCCTGGGCTGAGCCGGGGTACCCCAAAAGGGAGGTTTGTGCCTGGGGTGATGTATTAGAGGGGCAGGGAAAGGTCTGGGTGCCCTCACAGTATCGTTTGTGCCCAGACGAACTGACGGTGCCACGATACCGGACCGAGAAACCTTCCAAATCGCCTCCGCCTCCTCCTCCTCGCCGGAGCTTCCCCTCATCCCACGGGCTGACCACAACCCGCAGCGGCGAAGTCATCGTCACCAGCAAGAAGGAGCCTGGTTTTATGAAGGTAGGGAGCAGGGGGGCCGTGGCGTGGCTGCTGAGCCCGTGGGTCACCGTCGGCAAGACCAGCCCAGGCTCCTGGTACCTCCTCACCCCTCACTGCCCTGCTCCCCCCTTGCAGAAAGCTGAGTCGGAGGAGCTGGAGACCCAGAAGCCCCAGGTGAAGCTGAGACGGACGGTGTCAGAGGTGGTCAGGCCGGCGTCCACCCCTCCCATCATCGCCTCTGCCATCAAAGACGACGATGACGAGGACCGCATCATTGCGGAGCTGGAGGTGAGCGCGGGAGGGGCTGCGGGGTGCCCCAGCTCACCCGCACTGGAGGCGATGCCCACACTGACAGCGTGGCTATGCCCAGCTCGGGGCACCTATGGAGAACACCTTGGGATCAGGTCCAGAAACACCTTGGGATTGGGGCCAGGGAATGGCATCCTGAGTCCTGGCAGGATGCCGCAGGGATGGACAGCGCGGAGCAGGTGCACCCTGCTGGATCCCTCGCTGGGTCCAGGTGCCGTGTGCCTGGTTCACTGTGTCTCTTTGGTCAGACTCATTTGGTTTTTAACTCCATTTTTTGGGGGTTCACTGGGGTTTGTGCACAGGGTGCCCTGCAGAGATCCCACTTGAGATGCCGTCCTGATGCTCTGAACACCCCAGGCTGGCTGTGCCCTATGACCTCCCCTGTTTGCTGCAGTCGAGGTGCCTGAGTGGGTTGTGGATGGTTTTCCCTGGCTGGATTTGCCCCAGGGAGGCAGGGACCTCGGCAACGCTGCAAGCAGGGACCCCAGAGACAGGGCAGGACCCCTGCTTCAGGCAGGGACACTGGCAGTGCCACAGGCAGGGACCCCAGGGATGCCAGCAGCAGAGGAATGGCATCGCCTCGGTGGCTGATGAGAACAGCCCACGTTTCACTCACTGAGACCCAGTCCTGGCTTGGCCCCGGCAGCATCCCCGCAATCCCGGGGCTGCGTGTCCAGCATCCTCCAGCCTCCCCGCTCCAACCGGCCTGTTTGACTCCCCAGGTGTTTCAGAGAAGCTCTGCCTCCCCTTTCCTCCCCAAGCTCCGCCACGACGCGCTCGCGGCTGCCGTCTCCCCTGGGCTCGCAGACTTGTGGCCCAACGGAGCCTCCGTGGCAGCCGAAGGATGGAAGGTAACAGCTCGCTCCGAGCGACGATCCCTTCCGCTGACGGGCTGCACTTTAACCACCTCCTCTCCCACCTCTTTAACTCACTTCTGCTTCTTCCTCCGACTTAACAAACTAATAACGGCTTCTCTCCACTCCCCTGCTCACCGCCGCAGCGGGCACGGCACCGGGGGCGGCACGGGACCCAGCACTAACCCACGCAGCAGCGGCATGGGGCTGCTGTGATTCCCATGAGGATGGGAGGAAGGAAGGGGCCACCCCCAGCACCACACTGGGCAGGGCATGGGGAGGCTCTCACACCACGCTGGGTGACTTGCCACCACCCGGGGAGGGTGTCACTGGCCGGGGGCTGTGGTGGGTGGTGCATGTAGGGATGCTGCTCCACGTGCATGAGGAGGGTGGAATGGGAAAGGCTGGACCAGAGGCCAGAGGCTGCTGGGACCTGCTTGGGCTTGGTCCTATCACCCCTCCTGGCTGCTGGGATGCTGAGCGGGATGGCTCAGCCCCACTCCCTCACAGCCTGCCTGCCTTCCTCCCTGCCCTGGGATCCCAGCTGGAGAGCAGGGGGAAGGAAAGGTGACTGGAGAGAACATGAGGTGGAGCAGAGAATGCTTAGGGATGCAGAATGGGGGGACAGAGAGGGGCAGAGGGAGTGCTGCTGAACCCCTCATTGGAAAGCAGCCTCATCCAGGGCAGCTCAGCTGTTGGTGGGGATCTGGGTACGTTTTGAGGGTCCCTCCCCTCACCTGGAAGACTCAGCAGCATCCCCTGTCCCTGTGGGCAAGGACCCCTCTCTCCTGAGCTCGGACAGGTCCAGCTCCGCACTCATCTCTTCTTCCTTCTCCGCCCTGGGGTGCGATTCAGACACCCCCAGTGAGACCTGCTGTGACAGGGCACATGTCCCTGCTGCCCACCCTGTGCCACCCAGCTGCACAGTGTAACTGCTGCATTTCCCAGCTCTGCCAGGAGGCCACGGTGCTGGTCGCAGCCGCCCTGCCCATGGGTGCAGCTGGGTGCCTCTTCTGCCAGAGCATCTCTCCAGCTCCCCTTCCCTCGCCTCTGGCTCTTGTCCCCTGGGCATCGCACGGCTCGTTGCATCTCCCTAGGGACAGGAACACAGAAAGGACAGCCTTTCCTAGGTGACTTCTTGCTCCTCAGGGTTTTAAAGGTCTGCTGCCGCTTGGCAGCTCATTTGCTGGTCACCCCAGGGAGCCACGGTGTCCTGTGGGGCTGAGCTGTGCCCTCACACCAGTGCCGTGCCAGTTTATACCAGTTTATAGGAGAAACCTGAGCGACACCGTGGCAGTCGGGTTTCCAAAGGCATTTGAGAGGTGCAACAGCACCTACTCACTTCTGCTGACAACTCCAGGCAAAGTATTGCCCAAAATCGCTGTCCCAGGTTGCCTTAAGCACGGTGGAAAAACCAGTCCCTGCCCAGTGGGTACTGGTGGAGCTGGGCAGGAGGGAGCTGAGCGCTCTCTGGCCAGTGTCCCCTCGGTTGGGCACTAGGGGACCCGAGCAGTGTGTGCAGACACAGCATCCTTCCCGGTAGCTCCCGGCTCCCTCCCACCGCTCTCCCCTGGCTCTTAATCTGTCTGAATTCTCTACCTAGGAGCCGCTGGCCCTGGCAGCCCCGGGGAGCAGAGCTTTCTCCCTCCCGCAGATTGTGCTCACCGAGTGGGTGTCTGAACCACCATCCCCTGAAGCCGAACCGGAGGCGCGGGTGGAAACGGGCTGCTCGGAGCACGGGCTCCCGGCCGGCACCGGAGGAGCAGGAGGGGGTCTCACACCCCAGGGGGGAAGGAAGTGCCGTGCGTCTCCTGGCATCTCCAAAAAGTCTCTGTCCATACGTGGGTACCCCCCAGCCTCAGCCCCTGCAGCCCGGGGCTGTGCCCATGCAGCTGTGGAGACGTGGAGGTTCCCTCTGGCACCCGGCACGGTCCCGTCTCTCCCAAAGCACAAACTGAGCCGTCCCATGGGGCAGAGAGGAGGGAACGCTGCTCTGGGTGCTGCTGGCCGGCAAGAAGGCAGCAGCAAGACTTCCCAGCCAGGTCCCTTGGCTCCAGAGCATCCTCGTCACTGGGGAGATGCCACGGGCCCTGGAGCTGGTGAGGCAGTGCCCCCCTCCACTGGCACAGGTGGCAGAGGGTCTGGTGGTGTCCCCCGGCTTCCTGGTGATGGGGACCCCCAAGGAGGAGCCAGGCAGAGTGTGTGGGAGGCATCGCTCCCTCCCGGACCCTCTGCTGGGATTTGCAAACCTGCACGGAGGGAGGACAGCTCTCCAGCCCCAGTCTGCCCAGTGCCAAACCCCAGAGCTCCCCCAGGCAGGGATCCTGTCCCACGGGGAAGCCACCAGCCCCGGGCTGAGCATCCCTGGGAGCAGGTTGCTGCTTTCTCAAGGCCAAGCCATCGTGCAGCATCGCTGGGACAGGGTGGCCAGGCTCCTGCTGCTGGGGATGAAGGTGGCACAGAGGATGCCAGGGCAGGGGGGATGGCAGCAGAGGGGGTCTGCAAAGGACCGTTGTCCCCTCGCCGCTCCATGACTCAGCACAGCAGGGAGATCTGTGAAGGCACATACCAGAGGCTGGATAGCCTGGAAGAAACCATCCGTGAGCTGGAAATAACCATCAGTGAGATCAGCAGCCACCCCTCGGTTGAATTTGCCTCTCCTAATGACCGGCTCGGACAAGAGGGATCCAAGGATGCCAGCAAGGAGACCAGGGAAGGTCTGGGGGATCTCAAACACAGCACCTGTGACCACAGCACTGCTCTGGACCTCAGTCAGGCCAAGGATGATGCTCCTGGGAGTCCATCTCCAAGCAAGTCCAAGCCACTGCTGCTCCCCAAGCCGCAGCTGCCCCTCAACACGCCGCAGGTTTATTTTCTGTTCTCCCTCTTGCCGTGCTCTGCCCCGGGACTCACTCTGATGTCTCTCCTCCTCCACCTGCTCCCTCTCTGTGACTCTACCTCCAGGCAGAGCCAGGGTGGAAAACCCATCTCCTTCTCTTCCCCATCCCTTGAACGGGTTTGGGAAGCGCAGGCAAGCGGGAGCGAGACTGCGGGCAGCAGGGATGGCAGCGCGGAGACGGGTGGTGCAGGGTGGGTACCACCGACCACCCCTCGCTGGTGCCAGTGCTGCCTGGTGCCCATCCCATCCACTAGCACCGAATTAGACCCTGGATGAGCTGGCTGAGCTGATAGCCTCTGCCCTGGCAGGTTTTGGGGGCTGAGCACACTGCTCAATGGGCTGTGGGGCTGGCAAGGAGCATCCCGTGGGGCCAGCAAGGAGCATCCCATGGCTGGTGAGGGCTGGGTGTGCAGGATGAGGGAGCAGCACTCCTCATTTTGCTGATGGCTTTTCTAACGACTGGCAGTTGGAGCATGGCTGCGAGCAGCAGCAGCTGTTTCCCCTCATTAAATCCCTGAAGCCACCCAAATTGGTTTCTGTTGGAATCCACAGCAGCTGAATAGCTGGGAAAAGAAGGGAAGAGCCACCTTCAGCCGCTCTGACGTCAGCCTGCTCCTTTATTAACAGCCAGCACCGGGGGATAAATCTCCTGTTTCATTTGCAGCAATTATCTCAGCCCCCGGTTCTCAAGTGACGATGCCGCCGCCCCGTCGCGATGCTCTCGCTGGGTGAATGGGCTGGGAAGTGGGTGTAGCCGCAGATCCTCCTGTCCTCAGGTCCTGCTGTACCACTGGATCCTGGCACGCTACAAGCAGAGCTGTGGGAGGGGTGGATGCTGCAGCCGGGCGGCACGTGCACACAAAGCAAAGCCCCAGCACAGGGGTCGGCAGGAGGGGTGACACGGCTGGGGCTGCCTCAGTTGGTCCCCAAAGCAGAGTGGGAGAGGGCAGGATTCGGGGTGTATCTCCAGGATGCTGGGAGTGGGTTGTGAATGCTGAGATCCAGGTGCCTGCTTGTGCCTGGGAGGGTGCGATGCCGGGGGGGGGGGAACTGGATTTCCTTGTGCCCTGGGGTACCCCACATCCCCCCCGTGGGAGCACGAGGGTGGTAGGGCAGAGGTGGCACTGTGATACCTCACCGTCCCCCTCCTGCATGTCTCCAGGGCAGTGTCAGTGCTGCCAGCGTTGCTGCCTGCAGCCACTGGTCCAGCTGGGCATGGAGCAGGCAGGAGGCAGTAGTGATGGCCAGGAGAGCATCTGAGGTGCCCCAGGCAGTGTGTGTGGGACGCGTGGTGAGCCCACAGCCTGTGGCATTGCCGGGGCTCCAGTGTGGGCATCACTTTAGGGACCCTCAGGTACCACTTCCCTCCCTCGCTGCTGCTCTTGCCAGTCTTTGTGTCGCCGCCTGCGTGCAGGCAGCGAATAAAAACCTTCCCTCTGCCGCCGTTTCCACCTGGAACCTGCTTCTGCCTGTCGCCGTCTGTCCCTTCCTCTTGGCCACGCAGCCCTGCCTGGACAGGGATGCTCTCTCCTGCCCTCGGTCTCCCGGTGTTTGCTGTGTCTGCCCCTGACTCTCTTTGCGTTGCAGCCGCGGCCGTCGGTAAGTCCCGGCTGGTTTCCAAACCCACCAAAGCCCTGTCTGGTGAGGGCTCCTTTGGGTTGTGGAGCTGGTGGCCTTACCCTTGCCTGGCTTTGCCTCCCATGGGCAATCCACAGAGGGATGGCACGGGCATCACCGCAGGGATCCATCCGGCACTGCTCCAGGCACCTGACACCCAACGCTTGGCAGTACCCAGCTGCCGACGGTGCCGGTTGGGTGGGGGTTTCACCTGCTGGTTTTAACACCCTCCCCTCCTTTTCCTTCCCCAAATTCTCCATCCCGACAGAGCGGTGGCGTTTCCATCCCAGCCATGAAGGTGGTGAACCCGGCGTCCCGGCTGAAGCAGGGCCAGCAAGGCAGCCCCGACAAAAGCAAGCACATAAAGCAGCGGATGGAGTACATGCGGATCCAGGGCCAGCAGCAGGTAGCCTATCCCCAGCACCCTCCTGGCAGCACGGGGAGACACAGGCTGCCCATGCCCCCCTCGCTGCCCCGGACGGGGTGAGGGTGTGGGTGGTGGGCAGGGGGGACCCCGTGCCGGCTGCGCTTGGGGATCGGACTCTCTTGGTGCCTCTGTTCACCTTGGCTGAGCGTGGCAGGGATGGGGGTGTAGGGATGCAGTTGTTGGGGTGCAGGAGGGGCTCTCACACCCCTCCAACCCCCCCCCCCTCCCCCCAATCTGTGGTTTAGTAGCTGGCTGTGGGGGGTGGGGATGTGGCTGTGTGCTGAGAGGGTCAGCACCACCGTGGTGCAAGGAGGAAGCCAGAGTCACTTGTCCCCCAGCCCCGTGTGCCACCCTGAGGGACAGGGCTGAGCCCCAGCCTTGGTCCCTGCCCCGACGGACCCTGAGGCCCCCTGGCAGCACATTTTGGTCGCCATGATTGATGCTGCAGAGGTGTGTGCTTAGCATGAGGTTCTGAGGAGCTTCACCTGCCCGGGGTTGGGGCAGGCAGACCCATCTTCAGAGGTTTTGGAGAGCCAGGACCCTCCTTGCACCACGCTGAGTCCGTGGAAGCAGCTCATCCCGGGATGGGGGGGTGGTGTCACGGGGAGTGTGATGATACCCAGGTACCCCACAGCATGGGGAGAGGGTGAGGGGGCCACAGCAGCTGGAAGAGGAGCGCTTTGGGATGGGATGGCATGTGTACCCCACCCCCCCAGCCCATCTCCCACCCATCTCCTCTCCCTGGGGACCACTCCTGCTGTGGGCAGGGGGACTCACTCCCCTCTGCTCTCACTGACACCCGCCCCCCCCATGCTGGCAGTGGATCTCCAGCTTGCTCAGGCCACGGGCAAGGTAACCACAGCCAATCTCACACTCCCCCTTCACCTCTCCTGTCCCCCCCTCCCAGCTCTCCCCTCCCTCCTGCCCCTGCAATGGGCAGCAGCACCATGAGCAGGCTCACCCCATCCTTCCTCCCCACTCCCCAATCTGTGTCTCAATCCCCTTCCCTGGGCCCAACCTTAACGAACCACCCAATAAACCCCATTTTGCACGTTCTGATGGATCCCCAAACCTGGCAGATAAATGAAGGGGTTTTCTCACCTTCCTGAAGCTGGGGGGATGGGGGGGGAAATGGACAGACACTTAATGCAATTTGGGCATCTCTCTTGCACCCCCCCCAGCTCCTGTAAGAGGGGTCAGGCCCCCGTCCCGTCCCCCATTCAGTGGCTCCATTGCTGGGTTGGAGCTGTGGGGGTCCCAGGGCAGTGGTGGGACATCCCTGGGCAGGGTCCATCCTCCAGTTTGGGGTCTCCCTCCCAGCCACCCTCAGTACGTGTGGCTGTGTCTGGTTTTTCACACCCCTGCAGATTTAAGGGGGGTCCCTCTGCTGAAAGGAATGCCAACTGAAAGGAGCCTCAAGGGGCTGGGGAGAATGTCCTGGGACCCCCAGGGATGCCCCCACGTGCCCTTCCCCAGGGGCCACACCCCAGCATGGTGCTGGCTGTCGAATGCCACCGTGCTCCTCCTCACTCCCACCTTGGGGCACCCTTCGGTCTCCTGGCCCCTAGCACCCATGGGTGCCCTCACTGGGGTGCCCAGACCAGGACTTTTCCATGGCACTTTACTCCTTGCTGCCCACCCTGTGCAGGCTTTGACCATTCCCCTCCTGCCCCTCCACCCAGCAGCGGGGGTGAGGAGGGGCTGGAGGAGCCCTCTCCCCATTCCAGGAGGGTGGATGAGCATCCTTCCTCCCAGGCACCCCGTCTCCCTTCAGAGCAGCTTTTGCACGAGCAGGGTTGGGGTCACGTCGCTGCGGTGGGCGCAGCGGGATGGGGTGGGGACTGTCACCCCTCGGAGGAGCCCGGGGTCGGCGTGGGGGTGCCGAGGCTCTGTCCTGCCCGGCTCAACAGCACCTCCACCACAACCCCAGCGCCGGTCTAACGCTGCACCTTCTTGTCCCCCCTCCCGCCTTTCTCCCCTCTCCCTTCCACCCACCCGCCTCTGTGTGTGCCTGTCTGTCCACGTGTCCGTCTGTCTCTCGCCTCGCTCGTCTCTCTCCTCCTCCTCCTCCTCCTCCTCTCGGGGACGTCCCCTTCCCATCCAGTAACGCGTGGGACCGGCTCATCTCGTGCTCTGTTTGTGGTGGACCTTTTCCAGCTGCTTGACCTCAGGCCTAACTCAATGCTGCTTCTGAACAAAGTCCTGTTTGGTTCTTGGATGGTTTTTTTTCCCCCCCTGTTTTTCCTTTGCCTCTTTCTTTCTTTGTTTTAATTTTTCTTTTCCCTCTTTTCCTTCCTTTCGCCTTTTTATTTGTAAGAAACTGTTTGACTCTCCTCCCCTTTTCTCCTCCTTCTCCTCCCTCCTCCTTGAATCTTGCTTTTCTTTCTAGGCCGCTAGACCATCTAAAGAGGCTAGTGAGACTTCTTCCCCCACGGTCTCAGAAAAACCCGCATCTGGCAGAACATCCATCCCCGTATTGACTTCCTTTGGGGCAAGGAACTCCTCCATCTCATTCTGAGCATCCTTGCCAGCTCCACCCAACCGCTCTCCTGCTCCTGGGGCTTCTCTCTTCCTTGGGCTCCTCCTCCCTGGGACTTGTCTTCTTGAGGCACCTGGAGGGATCGCCACCCCGTCCCTCTCGTTCTGTTTTGGTTTGGTTTTGGGTTGGTTTTTTTCCTCTCCCTGGTTTTTCTTTCTCAATGTCTTTTGCTCCGGTGTGGCCGACCTCGTGTCTCGCCTCTGCTCCGCCACGGCCCGACTTCTGTCTCCCATCTCGCTCTGCAATGGCCAACCAGCCACTTTCTGTTTCTCTTTCTCTCTACTTTCTCCTCCCCCCCTCCCCCTCCTACTTCTTTTATTCTTTTCTTTTCCCCTTTGGGACGCTGCTGGTTTGGTTTATTCCCCCCTCCCTCTCCCACCCTGCCGTTTGCTGTTTATTTAAGAGCTCTCCGAGCTTCACTCCACCAGTTCCACCAGCTTCCAGCAAGGAGGACGCCGGGCAGCGCCCAACCCCGCTGCCTGGGGGGACAGCACCCATCCCACCACGGAAAGGTGGGAGACAGCGGCTGCTGAAGACGTCCTGTACGTCCCCCCCGACCTCTCCACTCGCCCCCCTGCCGCCCTCCAGCATCCCAGCAGCAGCGATGCCAACGCAGCGGGAGGAGAGGATGCTGGGCTCTGCGGCCAGGCTGCGGCTGCGGCGGGTGATGGGTAACGCCGGGCTGTGCCCCTCGGTGCCATCCCGAGGGGGTGTCACTGTCACCGGCTGCCCACCAGCCACCAGCTCTTCCCGGGGATGGGGAGCGGTGGGGGGGGTTGGGGAGGAAGGAGCTGGGAGCGGCACCTCGGGGTGCCCAGATGTGCCGGAGGGGGTGAAGAGGAGGGTGTCGGTTTGGGTGGGGTGGGAACGGGGTGAGTCGGGCTGCCCGTTGCCCTGTTTGTAACGTAGCACTTTACAAAGTCTCCTGGGGCTGGGGGCTGCTGTGATGCTCCAGGGGGAGGGTCTGACTGTGTGGAAACACCCTCCTGGACCTCTGTCCCCACCCTGAGCACCCTTGGGGGCGAGCAGCCTGGATGACATGTCCCCAGACCCCCCCAACTCCACCTGAGGTGTTGGATGGGACCCCCCACCACGCCGGTTCACACCCTTCCCCAGGTGGGGAGCAGCCCCAACCCCACCAAACCTCGGGGACCTGGGCTGGGGAGGGTCCCCAGGGGTGTGTGTCCACCACCCATCAGCACAGCCGGGTGTGTGCATGGGGTGTGTGCACGTGTGTGTGTGTGTACATAGGTGTGCGCTGTGTCAATCACTCCTTTCATTGGCGAGTTCGTCCTTGGCTTTGGGTTGATATTTTTGGTTGGATTTTGGGTTTGGTTTTTTATTAATCTCAGTTTTTTTTCTTCTTTTCCTCTCCCCACTCCCCTCTTTTTTTGTATACCGGTCATTTTTGTACAGAAGAACGAGCCTTTTTTTGGAATAACAAAGAGGAAAAAAAAAAAACCACAAAAAAAAAGCCAAAAAAAAAAGGGAAAAAAGGTTAAAAAAAAGAAAAAAAAAAGAGAAAATACAAACCCATGATGCAATTTCTTTGGATTGCAAAAAGCAACTCTTTACATTTAAGTGAAGTGTCTTAACATTTTATATTGTTTTAAAAAATATATTTACATATTATATATATATAATATACGTAATATAAATATATATATATAAATATTTAAAGAAAAGGGGAAAAAAAAAAGAAAAAAAAGAAATAAATCTCTTCCCATCTGGGATCTTGGGGGGGTGGAACTGTGGAATTTCTTCCCTGGCTAGAGTAGAGCTCCTCGTGGTTTTCAGAGGGTCGGTTCTTTGCGGCTTCGTAACCCTCGTGCTGAGTCCGCATCCTCCCTCCAGCACCTTCCTTGTCCCGTCCCTGTTGCCCATCCCTCGCTGGAGCAGGGGGTTAAAAGGGGCCGGGTGCTCTCCTCTCCTTCTCCTCTCCTCCTCCTCCTCCTCTCCTTCTCCCTCTCCCTCTCCTTCTCCTCTCCCCCTCCTCCCCTCTCCCCCTCCCAGGGCTGCTGACCCCCGGCGGTGACATCCCGGGGGTCGGGACGGCACCCACTTCCCGGCAGCAATAGTAGTCACTCGATGAGGTGTTTGTTTTTTTAATTAATTTAATTTTTTTAGTTATTTTTCCTTGGTACCAAAGTGAAACACTGTAGCAAAGCCGCAGCTTCGTATGGCCGGGATGGGGGGGCTGTCCCCCTTCTCCCCCAGACACCCCCCTCGCCCCCCTGCTTCCACAGACACCCCCCCCACCCTGTCCTGGTGCTCCCGTGGGGCTGGATGTGCCACCCTCCATCCCCCTGGTAGCACGCTTGAGGTGGGGGGGGTGTCCCATTCCCTTCGCTGCAGCGCAGCTTTGCCCCTCCCAGGCATGGTGGGTGCCACCCCGCGGGACCCCCCCACCCCACAACCTCCAGACCAGGTGGGTGGTGATGGGTGATGGGGTGCCCAGCGCTGGGCAAAAAGGAGGAGGGTGCCCAGCGTTGGTTTGCACCCATTTCTCCCCCCCTACCCCCCCCTTCTCCACCCCCCCGCCCCAGTTCCCCTCTCCCCATCAGGCTGGTTTCTCTGTGAGCGTGTGTCTCTGCGTGCGTGTGCGTCCGTCTGTCCGTCCTTTCATGGCATCATGCAAACCGTCCGTGAGCAGAAGCAAAGAGGACAAAGAAACCAAGACAAAAACCCAGTTTTAACTGGGGGAAAAAAAAGAAAAGAAGTTAAAAAAAATTAAAAAGACCAAAAAAAGAGGAAAATGGTGCAAAAAAAACACTAAGGAAAAAATAAAGACCAACGTGCTGCCTGCATCGTGCATGTGTCGGAGGCGCCGCTGCATGAGCACCCCGCTTTACTCGTCTGGATGTTGCTTAAAAACAAAAAAGGCTAAGAGTTTTCAAAGGACAAATAAAAAAAGGGAAAAAATCATTAAAAAAAATAGGAGAAATAAAAAGGAAGAAGGAAAAATGGAGGAAAAAAGAAGGAAAAAAAGAAGGAAAAAAGGAGGGGAAAAAAGGAGAAAAAGGAGGAAAAAAAGGAGGAAAAAAAGGAGGAAAAAGGAGAAAAGAAGGAAAAAAGGAGAAAAGGAGAAAAAAGAAAAAAGGAGAAAAAAAGGAGAAAAAAGGAAAAAAAGGAGGAAAAATGGAGAAAAAAGGAAAAAAAGGAGGAAAAAAGGAGAAAAAAGGAAAAAAGGAGAAAAAAAGGAGAAAAAAGGAAAAAGGAGGAAAAGGAGGAAAAAAGGGAAAAAAGGAGGAAAAATGGAGAAAAAAGGAAAAAAAGGAGGAAAAAGAAGGAAAAAAGGAGAAAAAAGGAAAATGGGAGGAAAAAATGAGAAAAAAGGAAAAAGGAGGAGAAAAGGAGGAAAAAAAGGAGGAAAAATAAAAAAAGAAAAAAAAGAAAAAAATACTTTAAAACAAAGAAAAAAAAGAAGAAAAAAAAGACAAAATAATAAGAAAAAAAAAAAGGACTCCGAGTTCCTACTACTCTTTAGAGGCTGTGTTGGGGTTTCTACGCCGTCGTGTGTCTCTCTCTCCGCATGAATTTTTCTTGTGAACTGTTTTAAAAGAGGAAAAAAAAAAAAAAAGAAAATAAGTAAAAAGAAAAAAGAAAATAAAACAGGAATTTAAAAAAAATAATAATAATAAAATGAAATGAAAAGGCCTCGCACAGGGCGGAGGCGGGGTGGGGAGGGGGTGGGGGAGAGGGCTGGGGGGTTGGGAGCTGGGGGGGCTGGCCCCCTCCGCCGCCCCCGCCCTGTGCCCAGCGCTGTCCCTGTGTGGCTGTGGATGCCATGGGTAGTTGTGTGCGCACCGTGACCGTTGTGACTCGCAAACTCTGATGACAAAGGGTTGCTGTTTCCCTTTCTTTTCCCTCCAGTACTTTTCTTTTCTATCAGCGTGTCCGGCTTTAATAAAATTACTTTCTTTTTTTTTTTTTCTCCCCTCTAGAGCACTTTTTCCCCACCCCCTCCCCCCCCTCAGCCCCCCCCCCCCCCCTTGTCCCCCCAGTTTGGTCCCTTGGTGTGTCACTGGGTTCATGCTGGGGATGCAACATCCCGGCGTTGGTCCCACAGCCCCCAGGGAGGGGTTGGTGGGTGAGAAAGGGGGTGTGGGGGTGTCCCATCTCCTTCCTTCACCCCCCCCCCACCCCAAACAAATAAAAAATGGGAGAAATCCTTCCCCAGATGCTGCTGGCTTAGGGAAATGGGGAGAGGCTGTGTACCCCCCCAAACCATGGAAGCAATAATGGCAGGAAACCACCTCCTCGAATAACCAGTTTATTTCCAATATAGAGACTGGGAATGGAGGGAGAGGGGGCAGCATCCGAAGCAGGGAAGGAGGGGGGGGGGTGTTGGGGTTTTTTGGGGGGGTTTGGTGGGGTTTTGGTTCCATTGCAGGTTTGCATATACCGGCTCTGCAGCCGAGTTGTACAACACGCCAGGGGGGAGTGGAGGGGTTTGGGTGAGGGGAGGGGGGGGGCACATGCAGGAGGGTTTAAAAAGTCAACACTGGTCCAGCACATCCCCCCAGGGTGGGGGAGAGGGGGTGGGGGGGAGGTGGCCTTTCAGCTGAGCAAAACTTCTTAAAAAAATCCTTATAAATCCTTTGGAATATGTTACACAGGGAAGGGGGGGGGGATATTTACAGCTGGGGACAGGACCAGTCGTACAGGGGGGACCTGTGGGACACATGAGAATGACACAGAAAGAACAGTGACGTGACTTGATACCCCCCCAATGCCCCCTGTGTGCCCACGTGGTGATGCTGGGGGGTCCCTGTGCACCCCCCCCCACCTCACCCCATCCCGGGCAGCCGCACTGCATCCCCTTCCTAAAGTGCTTCTGGCCTGGGGGGTGCAGGAAGGGGAGTGGGGTTGGGGAGGGGACTGGGGGGCTTTGCCACTGCTGGATGGGGGCTGTGGCTCACGGGGAGCTCATGTCCCCCATTTCCTCCCCCCGCAGCTCCTGTATGACACCCCCTCTCATCACCATGCAAACACCCCCCATCCATCACACTGAGGGTCGCCCCAGCACAGCCACACCCTGCAAAAGAGCTCAGTGCCCATATCTGGGAGCGGGCCCATGGTGGTGGTCCCCAGGATCACCGGTGGTCCCCAGGGTCCCTGGTGGTCCCTAGGGTCCCCGGCCAGGGCAGCCGCAGCACCCAGGGAAGCGCCCGCACTTCACGCCGCTGCGGCTGGGGATGGCAGGGCCACCACTGCCTGGGGTGGGCACAGTCCCCACGAGCCCCCTGCCATCCTCCCCGGCACTGCCCACCCTGCATGTCCCCATGGTGAGGGGGACAAGGTGTCCCACCCGCTCACGTTGACCACGGAGCCTCGTTAAATAACAGCAGCTTGTCCAGAGCACAATTAAATTACAAGAACGAAGGCGAGTCCTTAAATTAAGGGGGGGAGCCGTGGCGGGGGCATCTCGGGGGGTCAGAGACACTGGGGGAAGCGCAAGGGGGCCGGGGGGCTGCCCGGGGGGCTCTTGGTACTCAGCACCTCGCCAGCGGTGCCGGGCTGTGCCGGGGTGGGCACCGAGGGCCGAGCTTTGGTGGACTCCAGGCTGCTGAGCCCCGA
The DNA here is from genome assembly GCF_964237585.1 of Gallinula chloropus. Taxonomy (NCBI): domain Eukaryota; kingdom Metazoa; phylum Chordata; class Aves; order Gruiformes; family Rallidae; genus Gallinula; species Gallinula chloropus. The sequence continues at coordinate 2,197,493 of NC_140111.1, read as the reverse complement.
GTCCTTGTCGTGGCAGGGTCCCGGCACCACCTCCAGCCCCCTGGGCTCCTTCCACTCGTTGAAGTTGAGGTCCTTGAGGCCGCCGGGCACCACCACCGTGTGCCGCCGCCAGCTGCTCTTCTTGCGGCGCGTCTCTGGGGAGTGGGCTCGCCGCAAGCGGACCCCCATGTCATCCGCCGAGGCTCGCAGGCGCTGCCGGAGCTGCTCCCGCAGCGAGGGTCTCCCTGGGGACCCCCAGCCTTGGTCCTCACCGCTGGGCGCTGGGGTCTCGCCGCCTGGCCGGGGTCTGGCCAGCTTCCTGCGGGCCAGCGTGTCGCACTGGATCAGGCGGTGGGAGTTGAAGGATGGGCGGCCAGGGGGTCCCTTATCCTCATCCCCGGTCTCCCCATCTCCCTGCCCCGGTCGGATCCGGGCTCCTTCCCTGCTCTCCGTGTCCGTCTCCATGTGGCTGAGCTCGCTGCGCTCGTCATCCGCCTCCTCCCCGCGGCTCCCGGCCACCGACTGCACCTCGGAGCACAGGCTGCGGTCCATGGTGGACAGGGTGGAGTAGCCCGACACGATGGAGCGGGCATCCGGCGCCGGATCGGACCCGGCACCCCCAGCTTCCAGGGAGTTCTCCTGCTCCATCCCAGCCGGGCTGGGGGCCGCCGGCTCGGTGCCGGTGCTGCGGGGGGCTTTGCCAGGTGCTGGCAGGGTGACCGTGGTCCCCTCGTCCTCCTGTTCCCGGCCCGGGGTGTCCCTGCGCTCCATGTCATCGTCAGTGCTGCTCCCGACGCCTTCGGCCTCTCTCTTCTTCTTCCTCTTGCGGGCAGCGGCCGAGACGAAGGGGAGGGCGAGGAGCTCCCGGTGCGGCGGCGCCTTCCGTGATGGCCACGTGCCCTGGGGAAAGGGGGGGACACTGGGTTTAGGGATGGGCTCTGTGCCCCAGCCACCACCTCCCCCCGACCCCCGCCCAGCACCCCCAGCCACCACCTACCCCCCCCCTCCATCCCCCAGCCCAGCACCCCTTTACCTTCGGTTTGGCGGAGCCGCTGCGGGTCGAGCCTGTAAAGCAGAGCAGAGAGGGGAAGGGGGGTGTTATCCAGGTCCTGGGAAAAGGGGCACGTTCTGGGGAGGGGGTTCAGTGGGTAGAGCTGGGGGACGCTGCTCCGTTCCCCCAAATGGGGATGGGGACCAGCTGGCCCCTGGCAGGGATGCCAGCGCCGAGCAGGATCTGTGTGTCGGGAGCTGCAGAAGGTTCTGGGAGGCTGGGAGAGGGTGACAGTGATGCATGGGTGGGGGGTCTCCCCAGCACTGCTCACCCACTGCAGAGCCCCGAGGGGAGGAGTGGGGTAAGGGGTGGGGGGCACACACACAGGCACACACAGCCAGGAAATACAGCCAGGACCCCAGCAGCAGGACCCCCCCCGCCCCCCAAACCCTGCCAGGGATGGGGCCTGGGGCTGCCACTGCCACGTCACCGGGATGAGGCACATGGGGACGCAGCTGCATCCAGCCTCAGAGAGGGGATTGTGGGGGGCTGTGGGGAGGTGGGGGGCTTCCCTGGCTCCCAGGGGAGTTAAGGGACTGGTGGGGACACAGTGGGGGGACAGAGAGGCAGCCCCAGCCCCACTGCTGTGGTGTGAAGGACAAGACAACAGACACCCCTCTCCCACCCCGCACGCCCCAGGATGGGGTTAGCAGCTGCTGACGACGAGAGAGGGGGAGGCAGAAAGGGGGTGCTGACCCTCCCCAGGGCATCGGGCCCCCCCATGGAGCCTGGGATTTGAGTGTGCCAGTCCCAGGACACCCAGCACCCAGAGGATGCTCACAGCAAGCCCCAGCGCACCCGACAACAAGGATTAAAGGATTTGGGGCTCCCCAGGTGCTCAGCCACCCCTTGCGATGCTGAGGACCCAGGGCATGGGCAGGATAGGACCCCCTCCCCTCCCACTGCTCCCCCCTGCTCCCGCTCTCTCGTGGTCACCCCGAGGAGTTAGTGCGTGAGCAATGCACCCAGGATCAACACTGTACCCGCTCTAGCTCTCGAGGAGGTCCGCTGGAGGAGGAAGAGGAGGAGGAGGAGGAGGAAGAGGACAGCACAGAGAAGTTCAAGGAAAGAATGTAAGAAATCAGTCGAACATCAAAGTCTCCCGGTCTCTGGGTTGGCAGCAGGGGCTGGAGGGGGGAGCGGGCGCGGGCAGGGGTCCCGCCGGCTGCCTTGGCACCGCGGCCAGCCGGGTGTGCAGAGGGATGAGGAGCAGCCACCGGAGAGAAGGGTGACAGGAGAGGGTGGGGAGGGGGCTCTGCTGGCACCCCCAGGGGAGATGCCCCCGCTTTCCGGTGAGGATGGTGCCGGGATGTCCCGCTCTGGCACACACAGGGTTGCCGTGGCCATGGTGAGCCGGGCTGGGTGTCTGTGCTGGTGTGAGCGTGGGGGGGGCTGGAGCAGCTGGAGAGGCACCCCGGGGTGCCTGGGTGCCAGGGCTGGAGGGGCTGGTGGCGTGGGTGCTGCTCCTCACCTGCGGCTTCGCCGGGCGCCGCGGTCCTGCCGATGTTGGGCAGCAGGTACTCGATGTTGGGCACGGACTGGGCCTCCTTCTCATCCACGGGGGTCTGCAAGGGGAGGGGGTACAGGGTCAGGCAGCTGCCCACAGCACCCAGGTTCCTAAGCAGGGCTCTGCACCCCTCCTGCCCCACAGTGACACACACTCACCTTCTCACCCTTGTCCTCCTTGTCACTGAAGAACCAGTCTGACTGTGGTGGGGGGGGAGATGGGACAGGGGTTACAGACCAGCAAGGAGCGGGGGGGAGCTTGGTGCAGCTGGGGAACCCCATTCCCCATGCCTGGGGTGGGGATAGACCCCCTTCCAGCCCTCACTAGTGCCTCTTACGTGCTGGATGAGGGTCTCCACGATCTTGTAGCGGTCGGGCATGTGTGTCACCATGTCAGTCATGTTGTCCTCGGACGTCCGCACCAGCGTGGGGCCAAACACCAGTGCCAGATTTCGGGGCTCCATCTGTAACCAGAGCCAGGGTTAGCACCTGCCCACAGCCCCCCCTCAGCGTTCACTGCTCCATCAGGCACCAGCCCCCCTTCCCATTCCACTGCAAGCTGCGGCTCGGCCCAAGCTGGGGGGCTGGAGATGGGGAGGGGGTCTGGGACACCCTGCTGGATGCTCAGGGCAGGGGGATGGTACCTTGTTCTTCTCTGAGTGGTCAGCGATGGTCTTCAAGTGACCCACCAGGAACTTGAGTGTCTCGTAGTAGTGACCTGGCAGGTCCCGGATCTGGGGGAGGTGGGGGGGGCACTAGGTCACCTCTCCACTCACCAGCCCTGCCTCTCCCACCCGGGGGGCAGCCCTCCATGGGGAGGGGGTGTCCAGGCTGTGCCCCTCACCCCAGCCCGACCCCATCTCCTCACCAGCTTCCGCAGCGTCCTCATCCTCTCGCTGGCGTCCTCTATCCGGTTGGCCTCGATGAAGTCGTTGTACTTATCTGGAAGTGGGACATGGGGGGGTCAGAGCCAGGTTAGGGGGGGAAGGGAACACCCCAGGGCCAGGGACCCCAGATGCACCAGCTGGGGAGTGGACTGGGAGTGGTGGGCTGGGGCACAGAGGGGTAGGGAGGGACAAGGATGAGGGCTGGCTGAGGGGGCTCAGGAGGAGGGGGTCCACAGAGCCCCCCACCTCCCTCCCAGGGTCTGGGACCCCGTCCCCATCGTGGGGTGGGGATGGGGACACTCAGTCTGGTATCAGCCATCGATGCTGTGGCCACTTTGGGGGTCCCAGCGACTCACCATCGGTGAAGAGGGGCTCGGGCAGCTTTCGGAAGAAGGATTTCAAGAGGCTGCTGATGACGTTCAGATCCTGCCACCGCTGCAGGGGAGAGAAGGGACCGTGCTGGGACCACCCCTGGGACCACCCCGGGACCACCGAGCTGAGCTGGGGTGTCCCAGGCCACCACCACGGCGGGGGACACACGCACAGGAGCCGGGGGGCTGAGGGGAGGGCAGGGCGGCAAGGGAAGCCCTCGGGTACCCGGAGCTGCGAGGAGACCCGTGTGTCCCCAAGATGCCACCGGCACTACGGCCACCGAGCGCTAGAGGGCCCTGTCGCGCCGGGCAACGCCAGCGCGATGGGGAGGGGACGGCGACACAGCCCCGCAGCGGGACAACGGCCCCAGGAGCATCCCCAGAGCACGGAGACAAGGAGCGGGGTGAGGATGGGGACAGGGATTCATGGAAAGGATGGGGACAGGGACCACAATTAAGGATGGGGACAGGGATTCATGGAAAGGATGGGGACAGGGACCACAATTAAGGATGGGGACAGGGATTCATGGAAAGGATGGGGACAGGGACCACAATTAAGGATGGGGACACACATCAGAGTAAGGATAGGGATTCATGGAAAGGATGGGGACAGGGACCACAATTAAGGATGGGGACACACATCAGAGTAAGGATAGGGATTCATGGAAAGGATGGGGACAGGGACCACAATTAAGGATGGGGACAGGGATTCATGGAAAGGATGGGGACAGGGACCACAATTAAGGATGGGGACAGGGATTCATGGAAAGGATGGGGACAGGGACCACAATTAAGGATGGGGACAGGGATTCATGGAAAGGATGGGGACAGGGACCACAATTAAGGATGGGGACACACATCAGAGTAAGGATAGGGATTCATGGAAAGGATGGGGACAGGGACCACAATTAAGGATGGGGACACACATCAGAGTAAGGATAGGGATTCATGGAAAGGATGGGGACAGGGACCACAATTAAGGATGGGGACACACATCAGAGTAAGGATAGGGATTCATGGAAAGGATGGGGACAGGGACCACAATTAAGGATGGGGACAGGGATTCATGGAGAGGATGGGGACAGGGACCACAATTAAGGATGGGGACCGACATCAGGGTAAGGATAGGGATTCATGGAAAGGATGGGGACAGGGACCATGGTAAGGATGGGGACAGGACCATGGTAAGGATGGGGACAGGGGTGGGCACGGGGCCATGCAGCCCGCCCTGCCCTCACCTCATCCTGCAGGTTGATCTCGGTGGCTCCCTTGTTGAGCTGCTCCTGCAGACTGGACACCACGGCGTTGTTCCCGGGCACGCGGTAGATGCCCATGTACTCCAGCCCTCGGTCCTCCACCACCTTGCAGCAAGCTTCCACGATCAGGGGGACGTTCTGCAGGGACAAAGCGGGGCTGATGATGGGGGTGCCAGGGCTGTGTGGGGTCCCTGAGGACTGGCACTGCCAGCAGGACCGTACCTTGTTGTCTGGGGCAGGCTGGCAGTCCTCCAGCCTCACACCAAAGGCCCGAGGGGCAGATTTCTTGTTCTTCTTCATGATGTTGATGCCCCATGGGGCTTTTTGGGAGCCACCTTCATCTGAGGAGGAAAAAGCCATGGGACTGTTTGCTGATGAGTCAGGACAACCAGGAAGAGCATCCCCGCTGCCCTCCAGGGATGAGCGTGATGGCAGCCAGAGGGTGAGCCCCCCCCTCTCCTTGCAAAGCCCCCGGGTTGGCTGTACTGGGATGCCCCATGCTGCAGAGGGGGTGTCGTACCTTTTGCAACGGCTGCATCCTGCCTGGGGGACCGGGGTGCGCTGGTTCCTGTCTGCTTCAGGAACTCGGCTCGGATCCCCAGCCCACGAGAGCCCTTGGGTGAGGAATCGGGCTTGGCACCAGCGGGGCTGCGGGGAGAGCAGGGGCGGGGGGGGGCTGTCTTAGGCTGGGCACACTCCTGGCACCTCTACCCAGCTGCACCCCACACCAGGTAACGGGGACCCTTGGGAGCACCGAACAACTTGAACCCTTCGCTCGGTGCCAGTTCGGCTGAGCCAGAACCCCACCGGCACCCCGAGGGAAGACGGGCGCAGCCGGCATCTCCGGTGCTGCCCCATCAAGGGCGGCACTTGGCTTCGCTCCATCGCTTTAAAATCAGTGCGCTGGGGGGTCCCGGAGCCCACCGCCCCCCGGTCCGTACCTCACTTTCCGGTAGTCGTTTAACTTCTTGTTGATAAGCGCTTGGCTGGCAAAACCGGGGTCCTGGAGAGGCAGAGAGAAGAGGGGAAGGGAGAGCTTGAGCAACGCATCCAACGGACACCCCAGGCGAGTCCACGCTCTGCCAGGCGCCGCACGGGGCCAGGCAGGACCAGGCAAAGGGCAGGACTGGATCCCCACTGCCCCAAACCAGCCGGTGCCTGCCAGCACCCTCACTGCCCTGCTGCTGTCTGCAGGACTCCTTGCCACGGCACGGGGCGGCACACGGACAACGAGACAGACACAGAGAGCCTTGGGGACAGACAGGCACGTCCCTCGGCATCGCACACGCCTCCGTCAGCCCACACCGGGCACACGGGCTGCACCACGCAGCATCCATAGATGCACACTCATCCCTGAGGGATGCTCCCTGCCCGGCGGCACCACAACCCCGGCAGGAGCCCAACGCGGCTCTGGGAGCTCTGACCCTGCTACCAGCACCGCCAGCAACGCTGAGCCCCCTGCGCCATACGGAGCGGGGCTGTGCCATGGAGAACCAGAGACCACCACGAGCTCAACGGACCCTCTGAGGCCGGAGCATGCCATGAGCCCGGCACCAACGCTGTGACCAAACGAAGCCATCCCAGCATCACAGGGACACGGCGTGCAGCCAGCCCAGCGCTGGCACATCCTGCCCTGTGCATCTTCCGCTGGAGCACGGGGAGCAGCTCTCTCCAGCTCAGACCCGATCAACTCATTGCACACACCACGGCTGCCCCAAACGGGCTCAGCCCCGACTCAGTGCCAGCCCCAGTAGTCAGCAGCACCACATTGGGCACCATGCCTGGCACACACAGAGCAGCCCCCTCCAGATCTCTCTCCACCCAAGGAGACACAACACGCCATGGCAGAGCCACGCACGCTCCTCCCACCGCACGACCAAACACCGCCGGGCTGATCCGGTGCTGAACCCTGCCTGGAACACCATCACGGCACACAAAGCCACACCGCCTCTGCCGAACACCCCGGAGCACCCTGCCCTGCCTGAGGTCAGCAGAGCCACACGCTCTTCTTGGACGCTGCGGCGCCCCGTGCACCCCTGGGAGCACGACACAGCACGGGCGAACCCCCACATCAGCGCAGGGGGGGACTGGCCGTGGCCTGGGGAAGCAGCACAAGGCAAAGAGCCGGAGAGAGCCGAGGCGGTTAGTGCCGGGAGAGCCAGAGGCAGCCGGGAGCCCCATGTGGCTCTCACCTCGCCCTCAGCCTTGCTGTTCTCCCTGATGACTTTGATCCAGGCCAGCATGTCTTCCCGATCCTCTGCCTGAAAGAGATATTCACAGAAGTCAGCGGTCGTCAGGCGGAAGACGTGCTTCCTCTTGGTCTCGCTGTAGGAGATGTCCACCAGGCACGCTCGGATGCTGATCGGCGGCTCCTCCTCACCTGGGGCGCAGGTCACCGCCTCCCGCCTGTCCTTGCACAGGTACAGCGAGTGGGTGCGCAGCACGGCGAAGACGCGCTTCCACTGCCGGATGCCTCCACCGACCTTCTGCAGGGAGAAGGGATGGGGGAGGGTGGGGAGGAGGGGGTGGGGGGAAGGTGGCACGGAACCTCAGGGATGCTCACGATGATGGGGGGGGGAGGGAGGGGGGGGAGGGAGGGAGCACATCCGTCCCCGTGGCGCCGGGGGGTGGGCTCGGGGAGGCACCCGCCTACCTTCCCCTTTTTGGTGAGGATCTGCTTGCAGTGGAGCCAGCCCTCCTTCCTCACGGCGCTGAACGGGACGTCCGAGAGGTCGGAGGTTGAGTGTCTTTTGGAGCGGGCGTCTTCGGATGTGCCAAGGCTGTCCAGAGACTGCAGGGTGTAAGGAGGGGACCAGAGGGTCACCATTCGGGTGATGCTGTTGGCACCTCCTGCTCCAGCAGTGCCCCAGCCAGGCAGAGCATCCCTGGGACACCCCCAGCACCCCCAACCCTCGCCTGACACTCACCCCATCGGTGAAGAAGCTCCTCAGCATGCGGAGGCTGGGGACCCGGCTGGGCATCCTCCTGGGAGGGGGGGGGAAAAGCAGCCCCCGTGAGCAGGATGGTGGGGAGGGGACGGGAGCTGTGCAGTAATGGGATGGGGAAGTGGGGCAGGGGGGGTCCAGCCCTACCTTAGGATCTTCCCCTCATCCCGAAATGCATTCAGACCATCGTCACAGGACTTGGAGCGCTCGGTGGTGATGGCCAGGAGGTAGGACGAGCGGCGGCCAGCCTTGATGCTGCCTGGGAGGGGAAGGGAAGCCAAAGCTGCTCAGAGGCTGAACCCCAGGGCCGGGGGCTGCTCCTCCCCATCCTAACCCCCCCCACACACCCCCGGTAGAGCCCCCTGCCCCCCTCCCCATCACTTACTGCAGTCCTGGGAGTAGTGCCGGCTCAGGGCGAAGGCAAAGGTGGGTGAGGAGGGGCTGGTGGCCACAGCGGGTGCGGAGTTCATGGCGCTGGAGACCACCGAGGAGGCAGGGATGTGCTTGGCCTTCAGGTCAATGCTGGGGCTGGTGGGTTCGTCTGTGAGAGGGGTGGGCAGCGTTGCAGGAGGGGTCGGGGCAGGACTGAGATGGTGGAGACCATGCTGGGATCTCCCAGTGCTTCTGGTGGGTCGTGGGTTTGCAGGTGCCTGGCTGGTGGACACGCTCCCACTCCCAGCAAAGCCAGGAGTCACCCTGAGCCTTGTGCAGAGCAACCCCATAGACCCCTGGCCAGCCTCATCCCTGCTCTGTGGTGAAGGAGGGTCAGAGCTGGCAGCTCCCCCAGACTCATTTGGGTCCCCCCCAAGGCAGAGGTGGCTGGGCAGGGAGGTCCTGAGCAGGATGGGGAGTGGCTCATCCTGGATTCATCCCTGTTCCTGCTCTGGGAACAGCAGGGACATGTGGATATGAGGTTGAGAAGGAGATGTGGGACAACAGAGGGAGGATGAGGCTGCTCGAGCCCAAACCCTGGCACCCCATTGCCAGCACCCACAGCCCTGCTCCAGGGTGCTGGGTACAGCCCCTTCCAGTTCCCACAGAGCGATGCTCTAAAACCATACCATGTCCCAGCAAAACACGCCCTCCCCTGTTGAGCTAACCCCCCCACCCACTCCCCCACCCCATCCCCATCACATCAGCACCCACCACCCCGAGCCCTGAGCTGCCCCAACTCACCAATGAAGGGGATGGACGCCAGCGAGTCCTCAGGGGCCGCCAAGGGAGCCACACGCCGGCCTTGCCGCTCGGCCGCCAGCCTCTCCCCTTTGCCCCCCGCTGCTGGGGGGTCACAAATGTCCGTCTCCTTCACCCCCTCGGGGAAGACAAAGTTCATCTGCCGGAGTGGGGGAGGCATCTTACGGCCCGTGGGCGGCTTCTGCCGCAAAACCACCTCTTCCCTCCGCTCCTCCGGATGCTCGGGCACCCGGCTGCTCTCCGGCCGCTGCTCCCTGGGTACGGTGGGGATGGCTGCGGGGGGTGGTGGGACGGTGGGGACCACCCTCTCCGGGAGAGGGGCGGCCGTCCGCTGCGAGATGCTGAAGGTGGGCAGCCCCCCAAAAGCCGGGTCACGGAAGGAGAGGGCGTGGAGCAGCCCCGTGCGGCGCTGGAAGGATGGGCTGTAGCTCCGGTAGCCGATGTATCCGGAATCATCCGCGCTTGGCAGGTTGGGCTGTGATGGGTGCTTCTGCACGGGCGCCGGCTCCCGTGAGGAGGAGGAGGAGGAAGGTGCGAAGGAGCTGTGCGGGATGGGCTGGGTGGTGGTGGCGGCGGTGGTGACGGTGGTGGCCCGGCAGACCCTCTCGGGTGGCCAGGCGGAGCGGTCGAGGCGAGGGGAGAGCAGGGCAGCGGGCTCCAGGGCCTCCATGGAGCGCCCGTACCTGCCCAGGTAGTGGTCGGAGCGGGCGCGGGGTGCCCATCCCTCCCGGGACGGCTGCAGCAGGGTGTCATGCGAGGCGCTGTGGGGCCAACCCCGGGGGGCTGCCGCCGCCGAGCCCCCCCCCAGCCGATCCTGGGACACGCTGCGGTAGCGGGGCGGCATGGCGTGCCGCCGCTCTTCCGAGGCGCTCCGACGGGGCTCCTGGCTGCAGAACCAGCGGGACAGAGCCTGCTGGCACTCCTGGCGGCCGGGGACACGCTGGCTGCCCGCTGCCTCCCGGGGGGGCCGCCCGGCCCCTGCCAGCCCCCCGATTCCCTCCTTGAAGCCGCAGTGAGTCTGGTGCTCTGGGAGATGCTTGGGGACCCCGTAGCAGGAGGGAGGGTGTGGTGGTGGGATCCCGTAGCGGTCAGGCAGAGAGGGTGCGACGCTGCCGGGGCAGCTGGTGCGGGAGAAGGAGCCGGGGTGCCCGTGGGGTGCGGTGTGGCGTGGGGGGGGACCCCCAGGCTGCGGCTCGTCGGGGCGGTGTGCGGGGCTGCCACCCGCCTCTCTCCAGGTGCTGGCGAGCGCGGCCGCGCTGAGTGGGGACGAGGGGCCGGCGGGGTGGTGGGTACGGGCATCCGGAGCGGGGTCAGCACCCCGGGCCTGGAAGGGGTACGTCTTCCGTGGGTAGCAGATGGGAGGGGGCTCGGGGATGCTCTGCGCCCCGCCAGAGTAGGGCTCGTTGCCCTTCAGGTAGGCATCCTGTGAATACGCCTGGAGAGGGGACAGGGGGTTCAGGGTGGGAGGCTGCAACACCCCAGGGGTGCCCCCCTGCTCCTCCCCAACCTGCAGGCAAACCTCCTGGCTGGCTGCAGCCCCCCCAGCCTTCCTTTCCCACGGGTCCCTCCTAAAACACTCCTGGCTGGGACCAACTCTCCCTTCAGCTTCACACCCCAGGGATCATCAGAGCCCGGGGCAGGCACAGAATTACCCCTGGCCTTGCCAGGGCTGTAACCCCCCCACCCCCAGCCTGATGGGAGCAGATCCCTGGGCTGGGATCAAGCTGTGGTCCAACAGGCACCCCTGGGGTTGGTGCCAGCAGCTTTGGTGACCAGGAGAGCCTTGGGAAGCAGACAGGACTGGAGGGGCATCAGGAGAAGCCCCACACACACATTGGTGGTCACTGCTGCCCCTCAATCCCAGCTCACCCACAGCAGTCACTTGGGATGCTCTAAGGATCAGCCAAACCCAGAGGAACTCACCCTTCAGCTGTGCCTGAGGATGCCCACCCAAAAAACCCCCAGGGGCCATGCCCCCCATCCTTCCTGCCCCTGGTACCTCCATTTCCACATCCCCTGCTGCTTGGGCGGTGGTGATGGGGCCCTGTCCCCAAGGGTCCCCAGTGAGGTTGGGGTGCTTGGCTCCCCCTACTCAAGGTATGGGGGGCACATGGGCAGAGACTGAGCAGCCCCTTGGGTCCAGTGGGGCAGGAATGCTGGCCCAGCCCAGGAAAGGCTCATTGGGGAACGTGAGTCCGGTGCCTGGCACCACCCCCCCTTCCCCACAACAAACTCACCAGCTGGAGGATGTCCTCGTCCTTGGGCATGATGGAGAGCTCCAGCACATCCTCACTGCAGGGAGATGCAACAGAGGGGTCAGGGTGGCCAGGACTGGCCCCCGCCCGCCCACAGGGAGGCCACACTGGGATGGATCCCCCATGAGAGGATCCCAGCACCCCCATCCCCATGGGATGGTCACAGCAACACCACTGCCTGTCCCGGGTGCCCTGCAGCCTGTGTGTGGCTCCTGCCAGCCCCGGTGCCTGCTGCCATGTGCCCCCTCCACCACCTCTCCAGCTCTGCCCATCCCCACGTACCCCCCCAGCCCCAGGAAGGGGCCTGACCTGTTCTGGATGAGCGCGATGACCTGTGAGTAGGTTTTCCCGATGATGCTCTCCCCATTCACCTTGACCAGCCGGTCCCCTGCAGAGCCAGGGAAGAAGAGGGTGTCACAGCAGGTGGGGTGGAGGCATTTGGCTGTCCCCACGGGTGCTCATGGCCAGGGCTTCTGCCAGGGGCAGAGCCAGCTCCTGCGTGGCAAGGGGAGCCGTGGAGGTCCCCAAAACCAGCCCAACCCAGTGCTGAGCATCCCAGGTGGGGACAGGACAGCAGAGCCCCCACAGCGCCAGGGAGCAGAGAGAAAGGGAGTGGGGGGAAGAGGGAGTGCAAGAGAAAAGAGCATCACACATGGCCCATGAATAGCCTGAGCCCCCTCCAGCTCAGAGACCCCTGCCCACCCCGTGCCCCCCGCTCACCGGTGCGCAGCCCAGCCTGGTGCGCCGGCCCGTCCTCCCGCACGTTCTTCACGAAGATGGTGTCCATGGGCTCCAGGCGGCTCCGGGGGGCACCTGCTCCCCAAGGACAGAGCGTCAGGGAGCTGCCAGCACGGCTGGGAGCATCCCAGGGCAAGGAGTGTGTGTGCCCCATCACTGTACCCTCCTGATCCCACAAGCCCGCTTTGCCAGCCCTGCCAGCACTGAGGACCTGTGGAGCACAGACCGTGCCCCAGGGCAAAGCCCCCACTCCGGGCAGCCCCCCCAAAACACACATCTCCCCCAGCCATGGCCACTTCCCGGTGTGGCTACAGCAGAACCAGTTGGGTGCCACAAACAACCAGAGGTGGGTGGGCAGGGGTGGGAGGTGGAAGGATGGCAGAGGGATGATGATGACAAGGGGTGCTGAGGAATATCCTGGAGTGAGGTCAGTGCCCCCCTCAGCCCCCTGCCAAGCCCAAGCTGGCATTGGGAGACAGGTCTGGCTGTGGCTGCTGTATCCAGCTCAGCACCCAGCCCCGCATCCAGCCCCGCATCCAGCTCAGCACCCAGCCCCGCATCCAGCTCAGCACCCAGCCCCGCATCCAGCTCAGCACCCAGCTCAGCGCCCAGCCCCGCATCCAGCCCCGCATCCAGCTCAGCACCCAGCTCAGCACCCAGCTCAGTGCCCAGCCCCGCATCCAGCTCAGCATCCAGCCCCGCACCCAGCCCCGCACCCAGCCCAGCCCCTGGGGGCCGCAGCCCCGGCGCCTCGTCACGCTGCCGGCGCGATCCGTTCTGACGCCTTCACATTCGCTCCTGTCACCACCAGCCTCGGGCCGTGTCCCTGTCCCCAGACACCCCCTGCTCGGCCCAGCAACCCGCAGCGGGGACCGGTGCTGCCCACACCGCAACCCCCCCCCCCCAGGCACTAAGACAGACCCCTCGGGGGTGGAGTCCAGAGAACCCCCCCAAAGGCTTTGGGGACACCGAGCCCGTCGGCCACGCCAGGAGCCACCGACACACCACACAGCTTCACCGCCAGCCAAAACTTAGGGCCACAGTGCCAGCCAACGGCTGTGACCCCCCAGCTGCATCACCCACCATGAGCTCCAACAGCCACCTGCCCCCCCCCAGACCCCTGCGCCCACCCATCTGAGGGGTCCCTGGGGTCCCCGTGCTGGCACAGCACCGGTGCTCACCTGCTCGGTTCCCATTCTCCTCCTCCTGCCAAGAGAAGAGAAAAACTCTTATTTGGTGACCAGACTGCAGTGGGGGGGACCAGGAGGGGACCCGGGGGGGTACCAGCCCCATGAAGCATCCCTCTCCCCTGTGCCACCCCATGGCTAAAATCACCCCCTGACACAGCCGTGCTGCCCACCCAGCCTCACGGGCAGGCAGGGAGCAGGACAACCCCCCAGCCCCCAGCAGCTGGGGAAGGGGCCGGTTTGAGGGGCTGGAGAGGGGATCCAGCATTTCACCCTTCTCCTGGACTGGCTGGGGTGGGGGAAGCGTGAGACCCTGTAGTGGGGTCCCAGGGGTGGGGTGGAGATGCTGGCTGGCACTCATGCCAACACAGCACCTGGGACATGGGTCTGGGTGGCAGGGACCCCCAGAAAGGTGGCGGGGGGGTTGCATCAGCCCCCAGTGGGGCTACAATTAGTCCTGCAATTATTGGGTGGGGGGAAGCATGTCCCTGGGGGTGGGTCACCTCCACAGCCCCTGGCTGCATGGAACAGGCTTGGAACACAGGTCCCAGTGCCCATCCCAGTGGGACTGAGCGACATTCCCAGTAAGGGAGGAGGAGGAGGAAGGGGGGAGGGCTGGAGGCACCCACCCCTGTTGTCCACTGTGCAGTGGGAAGGAGAAGCCACATCCTGCAGCCTCAGCACACACCCAGCACCATCACCCACACAGTAGGAGCGTGGGACCACCAAGGGTCCCTAGACTCACCCCTCTGCCCACCCTCCCCCCACCCTGAGCACCCCAGAGCCCTTCCCAGCGCCTCGGGCACCCCGCAGCCCCGCTCCGGGCGCTGGGCGCGGCGGTGCCGATGCACCACGGCACGGTGCAGGCAGCTCTGCCCTCACCCTCCCCGCTGAGTCAACCCCCCACCGAAACTCAGCCCCCGGACCTGGCTGCCCGCCGGCACCCATGGGTGCTGAGCCAGCCGCACCGCACCCTGCCCCACCGGCCCAGGAACGCCGGCTTGGGGCTCAGACGGGTGCCTGGAGCTATTCCCAGCCCCTTTCCAAGATCACGGCAGCCTTGCGGCACTGATGCGGCTCCTTCCCACGCAGCACCGGCTGCTCCCGCCCTGGCAGGGCTCAGCCCCAGTCCCCGGGGCAGGATCAGTCCCTCGCCCTCAGAGGGATGCCTGAGGAGGATGATGGGGATGAACAGGTTGGTTTGGAGCAGGTTTGGGTCATCCCAAATGAAAGGTCCTTTGCAGAGTCAGGTGGTGGAGATGGTTCCAGTCCTGGTGCTGGTGGGAAGGGTTTGGGAAGCAGGAATAAGGAGCCTGGGAAAAGCACCGTGGTGGAGGGTGCTGAGCAGGGGATTCCAGCGAGTTGTTTTCCCCACCCTGTGACTCACTTCCCACCACAGTTCCCTGCCTGTGGGGAGAACACAGTCACTGCCGGAGCCGTGGGGCAGCCAGAGCCGTGGAGCAGTTGGGGCAGCCGGAGCCGTGGGGCTGTGGGCAGCTGAAAAGCTCTTGGGGTGATGGAGAGCACCCACATCTGCCCACCCTGGAGCAGGGACCAGGGCTGCAACAGACCACGCAGCTCCCAGGAGTTTCTCCCTTCATCCACACGAAGCTGCTGCTGCAGAAAACGAGGCGAGGAGGGGAAATTCCAATCCCCGGGGCTTGGAGCTGGCTGGTCCATGCTGGAAGCTGCTGAGGGTCTCTCCAGCCCCCAGGGGAAAAGCGCTGCCCGGGTCGGGGCTTTTCAGTGGTTTGGGGCGGGGCAGGAGGCAGTGGCCCACCCCGGGGGTGGTTCCTCCCAAAAGGCAGCACCTGGGAGGGGTGTGGGCTGCAGCTGAGCCAAGACACGATCCCGGCTGTTGGGTTGCAGGGCTGATCCATCTGGAAGCCTCCAGCTGAGATCCCAATGGGAAGCAGAGGTGGTGAGCACTGGTGGGGCTGGGCATGTGCCCCTGGATGGGTGAGGACCTTCCCAGTGCCAGAGGGGATGAGCTGGTGATGCTGGTCAGAGGAGGAGGGTTGCAGTGAAGGGCTCCAGCTCAAGCAGCATCCTCTGATCCCAGGCTCAGCACTGCAGTGGCTGTGTGGGGTTTGCTTCAGCTCACGTGATGTGCCGCTGTGCTGAGGCTCCGAGGCTCCCAAGCACCTTCTCCTGCCATTCCCGGGAATGCCAGAGCCATCCTTCATTGCTGGGGGATCCCCTCCATTCCCACAGGCAGCTGTGTCCCCCACTCACATCTCCAGAGGTGGGAGAATGTCTCCCAGCAGGTCCCCCCATCCCAGGGTCACCCATGGGTGGGGACATCCCCAGGCACCCCGACAAGGCAGGCAACGGATGGTCCACTCCATGGCTCCCCAGAGCCCCCCTACCAGCTCCCCAACCCATACACAAGCATCCTGCATCCAGCCACTGCACCTCAGAGTCCTGACCGGCAGCCCTGGGGGTCCACACGGACCCCCCAGCCCAGTGTCCCTCCCCCAGGTCCCAGCCCTACCTTAGCTGTGGAGTGTACCGCCGACTCCGGGGGGTAGACGATGAAGTGCCGGAGGGTGAAGCCAAATCCCCCCTGCGAGCTCTTCTGCAGCACCACCGTCTTTGGGCCCACCCAGGGGAAGGGTCCCTCTGGGGGCACGTTGGCATTTGGGGACGCCCCATCTCTCCGGCCCGCTGTCGGCTGCTGGGGACAAGGCAGACAGTGTCACTTCTGGGAGGGGGGGTGTAAGCAGTCAGTCCCCACCCCTCAATCCACCCTGCCAAAACCCTGCACTGGGGGTGCTGAGATCCACCCAAAAAGCTGCTCTGCTCCTAGGAACTCCCCCCTTACAGCAATTCCAGGCCCCCCTCCCAGCCCACCACCCCCCCCCCCAGCATCCCCTGAGAGTCCTCGTGCGGGGCCTTTTGGGGGAAGGTGCAGGGAGAAGGATAAAAATAAAGGTCAGGGGGAAATGAGCTGTGCCTGGGAGTCTGGATGGGCCCCGGGAGCCAGCACAGCCCCAGGAGCTGTGGGGCGGATGGGGGACTCAGGGACAAAAGGTCCCCTTCCGATGACGCCGCAGCAATAACCCCGGGTGAGCCGGAAAGAGCTGCCTGGGAGGCAACTGGATGAGTGATGCTTCCTGAGACAGGGCAGGGATCTGGCACCGTGGTGGGATCTGGAGGGGGCACGCTGCCTGTGGAGCACCAGATCCGGCCAAGAGGGACACAGCTCCATCCCGCAGCCCCCGGGGCTGCAGCCAGGAGGGGGAACGGGGCTGTGGCAGAGCCAGAGGAGCTGCCGTGGGCATCGTGCCTGGAGCTGGGAAGGGCAGGATGAGTCCTGCCACCTCGGTGGGGTTTGGGAGGGTTCAACACAGCCCTGGCAAGGGTGCTGATGCTCTCCAGGGCTGCGCATCCAGCCCCACAGCTGAAGGGAGCGGAGGACCCTGCCCAAAGCCCCAGCAGCACCGAGCTCTGCCAAAACCCAGCCACTGGCGACCTGGGAGCAGGCAGAGACGGGCAGGGTGGGCAGCCAGGCAGGAGGGGACCCACCAGGGTCCTGCCCAAGCACCCTCCGCTTCCTTGCTGCAGCAGCTGCCGTCGGCCCATCCCGGCGCCATCGCGGTTGGAGCGCTGGCCGGGGAGGGGGGCGGGAGAGGGGCGGGAGAGGGGCGCACAAAGGGACAGGGACAAAAAGCCTTTGTCCCTGCCCGTGCTGAGTGGGCCTTTTCGCTGCCGGGGAGAAAGCTGATGGCAGCTCAGCGGGGCCGGGATGTTCTCCCTGGGCTGGGATGTGCTCCCTGGGCCGGGATGCTCTCCCTGGGCTGGGATGCTCTTCCTGGGCTGGGATGTTCTCCCTGGGCTAGGATGCTCTCCCTGGGCTGGGATGTGCTCCCTGTGCCGGCACATCCCACACAGCATCTGGCTGCAGGTGGGACCAGGGGTCCCAGCTTCCCCCACCACCCAGGAAAAGGATCCCTGGGGAGACAGCACAGCTCTGGCACTGCAGCCCACGAGGCACTGCTCCAGCACAGCACCCATGGCCCTACTCCATCACCACCGGAGCAAACCTGGGGTGGGGGGTACAAGTGCTCCGAGCGCTCACAGACACCCCAAACCACAAAGAGAACCACAATGCCCCAAACACCGACACAGGAGAGCCAGAAAACCCCATACAGGGGGGGCACAGAGCTCCCCATGTACCCCCCCAAGCCATCCCAGCACCACCCGCGCCCCAACTGCTGACCCAAACCCAGATGGTAACAGGCGCCTCGCTGCCCCCATGGGGACCCCCATCCCCGACGCCCCGGGGGCACGAGCATCCCGGCACGGTGCCTGTCCCCATCTGCGCCCTCCATTGTGTCGGCAGGATTATTTTTAAGCTGACAGCTGAATGTGCCCTGCTGATTTTAACCGGCACAGACAAGGCTGGGAGAGGCTGGGATCGGTGGAGACACCGATGGCAGCACCGACCCGCAGGGATGGGGACGTGTCCCTGTCACAGCCGTGCCGGTGCCACATCCTCAGCTGTGGTGGACCCTTAAAAGCATCGGTGGTCCCCCAAAAACCTGGTCCCATGAGCCTGAATCCATCCTTTCAGCCAAGCAAAAGCCCAGTGGGGAAAGTCACCCTGCTGCAAAGACCCCCCACAAAGGGCCCCGCAAGGGGCTTGGCAGAGAAAACTATCCAAGACTGCTGTGCCTCAGTTTCCCTCTTCACCCACCGTGGTGCAGAGCTTTTTCAGGCTGCAAAGCCCCCAACCATAAGCTCTGACACCCCTCACAGTGCCCACAGCTCCCCCAGCAGTGGGGCCGACGCCTCATTTGTCCCCAAACTCATTTGTCCCCAGCCCCCTTCCCGCAGGGACCCAGTTACCTCCTGGCTTTTCGGCTTCATTTTACCCTCAGCCCTGCGCTCCCACCAGCATCCTGCTCCTTAGCTCAACTCCCCCCAAACTCCCACCCCTCAAGGGCTGCAGACCCTTGGGATAGTCCCCTGCCCCCTGGCACGGGTCCACCCTGTCCCCCTACTCCATGTCACCGTGTCACCTCGCCCCCCCTACCCCATGGGGACACAAGGGGACAGGCAGCTCCCACCCATGTCCCACCACAGCAGAACAAAGCAGTGATTTCCCTGCGTCCCACAGACCCCCCCCCGGGGGGGGCGGGGGGGGGGGGCAGGATCTGTCCCCCCTCCTGGGCACAGCGAGCAGAGCAGTGGGAACAAAGCACCGTGGGGAGGGCGGCAGCACAGACCCCCCCACCCCACCCTGACCCCAGCCCCCAGTGCGGGAGGGGATGAAGGGGACTATGAGACAGCCCCAGGACACCCCCTCCCAGCAACCCCCCCTGCCCTCAACACCAGGGGAAAGCCCCCCACCCCTGACAGAACATCCCACCCTCCCAACGAGGAGCGACACCCGGAGCGACACCCGAAGTGACACCCGGCATCCCCAGCACACGGTTCTCACCCGGCGGCTCCTGGGGGTGCAGGGGGGGCCGCGGCCGTGCCGGGGGGGCCCGCGATGCTCCGTCCCAGCGGCGCAGCGGCGCAGGCTGCTCAGCCAGATGCAGCGGGGCTCGGGCGAGCTGCAGTCCACCCCGACGGCACGCTCCAAGCGCCAGCCCTTGCTGGCTCGTTGCACGCTCCACAGCCCTTTACTCACCACCACCACGGGGCTGGGGGTCGGCGGGGGGCGGGGGGGACCCCGCAGCACCCTCCGGGACCCCCGCACCCCTCTTCCCACACTCTCCTCTACCATACGGCCGCGGGCCAGGCCTGGCTTTGGTCAAGAGAGGCTCAGCTGGCGGCTGGCACAGCCATGGGCTCGCCGGCTCCTCGGCTGCCTTCAGCCCCCGAGCTGGGCAGCGCGGCAGCGGGGGGGGGCTGCGGGGGGCGGCGCGGGGGCGGCTGCACCGTCTCGCATGGCTGGGGCGGCGTGTGGTGCTCCCAGCCCGGTGATGCTCCACACGCTCCCTGCGAGCAGCCCCGGCGCGACGGGCGACAGCTGGACCCCCCCACCCAGCCACCCGTGCGGAGCAGGGATGGACGGACGGACGGATGGATGGACGGATGGATGGAGGGAGGGTAGGTGGGTGGGTGGGTGGGTGGGTGGGATGGGCGGAGAGCAGGCGGCCGCCCACCCCGGCTGGGCTGGCAGGCTGGCTGGGGCTCCAGCTGCCCGCAGGGATCAGTGTGCCCAGCCCAGTGTCCCCCAGCCCCCACCGCGGTGTCACTTTGCCTGGACTTTCCCTTTTTTACCCACCCCCCTCTTCCTCCATCACCCCGGGCAGTTTCCCACCCTCCTGCTTCCTCCTTCCCCTCCTCCCGGCCCCTTCCTTCCTCCCTCCCTCCCTCCCTCCCTCGCTCTCCTCAGGGCATCGTGTGATGCCAGGGACAGGGAGGGGGGCAAGCTGGGGGTGCAGGGAGTGTCACCCCTGCTCAGCTGGGAGATGAGACTCTCTGGGGCTCTGCAAGGGGAGAGCCCGTGGGGACTCTGAGCCCCCCGTGGTCCCCTCTCTGTCCCCAGTGCCCACACAGTGGGGACACACAACTACCCTTTTGGGGACCAACACAGACCCCCAGGGACTGACACAGACCCCTGGGGACAGACACAGCCCCCCAGGGACCGACACAGCCCTCCAGGGACCGACACAGCCGCCTGACCCCCCCCTGCTCAGCGCCCCTGGCCAATGGTGATGACTTCAAGGACACTTCCCACCAGAAGCCAAACCAAGAGCCCCCCAGCCCCACCTCCCATTTTGGGGGATACCCAGGTGCAGCGGGTCCCTCTCGTCCCTGGGGTACAGACCCAGCACCCCCCATAGTTTGACCCCAGCTCCCCAGTGTCGCATCCGCAGGCAGGGCCAGCAAACTGCCCAGTCACCAGCACCCTTGGGGGGCTCCCACTGTTCTGGGGGGGTCAAATCACCCCTCCCCAGCCCACCCCACACCCCCTTCATACCCCCTGAGCTGCTCCCCACCAAACGGAGCGGGGGGAAGATGGCAAAGTGCAGCACCTCATTGAAGCCAGAGCCTGCACCCACCAGACCCAGCCGGGGTCCCCCTACCCTGCTTCCCCCCCCCCCCCCCGCATCCCAGCCCGTCCCCCCATCCCAGCATGAGGGTCCCGCACCACATTCCTCCCGTGCTGGAGGCCGAGGAGAGGCACGTGCGGCCGCGCCGGGGAAATGCCAGGCATTGCTGGGATTGCAGCCCGCAGGCCGGCTGCCCCGCTCCACACAGCCCCCTCCTCTCCCCTGCACCCCCCCAGCCCAGCAGCAGCCCACCAGTACGACGCCACGCACCCGCTAACAGCACCCACCGGTACCCCATGGCACCCCGCATCCCGGCAGCGCTTGGGCGCTCAGCTCATCCCCCATGCTGAGGTACCCCAAAACAGCCCAAGCCCACCCAGTGAGGGGCTGGCTTAAGTCACCACACCCCCGGTGATGCCATCCCAGTGCCCCTTGCACCGGCAGTCCAGGGAGAAACTGGGACAGGGCAAGATGGGACCCAGTCATCGCCTTCCTCCCCAAACACCCCGATGTCACCCTGGGGTGTCCCATGGGGGCCAGCCCCAAAGCTGCCAGCACGTCCCAACAGGCAGGAGCTGCTCCAGCAGCCCTGGGGGGTGCAGGGGCTGGCTGGGGAAGGGGGCTCAGCCCCCCCCCACCCTGGGAAGGGGAGGGAGGATGAGGAAGGCGGGGTGTGGGGGGGGGGGAAGGATGGGCCCCAGGCCTGTTCCCGCAGCCCAAAGCGGGAAAGGTCAGGCGGCGTTGGCGGGGGCAGATTCCACCCCCGAGGAATGCGAGCGAGCCTGGACGCCTTCCAAAATACTTGTGTTTTGCACAGGAGTGTCCTAAATCCAGGGCCAAACAGGAGCAAGGGGGAAGGCAGGCAGCATGCACTACTCCCTGCCTGCACCCCTAATTGAACCTGTGGGGAAACTGAGGCACGGAGGAGCCACGCAAAGGCAGCGTCGCTGCCTTTGCGTGGCTCCTCCGTGCCTCAGTTTCCCCGCAGGTAGCTCCTTGCCTGAGCAGCGCTGCCTTTGCTTTGCCCCACTTTTACCAGGCTGGGGAAGGGATCTGTGTGTCACACCCATGCCACCCATGGCTGCTCGGACCCCAGTGACACCCACAGGGTGAACACCATGGTCCAGGTTCAGGGTGGATGAAACCCCCCCCACATACACCATGTCCTGACCCCACCAGCTGCAGTGGGTCACTGCCAGCAAGGCCATCAGCACCCCTGGCATGCAGCAAGGATAACGTCATGCTCAGGGCAGGGACAGAGGACAGAGGGACAGGCAGCTGCCCATCCTGCCGCCACCATGATGTGCTGGGCTCGGCCACAACCTCCCTCCTCTGGCACCGCTCTCTGAGCAGGAAGGAGCCAGCAGCACACAGGGGTTGGGGGGGGATGCAGGGGGAGGAGGAACACTAATCCCTTCCTGAGCAGTGAGCTGAGATTAGGGTCAGAAAAATGAGGTTTTAATAGGATTTTCAGGGAGGAGAAAGCCACGCCGAGACAATCAGTGACTTCCAGCCCTTGCATGGCACAGCCACAGCCTGCTCCCACCTGCAGCGGGTCCCAGCAGGGAAGGGGTGATGGGGATCCCCCCTGTCCCTCCATCCAGGTCAGCCCAGGCAACTCCCTCCCCAAAAAGGACCCTTCCCCGCAAGCAGGGGCTGCCTGCACCCACCCCCTGGGCAAAGCAGGGATGCTCCATCACTGGGACCTGTCTCAGGGGACATGGGAGGCAGGAGAACAGGGGTGGGGGCAGCACCCAGGTGACCAGGCCAGGAGCAGCCGGGATGCCCGCCTGGCCATGCTGCAGCCTCTGGGATTACCTCCTCACAGGAGAAAGTGTTTTAATTCTCTTTAACCCAAACCAGGGCTGAGGAGCTTTGCAGCTCAGTGGGGATTTGGGGGCGCATTTCCTTGCCTGCACTCAGCCAGCAGATGCACACACCTCCCCCCCCGCCCCCAAACTCCCTCCCTATCCCCTGGGATGCTCCCAACCCACCCTGCATCCCTCAGGAGCAGGAGGGATGTGGGCTGGGAACCACTTGGGAGCAGCTATCCATCCCAGTAGGAGCACCAGCACTGGGAACATGAGGCAGCAACACCTCCATGATGGAGAGAAGCCCCCCCATTGCCTCCCAGTAACTCCCTGGGCTCTGGCAGTCCTGTGCTGTGTCTTACAGGGATGGATGCACCGTGTGGAGGCAGGGTGGGAGCCCTGGGGATGGCTTTTTGGGGGCAGGACAGGGTTTGCTCTGAGCATCTGCTGAGATGCCCGACAGCCTCCTCTCTTCCCACGGCCTCACAACCACCTGGCCTCCAGCAGCACCCACACCCCCTCCAGCCACTCTCAGCACCACCCCACAGACCTCAAACCCCACCGACCCACAGCCTAGGCATGGGCAGGGGGCTCCCCAGCCTCTCAGCCGGTTCCAGGGCTGGCACAGGGTGTCCCACAGGATGAGCCATGCCCAGGGCAAAGCTTGACCTGCTGCCGAATCCCACCCCGTTCCAGAGCCACATGTATGTCCAGGGACCCCCACCCACATCCCCACCACCCGAAGCAGCAGGGTGAGGGGTGACACTGCCCAGGTGACACCAAGCCAAGTGCCAAAGAGAAGCTGACTGGCAAGAAGGCCAAGGGGGAGCCAGGAGCTGGCTCTGACATTCCTCCCGCTGCGCTCTGGGTGTTAACTCAGGGAAGGAAATCGCCCTGTTCCTTCCCAACGCCAACTTTTATCTTGACAGCATCATCCCCCACAGCCCCCCGTCCCTCAGCCCGCACCAGGGCTCCATCCGCCCCCTCCACACCAAGGACACCAGTGCAGAGCTCCATGGGGCTCCCCCTCATTCCAGCCATGTCCCAAAGTGGCAGCTCTGGGGGAGCTCTGCCTGCCCAGTCCCCATTGCCACGCTGAGAAGATTTAGGAAAGCAGCCAGAGAGCCCCAGCCCCTTCCCTGCCCTCTCCTGGCTCTCCAGCCACATGGCTCTCTCTGCCCACGCTGGTCCCCAGCACCGCTGGCATCCTGGAGTAGGATCGTCCCCTGGCACAGCTCTGCCAGCAGCCACATGCAGGTTGATGCCATCACAACGATGGAGCTGGCCCATGGTGCCAGCTCAGTGCCACCTCTGCCAGTGGCCCTGCACTGTGATGCCAGGGCAGGATGCAGCTCTAGCTCTGCACCACAATGCCAGGGCTGGATGCAGCTCTAGCTCTGCCCTGGCCCTGCACCGTGATGCCAGGGCTGGATGCAGCTCTAGCTCTGCCCTGGCCCCACACCATGATGCCAGGGCAGGATGTGGCTCTAGCTCTGCCCTGGCCCTGCACCATGATGCCAGGGCAGGATGCAGCTCTAGCTCTGCCCTGGCCCCACACCATGATGCCAGGGCAGGATGTGGCTCTAGCTCTGCCCTCCGGAACACCCAGGCTCTGCCCACAAGAGCCCACCGAGCACCCCTGGCCCTGGAGCATGGCACCCTCACGGGACAGTTGGGATGCTCATGGCTTCCCAGGATCGCATCCCTGCACAGCGGCTCGTTACGGTGCTAATGAAGCCCCACAGCCCCTTCCACTGCATCCCTGCTCCCTCCATGCCGGGTACCACAGGGCCCAGCCCACACAGCTCATCCCTGACACACAGAGCCGGTGGGGAACCTGGCTCTGAGGAGGATACAGGGGCTGGGGACACGCTCTGGAGCCACACCGGGTCCGAGCTGGCTCCCTGAGAGGCTGGGAAACTCCAACCCAGAGACACAACTCCCTGCCCAGGAGGAAGCAAGACGGAGCCTTCAAAGAGGGGGAGCCGAGGGCTTGCCAGAGGGGGCTGCCTTCATCCCCAGCTCCTCCTCCTCATTCTCTGCCCTGGCCTAAAAACAGTGTTATCGGCAGCAAGCCCTAGAAAAGTAACAGGATTCCGTTTCCTGTTTTTCCCATGGAAACCCTCAAATAGAAGCTGGCCTCATTATTGCAAGTTTTGGGACTAACAATGAGCCATTTCCTCTGGTGGCTCCGAGAGGCACCTTGCGCTCCGCTCCCGCTTCTCCGCGGCGGAAAATCCTACCCAGGGAGGTCAGGGGAAGGCTGCCTGCTCCTTCCAGCCCCTGCCCTGCTCAAGGCTGGGGGCCCGGAGTGGGGGCTGTAGCCCTGCACCCCTCACACACATGCTGGGGATCCCCTCGTACCTCCGTGGGGAAGGGCGAGCGGGAGAGGGTGATGCTTGGGGTGGAGGGAGATGCACAAAGGTGACAAATCCTGCATCCCTCATGGGATGATAGAAAAGATGAGCAGGGTCCTGACACCCCCCAAGAACAGCTTTGGGGGACACTGCTCTGGGGGGACACTGCTTTGGGGGGACACTGCTGCTCCTGCAGCCCCTCCTGCCCTGCTGCAGCCCCAGCATCAAGACACGATGGCTTTTTGGGACAATTGTCCCCCAGCCCACACACACCCATGAGCTCAGCAGCCAGCTCGTCCCCCTTCTGTCACCTCCCTGCCCCACTTCTGTCCCCCACCCGGGGACATCAGCATCCCGGGGACATCAGTGTCCCGCTGCTGGTGCCACACCAGTCACTGCCAGCCCCGGGGGGGGGGACCACGCTTCACCCCGAAAGCGCTGGCACCACAGGCCAGCCCCCCACCTCACAGGGCAGAAAAAGAGCCCACTATGTGCCACAATAGCACAATTGTCCCCAAGAGCCACCAGGCTCCGTCCCACCCGCCCCGGGGCTGCCCCACGCGCTCGGCCACATCAAGGGACCCACTGTTGCCATCAGGGTGGCTGGGGGGGGGGGTGGAGGAAAGAGGGGCACAGCTGCTGTGGGTACCCCCATGCCTGCATCCTGGGGTTTGCAGGTGCTGATTTGGGGGTGGCAAGGCAGGGGGGAGCCCCAGGACCTGCCTGGCTGCCTATCGTGGGGATACCCAGCCCCCCCTGGAGCTGTGCCTGCGGCTGGGCTCAGGGATTAGGGCAGGAACCTGCTCTGTACCCCTGGTCCAGCACAGCTCGCTGCTGCCCCAACTCCCTCCTGCTGCTATGGGGTCTCAAGCTGGGTCCCAAGACAAGAGCAGGATGGGTCCCCACGTCATTTCAGTCACTTCACAATGACTCCCCACCTGGGTCTCCATCTCCTTCCCCAACCCAGCGCTGCTGTTGCCCTTTAACTCCCATTTCCCCAGCGTGCCTGGTGGAGCGGAACCACCACCCCCCCCAACCCTGGCATCCCCCCTGGCTCTGGGAAATCAGCTCACTCCAAGGGGTTGGGGTCCCCCAGGGCTGGATGATCAGCCCCCTCAACCAACCTTTGCACAGCACAGACCAAATCCCACTGGGCACGTGGCCGATTCCCACCAAGGCGGCGGCACCGACCTGCTGGACCGCGACGCCGCGGGTTCTTGCGACACGCAACCGCCGCGCCGGCGGAGGTGTGCACAGCCCCAGAAGTTAATTAGGGAAGACTTAATGAAATCCTGGGGATAAGCAGCCGCGGAAAAAGGACTCGCAGCCACTTCGGGTGCTCGGAGCCAGCGCCGGAGACGGCTGGGACGTGGCCAGGAGGTCGGCGGCAGGTTTACGGCAGCCACCAGGGTTTGGATCCTGGGGCAGCCCGAGCCAGGCCAGCTCCTGGAAAGCTGGGCAGGGGTTTTTTTGGGGGGAGCCGGGCAGCTCGGTGCAGCTCGAGCAGCCGGCCCCGCCGCTCGCGGCCGAAAAGGCAGCCAGGTCGATATTTTCCAACTTGGGAGCTTAAAATAGGTCATCTATCTCCATCCCTCGTTAAATCAGGTCTCGCTGCCTTGCCCAAGACGAACTTGGTTTATTAATGGGACGGCACCGGCTCGAAACCTAATCCTGGTTTTTCCCTTTAATGAGAATAAAGGGACCTTCCCTGGGGCTCAGCAGGTTCCCAGCACAAACACACACACACACACCCCTCCATCCCTCTGTGTTTCCTCACAGAGAGGAGCTGGCCACCAGCTCTGAGCTTTCCTGGGAGCTGGCCATCCAGCCCCCACACGCACCCCAGCGGCACCCACACCCCATGAGGGGCACAGGAGCCACCCCCCCTGCCCTGACCCCAAACCCAGAGCTGTCACCCCTCCATCCTGCCAGCTTTGCAACGTCAAACCCCCAGAGAACCACAGCCTGAACCCTAAATAATGCCCGGCGGTGGTTCCTTGGCATTTGACGCTGCTGCTGACGGCATCCAGGCAGCACTGCCAGCACCAGGGAGGGATGGGTGGGGGGGGGTTAGGACACTACCCATCACCCATCAGTCCCCCAGCAGCGCAAAAGACGGGTGCCAGAGCTCTCCAGGCTGGGCACAGCGCGTGATACCCGTCAAGGTTAAAACCACAGCGGGGTCAGAGCCCTCAGTGCGGACAGGGGGGACCTGACAAACCCCCCGTGTCACCAGCCAGACCCCCCGCACGTCATCGCGCCCCGGCCTGGCGTCTGTTGGGTGCCAGGTTTCGCGCTTGCAAGGCGGGATTGCGGCAGCGGCCCCAGCACAGGCTTTTCCTGTCTTTCAAGTTCACGGCCCAGAAAGAAAGGAAGGGGGGGGGTGGGGGGTGTGAAAGGCAAAAGAGAGAGAGAAATAAAGGGATTAAGAAACTCAGTTTGCTCTGAGCAGTGACGGTGAGTGGGGACGGAGGCAGCGGCCACGCGGGGACGAGGGCAGCAGCCGCCAGCCAAAGGCCTGGGGACCATGGGGGACAGCCCCTGCCACGCAGCCCCGGGAATAGGGGGGGGGAAGAGATGGCCGTTGGGCAGGGTTTCTGCTTATGCAGCATAAAAAGGCTGGCTGGAGGATTGCAAAGTGCCTTCCTCACCACCATCCTCCCCGGATGCACAGCGGTGGTTAAAGAACTCGCGTCCCCACACCCCGAGTCACCCCGTGTCCTGGGGTCACCCAGCGAGCTGGGATTTGGGGGGGGAAGATGTGGGCACTTAGCAACATCACCACACCCCCCCCAGGCTCTGGTGCTTGACCTCAGGAGGGGATATTTCACCCCAAAACGCAGCAGATCTTGAGACTTGAACTGCCTCCCCCCCAAAAAAAAACCCACCCGACTGCCAGTGCTCAGCGGTACGGAGTAAGCAGGGAGGAATCCAGAGAGAAACCATGATTAATGCTCAGCCGCTGCAAGGAGCAGCACTCCTCATATCTGAACCATTTCACACACCCCAATTAATCCTTTGAGGCCGGTTATTAGCCCCATTGCCGGCCCAGGGAAGCCGAGTTCAAATAACCAGGAACTGAGGAACAGAGGAGGCCAAATCCAGCTCTGGGGTGAGGACGTGCAACAACCTCGGCTTCAATTAGCAGGCGTCGTGCCAGCCCCACACCACAGCCCCACAGCCCTGCCTGGGCACCACCCCAGCGTGCCCCCCCCGCCCCATCACTGGACCACCCCATCCCCAGGTCCCCCAGCAACATCCCTGTCCCCACAGGAACAGAATTTGGCACAGAATGGGCAGGAAATATGGGTTTAGTTGGAGCCCAGGCTGGTCTTCCTTGGCACCACGCAGCTCCTGGGGGAGACAGGAATCGCCCCAGCACCCTCCAGTCCGGCACTGCCCGGAGCATCCAGAGCACGGGGCTGCCACAGATCACCGAGGCCAGGGGGCTGCTCAGAGCCAGACACAGGGGCAAGATGTGACATCGAGGGGCTGTGGCTACACTGGGGGGGTAGGGGGGGGCAGTTTGCTGCCCGCACAGTGCCAGGAGCTGGCAGGGATGGAGCAGCCGGACCCACAAGCCAGCCCAGCCCGGAGTTTGGGAGGAAACACGCGTGGGCGTTTGCGGGTCTCGTCCCTCTGTCCGGGAGAAGGGGAAGACCAGCCCCAGGGTCTCCACCCTGCAGACGGATCCAGGCGCTCCAGGCCCCCACCGCCCTGCCACGACACCACCCTGGATGGGCACCGGGGACCAGCCACCGCTGCCGGCGACACGCAGCCCCCAGCCCCCTCTGGCTCCGCTGCCCCCGACCCCAGCCCTGGGGTGCCCAAAGACCCCGAGGAGCCCCAGCATCACCCAGCCCCGCTGCCAGACCCCAGCACCACACCCCCCCCCCCCCGCATCACCACCCCCCCCACCCCCAGTATGGCCCAGTTCTTCCAGTCCCCGCTCCCCCCGTGCCCCAAACCTCCCCAGTTCCCACCCCTCACCCCCTCCCCAGCGCCTCTCACCGCGGGGGCGGGCGGCGGGATCCCGACCAGGCAGAAGGCGATCCCATTCATCGGGGCGCGGCGGCCGGGCTCGGCTCGGTCCGGCCCGGCTTAGCAAGGCTCAGCTCAGCCCGGCTGGGCTCAGCAAGGCACGGTCCGGGACGGCCCGGCCCCGCACCACGATCCGGTCCGGCTGGGCTCGGGCTGGGCTCGGGCTGGGCCGGCCCCGGCCCCGGTTGCGGCTCCGCCTCCGCCGGACGCCCGCGGCGGCGGGAGGGAGCGGGCGGGGCGCGGCGCGGCACAGCCCCGGCGGGAGGGACCGCGGGCACCGGAGCGGGGCGGGCACCGGCACAGCGGGGCTGGAGCGGGCACGGATGGAGCTCCGGCACCGGGGAGGGCACACGGGCACCGGGATGGGCAGGGGACAGACGGGCACCGGGATGGGAATGGCGGGGGACAGCCAGAGACTGGGATGGGGACAGCCAGGGACCAGGACAGGGATGGCAGGGACCAGGATAGGGACACCCGGGCACCGGGATGGGCAGGGGACAGACGGGAACGGGGTGGGGATGGTGGGGGGCAGCCAGGGTGGGGAGAGCAAGGGACTGGGATGGGGATTGTCGGGGACAGCCAGGGACCCACACCAGGCAGAGGATGGCCAGGGATGGCTGGGGACACACAGGGACCTGAACCAGGCCAGGGACAGCCAGGGACTGGGATGGGGATTGTTGGGGACATCCAGGGACCCACACCAGGCAGAGGACGGCCAGGGATGGCAGGGAACACACAGGGACCTGAACCAGGCAGGGGACAGCCAGGGATGGCAGGGGACACACAGGGACCTGAACCAGGCAGGGGACAGCTAGGGACCGGGATAGGGACAGCCAGGGACCTGCACCAGGCCAGGGACAGCCAGGGATGTCAGGGGACATCCAGAGACTGGGATGGGGACAGCCAGGGACCAAAACAGGGATGACAGGAAACAGCCAGGGACTGGGATGGGAATGGCAGGGGAGAGCCAGGGTGGGAAAAATCAGGGACCAAGATGGGGATGGCAGAGAACATACAGGGACCCAGATGGGGACAGCCAGGGACTGGGATGGGGCTGGCAGGGGACACCCAGGGACCAGGACCAGGCAAAGGCCAGAGGACACCAGGATGAGCCAGGACAGAAGGACATGGACTGGGAACAGAACCAACCAGGACGGGCAGAGAGGGATCACAGGTCGGGGACAGCCAGACAGGGACCGGCCCAGCGAGGCCGAGGCCAAGCAACGCAGGAGGGGCACAGAAGGACACACGGACAGGAAACGCCAGGACAGGGGGACAGGAGTGACGGAGACTGGCACAGGCAGACACCGAGGCGGAAACACCCGCGCTGGGACTGACGGAGGGACAAAGGCTGACACAGACCCACGGGGAAAGGAAGCAGTGAAGACGGGAAACGGCGGGACAGACGGACAGGGCCTGGCCTGGCGGACAGAGGGACGGGGACAGACGGACAGGGCCTGGCCTGGCGGACAGAGGGATGGGGACAGACGGACAGGGCCTGGCCTGGCTCAGACCTCTTGGACCACAGAAGAGCATCCTGAAGGTGTCATTAAGCAGCCGTCAAGTAAATTAACTCCCATCCCTGAGTCTCAGGGTGTAAAATGGCACCTCGAAGGCACTTCAGTGGCAGGAGGTGGCTGTGACACCGTGGCACAAGCCCCGAGTCACTGTGGGCTTGGCTGAGGCACGTGGCATGGTGCGGGCATGGCTGGAACCCCGTGCAGCCCTGGGGTGGGGGGGGGCAATGCCAGAGGGAAACAGCCACATGGGATGTGGAGGCGGGAGGAGGCGCAGGATGCCCGGGAGGACCCACAGCCACTGCCCGTGGGGGTGTGGGGTGGGAAGGATAGACATCCCCAGCAGCACCAGGGCTGGAGCCAACAGGGCTGAGCCCAAAGGGCTCCAGTCTCCCACTGCATCACCCCGAGATGGTGAGCATCACCATCCTCACCCCGCTCCCCAGCAGGGACAAGGGGGTGAGCTGGGGGGGTGCGCTGGTCGCTCACTGGTGTAAATCCACAGAGCACCCCAGGGTACAAGGTGGGTGCCAAGGGCACACAACCAACCAGGCAAATGGCACAGCCCAGGCTCACACCAAGGGCCCTGGCACATCCCCACAATGCCCCCACACCCAGGATGGTGCCAGCCCCCACCCACCCACTCACCAAGCCCACCCTGAGCGGCCGTTCCCTTGCCGGTGCCGTGGGGCGCACGCCGGGGATGCCACCCTGCGGCCCCCAGCTGCTGAGTGTGAGTTTTCCATGACACAATTAAAGCAAGTCTGTGTCAACAACGACTTCCTCCAGGCACCAGGAGGAACCTCAGCACCACCAGAACACACCAGTGACCCAGGCACCCGCCAGCGCTGCGGGAGCGCCCGGAACTCGGGGCTGGAGAGGAGCCCAGGGGCCTGATGCTGCTGATGGGGCACATCCTGCCTGCCAGCTCCCGTGGTGCTGAGAACCCACCTCACACAACCACGGCCACGGCACAGTCGGACACCCTGGGATGCTGAAACAGCCATCATGGGGTACAGCACCCAGCCCCCTGGGGTACAGCACCCGCAGCAATGGGGCGGGGGATCCCGTGCTCTGGGAACACGTGGGTGCCAACGCTGGCAGGGGGTGGGTGGGCACCCCCATGGGACCGCTGCCACCAGCTCTATCCCCCTGCTCCGGCCTCGGGAACCATCCCAGCAGCTGGAGGGAACAAACAGTCGGATGTGAGTGACGGGACGTTTCCTCTCTGCGAGGGCGCAGCCGGACGCCCGCACCCCGTCTCCGGCCGCCCTCCGCCTACGCTCAGCATCCCCCCGGCCCCGCGGCGGGTCCCTCCATCCCCAGCCCCAACCCCCAGCATCAGCCAGGCTGCACCACAACCTCCCCCCAGAAAGACTCCCCAGGAAATGTGCCCCCCCTTTCCCCAGCCAGGTCTGACCCACCAACATCCAGCCTTTCCCAGAGATGGGAAGGAGTGGAGACCCCCCCCCACCTCACTCCCCAGATGCACCCACTGATCATTCGCCCCCGTTCTCCACCTGGCAGCACCAGTCCTGGGGGTCCTTGTGACCCCCCCCCCATGAAGGGACACATGATTATGTCCTGCCTGCACCCCCCCCCAGCAGCCCCTGTGGCCAGGCAGGAGCCTGGGGCAGGATGAGGGTGGACCCCAGGACTCCTGGGTCCCCACATGGCCTCCCCAGTCTGCCCAGTGCCACCCTCACTGGGGAGCTGACATGGCCCACGCTGGCTGCAGCAGCCACGTCCCCCCTTCTGTGCAAGGTACGGAGACAGGCACGGACCCTCAAGTGAGGGTGGGTAGAAGCAGACATCCCCAGCTAGGAGTGACTCTGGTCTGGGGGTGGGTGAGTGCTCAAGGAGACCCCCCCCATCCCAAACCCCAGCCCCGCTTCAGGGGCAGCGCTCCCACGGGGGTCCCCAAGGAGCAGGGTGCTGCCATGCACCCAGGCAGCCGACACTCCCTCCCTCCTCCCAACCCTCTTTGTCTGCCCCGGCCCCACCCCAGCACCAAGACCCCCATCACAGCCCCCCCAGGGACACCCACCTCCCCCATCCCCACTCCAGGGATGGGGCGGCACACACCACCCCAGCAGGGTGTCCCCACGCCCGGAGCTGCCATCACCGCTCACCCCACACCCCATTCCATGACCATCCACCCGAAAATCACCCTCCTGCCTCCCGGTGCTGAGGCAGCCGCCCCCCCACCCCTCCCCTCGCTGCCTGACCGGTTTAGCAGAGCAGACCCCTCACCACTCACCCTCCCCCCCCCCAGCCCCCCAGCCCCCAGCCCAAATCCCAGCAGCTGGAGAAATGGAGCTGGGGGGGGGGGGGGGGGAGCGGGAGCCCCCCACCCAGCCGCTCCCTGCGGAGCCGCTTCCGTGCGGCAGACAAAGGGAAGGAGATGGGAATCCCGCCCGGCGATGGGTTTTAACCTAATCCCCAGAATTAAGAGCAAAACCAGGGCAGCAGCGTGGGGCCGGAGCGGCACCAGGACACGGCGGGACCATCATGCCCTGCCCACGGCAGCTGGGCTGGGGACGGGGACACGCGTGGCGCCGGGTGCCCCATTGGGGGGGTGTATGTGGGAGGGGGGTGGGCGGGGGTCTCACACAGACCCATCTCGCCGCAGCATGGGTGGGTGGCGATGGGGGGGGGGGGGGTGGGGGGGTGCACACCCCAGCCCCACAGACCCCTCCCAGCCCGGAGCTCCTTCTGGCTGCTCAGCAGCCACCGTGGCGCGAGGCCATTTTGAGCCGGCGGCGAGACGAAAGGGTTACGGCCCCAACCCCTCCTTCACCCACCCACCCACCCACCCGCGGGTCTGGGGATAAACAAGAGCAAGGCCGGGGAGAGGGTGTGGGGGGGGGTCTGGGATGGGTGCGGAACCCCCGGCAGGGAGGCAGCGCGAAGCAGGGCAGCGGGGGGGGGGGGGTTGGGGGGGGCCGGCGCAGACTTACACGCTCATCCCACATCAGGGAGGGGCTGAAATCCTGCTGGGAATTGGGGTACCCTGGGGCTCGCTGGCTCTCCGCATCCGCGGCTGCCGTGGCCCATGGCGGGCGGCGGCGGGAGGCGGGAGGGCGGCTGGCCAGGGCTGCTGGGTGCCCCCGCCGGCCCTGCCCGGGGTGCTGCTGAGCCACATGCCAACCTGCTGCCGCTCACGGCCTAAAATTACCACGGCTCCTGCAAAGGCGTCGCTGCCAATCAGGGTGGTGTGGGGAAGGCGCACGGGCTGCTCCCAGCTCCTCTGCATTGCAGCTGGATGGGCACGAGGGGGGGATTTTCTTTCCCATGGGAAAACAAGCCCCCACCCCCCACCCCCCACCCCCCCGACATGACAGGCAGCAGAGGCATTGGGTGCAGAGGGGATGGACCCCCCCCTGCTTTTCCCACACCCCCACCCACCCCAGGGAGGATGCTGTGCCCGGGGATGGGGATGTCAGCACATCATGTGCAGCCCCCACCGTGGTTTTCGCTGCTCTGGGGGATACAGGAGACATCCCGGGGGTGGGGTGGGGGGGTCCAGCCAGGCTGGGGAAGGCACCCATGTGTGCTCACCCATGCTGCACACACGCTTCCCTGCCATGGCCACAGCCCTTCCCCAAGCCGAAGGGATGAGGGGGGGAGGTTGGGAGGGAGGGGGGGGGGATGCTTGGCAAGCACGAGGCCCCCAACGTGCAGCGAAACCCCGCCGCGTGCTGGGACGTGTCACACCCGAAGCGGCGGCTCTGTCCTGCTCCCTGGTGCAGATCCAGACCCCCCCTCCCCTGGAGCGCTGGGGCTGGGGGTGGGAGCCACCCATGAGGCATTAAATCCTGCGCTTGGATCTGGGGCGGGTGGGGAAAACAGGACAGCCTGGGCCAGGACGGCTTCTGGAGGTGTTGGCCAGCGAGTGACAGGACGTGGAGACAGAGGAAAGACCAACGGACACGGGCTCATCTGAGTAACACCCCCCACCCCAGCACACCCCACAGCAGCTCCAGCCCCTGACCCGAGCAGAAACCCCGTCCCCAAACCACGCTGCTGGCACCAAGCAGGGTGAGACCCACCTTGGGCTGTGATGGGAACCTGTGGCTGAGTGGGGACCATCCCTTCCCAGCCACCCACCCCCTCCACATTGGGTGAGGAGCCAGAAAACACCCCCCTGGCCAGCACCCATGGGTGCCCGTGCACACCCCGCAGCCAGAAGGAGCACTGGTGTCAGTGGGGCAGGGGTGGGATGCAGGGGACCGGGGTGTGATGCAGGAGCTCAGCCCCAGGGCTGCACGTCCCAGCAGCAGGCAGGTGTCAGATGATGCTGAGGGGGGGGTCTGGCTGATGCTGGGGTGCTGCTGGGTGTCCCAGCTTGCTGATCTGTGGGCAACTGGTAGGAGATGCTGGGGCACAGGCAATCCCGGGGAAGCAGGTGGGAGATAGGGGGGTGGAGGGGTGATGCCAGAGCAGCGGCTGAGGGGGAGCTGGGGAAGGTGGGTGGGGACCCGAGCAGGCAAAGAGGGGACCCCGAGCAGCAGGTGGGGAGCACGGGGGTGGCAGGCTGGGTGCCCCCGCAGCGGGGGGGAGGGGATGAGGGGAGGAGAGGTGCGGCCGGGGGTCCCGGCAGCAGCCTCAGCCCCCCCGGAACGGCGCTGGACTCGTCTCATCCCACCGCGGCGGCTCCGGTCCCTCCCGGTCCCTCCCGGTCCCTCCCGGTCGCGCCGGCTCCTACCTGCTCCATGGGGCTGCTCAAGGCACGGGCGCGGCGGGCCGGCCGCGGGCCATGGGCCGGTCCCGGTGCCGGTCCCGCTGCGCCCCGGTGCGGCCCCGCTGCCGCTGCCGCCGCCTCTCGCCGCCGCCGCCCACGCCCGGCGCCGCCCGGCGCATCCCGGGAGCGGCGTCATGTGAGCGGCGGCGGCGGGAGGGGGCCGCGCCCGGCCCCACCCGGGACCCCGCCGCCGCCCTCCCCCCGGCCTCCCCCTCCATCTCAATCCCCCTCCACCCCCCTTCCCTCATCCTTCCCTCCATCGCATCCCGCATCCTGCCTCCCACCTTTCCCTCACACCCCTTTCCCAGTCATCATTACCCTCCTTCCCTGCATCCTTCGTGCATCCTCACCCTTTCATCCTTCCACCCAGCCCCCAAACATCCTCCCACCCATCCATCCCACCATCCTTTTTCCATCTTTCCATCCATCCCCATTCATCCTCCCTTTCTCCTGTCCATCCACATCTCCTCTGTCCGTCCATCCATCCGTCCATCCATCCATCCGTCCATCCGTCCATCCATCCATCCATCCATCCATCCATCCATCCATCCATCCATCCATCCATCCATCCATCCATCCATCCCTCCATCCATCCCTCAACCTTTACCCATCCCTCTCTCCATCTACCCACCCCCCCCACTCCATCCCATCCCCTTCTCATCACCCTCCCTCCTCCTGGAGCCCCCTGGGGTGCCGGGGCTGGTGGCCGTGCCCAGGCTGCGGTGGCACTGCTGGGTGGCACTGCCACCCTCCCTGCGAGTGGCGGGTTCGTGGCCCCTGGCCCCGCTGCGGCATTTCCCGGCGCCGCGGCCAAGCCCTCCAGCCTGGGTAAATATTAGCTCGGAGGCAGCGCCGGTGCCAGGCCCAGCGCGGCCCGGTGACCCGCTGGGGCACTGCCAGCACCCTGCGTGCCTCAGCCAGGAGCACCCGGCCCCACGCCTGGCCTCGGCTCCATGGAGCTTCCCCTCCATGGCCCCACACTCTGCTCTGACTCCCTTCACATAGCACAGTCCCGTGCCTCAGTTTCCCTTCCATGGCCCTACACTCTGCCCCGACTCCCTTCACATGGCACTGTCCCGTGCCTCAGTTTCCCTTCTGTGGCCCCACACTCTGCTCCGACTCCCTTCCCATGGCACTGTCCCGTGCCTCAGTTTCCCTTCCATGGCCCCACACTCTGCTCCGACTCCCTTCCCATGGCACTGTCCCGTGCCTCAGTTTCCCTTTCATGGCCTCAGGCTGTGCCTCAGTTTCTCTCCATGTTCCCACGCCTGTCCCAGCACATCGGGGTGGGCGAGGATGAGGATGGGCTGAGCACCCACCCCATCCCCTCAACACGGTCCAGCCCTGAGCTGGTGCCCTGCTGGGAGTGGTGGGGGGGA
This sequence comes from Gallinula chloropus, assembly GCF_964237585.1. Taxonomy (NCBI): domain Eukaryota; kingdom Metazoa; phylum Chordata; class Aves; order Gruiformes; family Rallidae; genus Gallinula; species Gallinula chloropus. The sequence goes on along the minus strand of NC_140111.1, from coordinate 2,161,262 downwards.
CACAGGATGCTCCGTACCCCACTTCCCAGCCAGTCCAACCTCACAGCAGCGGGGCTGGGCTGGCCGGGCTGGGGGTGCAGGAGTGGGGGAGCCCTGGAGGAGGGGTTCAACTGCGGACCCCACCAGGCTGGGGGGGCAGATGAGGGTCCTGAGAGGGGGGGCGGGGTGGGGGTGGGGGGTGAGGGGGGAGCGCGGGCAGGAAGAAAGAGGCTTTTGTCTGGGGGCTCCGAACCTCGCGGGGACCGGGGGAAATTCGCTGCTTTCTGATGCTAATGAGCTGGTAAAAATAAGCCCCGCGCAGCGCAGCCATGATGGGGCTTCTCCAGGGACAAAGGGGCTTTATGGGGCAGCGGTGGAGGGGGAACTCTGAGGGGGGGGGGTTCCCCATCCCTACCCCCCGGGCATGTGGCTCCCCGCAGCCCCCGGGCACCCTCCCAGCTGAAGGGCGAGTCGTGGGGTGCAGCCACCCCCCCACCCACCCGCGGCACCTCCCTGCAGCACAACCCTCCCCCCAGGGCTGGGTGAACCCCAAAACCTTCCCCTGCTCCGCCCGGAGCATCCTGCCCCGGGGGGGGGGGCGGGGGGGCGTCCCTCGGCATCTCTGCTCCGAGCAGCTGGGGAGGAAGAGGCACCGGGAGGCCCCAGATGTCGGATGCCGCCCGGAGAGGCCGTCTGAGCCCATCAATGGGCCCTTTGTCCCCACGCACAGCCCCGGCCTGGGGACCGTGCCCGCGGCGGGGGCACTGGGGCAGAGCGGGGGGGGCGCTCCCGGGGCCAGGAGCACGGGGGGAGCAATGGGGGAGGGGGGGGATGGGGGGGTCCAGCCCTGCTGCACCCCAACACCCCACAGCCAGTGATGAAGAAGAGGAGGAGGGGGAGGATACAGCCCTCTGCGCTGGAGGAGGAAGAGGAAGAAGAGGAGGAAGGGGGGGGTGAAGAATATAGCCCCCCCCAGGGCTGGGAGCCCCCCGGCACGCACACATTTGGGGGGGGTGGGGGGGGAGGCACACGTACCACCCGCCTCAGCCCCATTCTGTCTCTGCAGAGTCTTTGATCTGCCAAACTCGGGGGCGTTCAAAGCGGCTCAGCACCCGCGGGGATGGGGGGAGAGGGGGGGGGGCACAGCCCAGGGCTGGGCAGGGGAGGGGGGGGGCACAGCCCAGGGCTCTGCAGCCGGGCAGGGGATGGGGGGAGAGGGGGGGGGCACAGCCCAGGGCTCTGCAGCCGGGCAGGGGAGGTGGGGGGGGGGCACAGCCCAGGGCTCTGCAGCCGGGCAGGGGATGGGGGGAGAGGGGGGGGCACAGCCCAGGGCTCTGCAGCCGGGCAGGGGAGGTGGGGGGGGGCACAGCCCAGGGCTCTGCAGCCGGGCAGGGGATGGGGGGAGAGGGGGGGGGGGCACAGCCCAGGGCTCTGCAGCTGAGGAGGGGTGGGGGACAAAGTGAAGGGGGGGGGCTCTACCAGGAATCTCCATCTCTTGAGGTTCCCCCCATCTCCTTAGGGGGATGCTGAAAGGTGTGGGGGGGAAGGAGGCAACCCGAAGGCACGGGGGGGGGTTCGTGTTGGGTGGGGGGTCAGCAGCTCCAGCCTCAAGCCAACACACAGCACATAAACCAATTTCCAGTGATTTTATTTCAAACCCCCCACCTCTCCCCTCCCCACCCCCCCAAAAAAAAACACCCCAACCCCCCCCCCCCAGTCCAAACGACGATAGAAACGCGTTACAAACACTGAAGTCAGCTCTTCCTCTTACAAAAAAACCCCAAACCAAACCAAAACCCCACCCCCTAACCCCCAAAAAACCAACCCCCACCCCCCCTGGGACCTTCACACCACCTCCCCCCCCCCCCAGGACCTGCAGCAGATACGAACTCCACACGAGAGGCCAAACATGCCTATAAATACAATATATACAGACAGACCCACGGGTACAGCCAGGCTCCCCCTCCCCACCCACAACCCCCCCCCCACCCCAAAAATACCCAAACACACCCAAAAGTGCATTTGTTGTGTTTATATCAAAAACATTAATCATCATCTTCTCTTTTTTTTTTCCCTTAATCTCCTGAAAGATTGGCCTGCAAGGCTGCTTCTACCATTTAGTAGCTTCTTTTTTTAATATAGTTTTATGAAAATAAATTATACAGCAACTATTTTAATAAATTAAGCACGAACAGGACAAAAAACACCCCCTCTCCCCCCCCCCCCCAAAAAAAAAAGGGGGATCAGAGTCAAGTGAAGCCACGTTCCTTCTGGAGGATGGATGGGTGAGGAGTGATGCTCAGAGCTGCTGTTACCCACTCATCCCTGCTCTAGAGGCCAAGGCTGGATTCAATGTTGCTCGCTGCCCACTGGTGATTTGGGTGAGTAAAGCCCTGGGTGGGTAGGGGAGCACCCCAGGGAGGGGGGGTACTGGGAGGCTGCTGTGGTTTGGGGTGGTGGTTGTGCTTTGCAGCTGGAGGCACGGTGGGAGGCAGCGCTGCTGGGACCCTGGTGATTGGGGGGGGGAGGGAGGGGGTTTGGGGTGGGGGGGGGGATAGTGGGGTGTCCCCTGCCTGCCCTGTTTCACCTGGAAGACTCTGGATGAGGAGGGATGGGGAGGGTGCTGATAGATCCCTCCGTCCCTGAAAGATGAGGGGGCTTGGGGGGTGTCTGGGGGTCCCCCCTCAGCCCTCTGCCAGGCAATAGCAGGAGTGAAAGTCATCCCCAGGGTCAAACCCAACTCAAGGATCAAGGGATGAGGATCAGCTCCTTCCTCCTGTGAGCAGGAAGGTCCTCAGCATCCCAGACTGGTTTGGGGTGGCACCTCAAAGCCCATCCAGCAGGGACACCTCTCCCCAGCCCAGGCTGCTCCAGGACCATCCAGCCCGGCCTTGGACACCTCCAGGGAGGGGGCAGCCCCCACCTCCCTGGCCAGGGCCTCAGAGGGAAGAATTTCTTCCTAATCTCCAATCTAAATCTCTCCCCTTCCAATTTAACCCATTCCCCCTTGTCCTGTCACTCCAGACCCTTCCAAAAAGTCCCTCCCTGTAGCCCCTCAGGGGATGGAAGGTGCTGGGGGATCTCCCTGGAGCTTCTCTTCTCCAGGCTGAACCTGCCCAAGTCTCCCAGTCTGGAGAGGTGCTCCAGCCCCCAACCATCTCTGTGGCCTCTGGACCTGCTCCAACAGCTCCCTGTCCTCCTTAGCTTGGGGGCTCCAGAACTGGACCCAGCAGTACATGAGGGGGGTCTCACAAGAGCAGAGCAGGGGGGCAGAATACCCCTCCCCACCCACGCGCTGCTTGGCACACTGTCAGCTCCCATCGAGCCTCTCAGCCCCCAGCACCCCCAGTCTCCTCAGCAGGGCTGCTCTCAGCCCCCCCTCTCCCAGCCTGGATCGATTTCCTCTTGCACATCTCCCCTTTCCAGCCATTTCCTCCCCAAAACGCTCCTGGACAAGACTCCAGCCCCATAACCCACAGCAGAGCCCCCCCCCCAGCCAGGGCACAGCCCTGCACAGCACCCCCCAGGCTCCTCCAGGCACAGCACTACCCTCCCTGCCAGGGTGTAGGGTATGAGAACACCGTGTGCCTGGTGCCTTCCAAAAGTGAACTGGACAGGGGATCTTGGGTGCAAGGTGGGGTGAAGGCTGCACCCACCCAGCTGGGCACAGAGCTGTGCCAGGGGTACCTTGGAGGGGAGTTTGGGGCTGTTTCATCACTCATCTGCCTCCAGCCCTGAGGGAGGGAGGATGGCAAGAACCACAGTGGGATTGGAGCTTGGGTAAAGGAGGCTGGAAATTCTTCTTCCAGCTCCCCCCAACCCCTGGGGGTGGAAAGATGAAGGGTGTGTGTCGTGTCCCCCCCCCTCAGAGCTGGAGAGGCCTCAGCAGGAAGGACTGAGCCTCTCTGAGATCTCTCCCTGCCCACCAAGAGCAGCTCTGCCGGCTCCACTCACCTTGAAATAAAAGCTCTGGCCCTTCTCCATGCCCAAAACCAGATCAGGTTCCTCCCTGTGTGTCCCCCTCTCCTGGGCAGGGACAAGGGAGGGAGCTCTGGGAAGAGCTTTGCTGGAAAGGGGCTGGGGAAGAGGCTGGTAACTACAGATGACCTCGGGCTCTCATCCAGCACCACTCGCCAAGGGCTGGCACTGCCCACGCTCCAGCTCCCGGCGCTGGGCAGGGCCCTGGTCCAGCCAAAAAGCATCTGCCACCACCCCAGCAGCACCACCCCTCCTGGCCTGGGGGTGCAGATCAACTGTGAGGGGTGGATATGCAGCTGCATCCAACACAGACACAGGGGATGATGCCTCAGCACCCAGCCCGACACCCCGGAGAACCTTCCCTCCGCCAGACCCCCCCAAGCCTGGCTGCTGGCCTGGAGGTGGGGAGGGCAGCCCCCACCCCACACAGGGCTCATGTAACAGCAGAAGCACCAGCAGGCTGAGGGGAGAAGCCCCCCCACCCCAGAACAGCCGACAGACACCCCTAATTCAAGTATCACCCCTGAGGTCCAGCTGCTGCTCCAGCACCGAGCGCCCCATCACCCTCCCAGGGAGCTGGGGGGTCACACAGGGAGCTCCCCGGAAGGGGCAGGGGGTGGAGGGGTGCAGGATGATGCTCCAGACACACCACAGAGCAGGGTTGTGCGTTTTACACCTGGGCAAGCCCAGGACAGGCTCTGCACTGACACCCAGTGCCTGCCCAGCACCAGTTTCCCCCCACCCCCAGTGAGCTGCTTTCCCTTCCCAAACCCAGCCTGCACCTCCCCTTCCCAAAACAGGGGAGGACTACACGCCAGGGAGAGAGCCAGCTCCTCCCCAGCATCCAGCCAGGGGAGACTCTGAGCTCCCCCACTCCACAGAGCATCCCCTGTCCAGGCACACAGCCCCAGGCCAGCACATCCTTGCCTCCAGCATCTCTCTGAGGAGGGCAGCTGGACCAGAGGCAGGGCAGGGGGGTGGCTGCTCAACGCTGGCACAGAGATGGGTGCTTTGGGCACAGAACTTGGCTCTCCACAGGCTTCTCCTTTCCAGCATAAGGATAAATTGGAAGATTGGAATCCTCAGCACAGGGCCCAGCAGGACCAGGGGGGGAGTGGGGGTTGGAGCATCACCTGCATGGATACTGGGGAGTTTTGCTCTCCCCACATTCCCCCTCCACCAGTGCTGTGCGTGTGGGAGCGGCTGGGTTTCTTCACAGGCTCTGCTCAGAGAGAGCTGGGGAGTCTCTGGCTGAGGGGAGGGATGGAGGCTGGTACCAGAGTGGAGGGGACTTGGAAGCTGGAGGTTCAGCTCCAGCTCCACCGAGGGTCTGGCTCTGCTGTCCAGCACATCTTGGGACAGCTCCCCCTTTCCTGAGGGCACAGAGTCAGCAGCCAGTGGTGTCCCATGAGGTATTTCAGCAGGTTGTGAAGCTCAGTTATTAGTTCCATTCTGGAAGCCAAATCCTTTAGAACAAACCAAACCCAAAGGTCTCCTCCAAAACCAAAGCTGAGGCCAGGGGTGATGGTGAAGCAAGGGAGGGCAGGATTCCTTAGCACCCTTCACAGCAACGCTCAGCAGGGGCCAGATGATTCTTCCAGGCTGCTCTCAGATCCACAGGGCTGTGTCTAACTCCAGGACAGAGATCATTCTTTCCAAGGCAAGACTGAAGTCCCAGCAGCTCCTGAGTGACTGCAGCCAGCTCGTGGAGCACCCACCTCACACCAACAGCCTGATCCCAGGACTGGGACACACACACACATGGCATCACATTTCCAGACTGGGCTGACACAGGATGGAGCTGAGAGCACAGGGACCAGTTCATGTAACTACAGGAGAAAAGATGCTTCTCCAGACCTCTCAGCAAACTTTACACTTCACTGTGAAATGCAAACTCCTTGTGGTTGCAGGATGAGACAGCAGAGCAGGACTGGAAGGGGAGGGGGTGGTGTGGGGGGGGTATTTCAGCCCCCAGAAACACAGCAAGAGCTCCCACCTCTCTTGGCATTACTGTTGTGATCCACTGTGGTTCCATGGATATCCCAGGGAGAGGAGGAAGCAGCAAGCAGGCTCCAAGGGGTGAGATGCCATTCCAGGGGTACACTCTGCTACTCGTTTCTTGCTTCAGGACACCCCAAAGATGCCCTTTCATGATGGACAGCGACTCCCACTCAGGACCCTTTGGAGCTCAGCACGAAGCCACTTCACTGGCAGGTCCTGGAGAAAGGCTCCATGGGACAGACCCTCAGCAAGACCCTTCAGTCCAAGCACCACCACAATGATGCTTCCAGCAGCAGCTCTGCTGCCTTCCTCCCGCTCCGAGGGGCTCAGGGAAGGATGCTTCCCTCAGGGAGCAGCCATTCCCTCTGGCAGGAGGCTCCAGGGCATCCAGTTGACTCCCATCACTCTTCCTTCCTCGGGCCCAACTTGAAAGCATCCAGGACCAACCCAGCAAACCCAGCTGCAAAGCTCCACTGGCCCAAGACTCCACTTGTCCCAAATCCCAGGAAGGAGGGGAGTGGTGCAGGCATCTCCTGCTCCCCCAGGGTTACTCCACAGGGGCTTCCCATCGCTCTGATGCAGTCTGGCTCACGAGCTGCACCCGCTCACAGTCAGGACAGTCTCACCACAACCCCTGGAGCAAACGATGTTCTGAGAGTCCCCTCTTCTCTCCATCTCTTCCCCACCTTGAACTCTCCAGGGGGACAGGGGGGGTGGATAACAAAATCCAGCTGATCATAAGACAGTATTTCTCATGCTGAAAATTAAAAAGAAGGACATAAAAAATAAAACTTTCCCCAAACTGTAACTAGTGCCGTGACATTCTTTGCTCTGTGGAGGCCAGGAGCTGGGCTCAGCTGTCTCCAGGACCCCTCTCCCCCAGCTGGGAGCTGAGGCTCTTTGTTCCCATCCTGCTGTGCTTCTCAGGAGTCTGGAACCTTCTTCTCCTCCGCACAGAAGAGCTCGAGAGCGGAAGCGGCACCGCAGAAAGGAGCTTTCGCCGCCTCCTCCCCACCACAGCCCCGCTCGGGCCACAGGATGGCAACAACCAAATTCCTGGGGAGGGAAGGAGAAGGGAGAGGGATCAAACAACTGGCTTGATGTGATGGGATCACAGAATCATAGGGGTTGGAAGGAACCTTGAGAGCCCATGGGGTCCAATCCCCCCCCTGCCAAAGCAGCTCCCCAGGACAGATCACACAGGTCGGTGTCCAGACGGGGCTGGAATCTCTCTAGAGAAGGAGACTCCACACCCCCTGGACAGCCTGTCCCAGGGCTCCCTCACCCTCACTGGGGAAAAGTCCTTCCCCATGTTGGTGTGGAACTCCCTGTGCTCCAACTTGCAGCCATTGCCCCTTGTCCTGTCCCCACAGACACTGAAAAGGGGCTGCCCATTTCCCCCTGCATAGAATCATAGAATGGTCTGGGTTGGAAGGGACCCCAAGGATCATAGAGCAACCCCCCTGCCACAGGCAGGGACACCAACCTCCAGGCCTGGAGCTACACAAGGCTGCCCAGGGCCTCATCCAACCTGGCCTTGAACACCTCCAGGGACGGGACATCCACCCCCTCTCTGGGCAGCCTGTTCCAACCCCTCACCACTCTTTCTGTAAAAAACTTCCCCCTAATATCTAATCTAAACCTTCCCTCCTTTAGCTTTAGTCCATTCCCCCTTGTCCTGCCATTATCTGCTCTTTTAAAAAAAAAGTTGAATCCCCTCCTGCTTATAAGCTCCCTTCAAATATTTATAAACATTAATAAGGTCCCCCCTTAGTCTTCTTTTCTCCAGGCTGAACAGTCCCCCAGCCTGGCATGAGCTGAACCCCAGAGCGAGCGCAGGGGCGTGCGGGCACAAATACGCACGAGGACGCGACAGAAGCCTCCCTGCCCCTCCCCAAGGAACAGCCACAGCTTCTTTGGGATGGTTTTGTGGTGGGGAGGAAAGTGAGAGGTTTTCCATGTGGCCCTCCCTCCAGGATGGAGCAGGGGTCAGAGCCACACACGTACCGTCAGTGACAGCAACGAGACGGGCGAGGCAGCCTCGCTACGTGGAGGATTCGCTCTCCGGCTTCTGTTTGGAGATGAGCTGAGCTTCCTTCAGCGAGAGGTACACCTCCTCCTGCGGGTCGTAGTAGTAGAACTTGCGGATGTAGGAGATCAAGGGCCTGGGGGAGCAACAGGAGGAAGCTTTAAGCCAGAGCTGCAGCCACACCGACCTCTGCAAAAGGACACCAGGAGCCCCCACCCGCACCCCAAAGCGGTGCGGGCACCCCCCTCCACACTGCAGGATGTTTATCCTGCTGTCGCGAGGTTGGATGAGTCAGTCATCCTCTCCCAGACCCTCTCCTGCAGATCTGGACGCCTTTTTGGAGAGGGAAGCAGAGGGATGGGTGCCCCCAGGGTTCCCCAGACTCACTTGGGCAGCGGGAGCTCAGGGATGTGGTCGATCCGGACCAGCTGCCTGATCCGGAAGCGGCAAAGGTGCTGAAGGGATTTGACGTTGCTGAACCTGGAGACCGGATACAGGAGCTGGACAGGCGTCGGGGGGAGACCTTTTGGGGGGAAGAAAGCAGCAATATTAGAGGCAAGTGTTGTATGAGAAGGGAAAAGCTGGTTCTTGGGAAGCAAAGCGCTCTGCAAGGCTGAGCTCAGTACCACGGGGGCCCAGAGCCCACTGCTTCAGAGCCACTCAGGACCCAGGAGCTGCAAAATATCTCCAGCCTTCCTCAGAAGGCACCAAGAGTTCTGGTGAGGGTGGAAAAGTGGGTGCTGGGGTACTGCAAGCTCCTATCCACCCCCTCTCTCAGGGCCAGCAGACGAAGCATCGCTTTCTACTGAGCAGCAATGAGCTTTTGGAAGGATGCAGAAGGCAGCGTGACCGGCACGTAGGCTTTGCTCTACATAACCCTCTGGGTAGCTCCAGCCAGGCATCAGAAAACTGGGGGATGTGGTCATCAAGAGCTGCTCATTCTTGGGGTCACGAGGCTGGGCACAAAGGCAGCTTCACCCCAGCCAGCTCCCCACGCAGGGCTGAGAGCCAGCTGCACCCAGCCACCCCCCCCCCCCCAAATGCACACACAGCATCCTCCTCCTCCTCCCCCAAAGTTAAGAGCAACCACAGAGCCCACAGGACCATGAGGGCAGCAGGAGCAACAGGAAGGATCTTTGGGAGCTGGGATCATTTGAAGCACAAGGTTTTTATCTGGCTTTAAAGGATTCAAAGCTGGTTACACCCTGACCCCCCCCCCCCCTCTCCTGCTGGCTTGTCTCCGAGGGCAGCAGAGTGAAAGGAGAAGAGGGAAAGCTCTTCACACTAAGATGGGCTCAGAACTGCTCCAGGCAGCTCAGGAAGCTGCAAGCCAGCTTTTGAGAGAGAACAGCACTCAACTGAAGGCTGGATTCTGCCACCCCACTTCCCCCTTCTATGATCCTTCTGAGAAGTTGATGGTCAAGGATGCAGAGCAGGGCGCTGAGCACAGCAGACCAAAGCCACGTTAAAGCTGGTCTGTAGGACAGACCAGCAGCTTGTCCAGAGCCACACACCCCCTAGTCAGCAGGAGACTCACCTGGAACCCTGGATCGGAGGAAGTAGAGGAACTTCCCATTTTTGGAGTGCATGATTGCTCTCTTGATGAACTCCACCACGGACTGGCAGCGGTCTTCGAACTTGGGATGGCACCACAGGCTGAAGGTCCCTTCCAAGAGAACAGACAAGGCTGCACGTTATCAGAGCATTGGTGGTTAAGAGGAGACGCTCAGTCACGAGTCTGGCGTTCTCAGCACCAGGTGACTGTCCCAGGCTGCCTGCTTCTCATCGAGCTGGGATGAAGCAGGGCTCTAAGAGGGAACACCAGTGGCACCAGCTTGCAAGGACACCGTTCCACTGGAACCAGCACTCCCCAAGAGCCAAGGATACACAGCAAGACGTGACAGTGGGACCACTGTAACCCAGATGTGGCTGTAAGTCACGATCACCTGAGCTTGTGAGCACCCTGTGGGGTCTAACACCCCAGCTACCAAAGAGCATGTAGCAGCAGCAGGTAGATACCACCTCCACCATATGTCCCTAGAGTATCGGGGTGGTTCAACACCACACCCTGGGTGCTGCTGCCCCCATCTGCCAGCCCCACAGCCACCAAGGATCACCTATCCCAAGGGAAGCACCAGAGCAGCTCCACAGTCTCACCAGCTGCTCAAACACCTTAATTCACATTAGTGCTGAGCCAGAACCCAGGTGGAGATACATGGACACGGTTCCGCCCCCCTCGCTGCCACCCGACACGGTATATGCACTGAGCTCAAATGGCACATGGGGAAACCAGAGCTGGGCAGCACAGGGAAAGCAGGATCCTTTAACCTGCTTCCCCATCACTGAATAGGTCAGTTTAAGCCTCAGGTTAGACCAGTCTTAGGATCTCTGTGGTGCAAACACCCCCCCCTCATCCCCCCTTGCCGCAGGCCGCAGCCCTGGTCATCCCCTCCCTGCCTACATCTCCCCAGCTGCTGATGTTGCTGGGTTCCAGCAAGAGTCAGGACAGCACAGAGCTTCACCAGGAGCTGAAAAACAGCAGCAGGAGGGTCCAGCTCTGGATGGAGCCCAGCTGAGCCAGGCCCAGGCCCCCGACCGAGCCAGGCCCCAGGCTTGTAATTCCTTGTAGCTGCTTGTAATTCCCACAAGGATGGGGTGATGGAATTCCTCCCTCCTCCTGCAATGCTCAGGGATGGGGGACTGGCCCTACCCAGCCCAGAACAAACACTGGAGCATCTTCCCATCAGAGGGGCCCAAGACCTTAAGCGCTGCTGGGTTTCACCAGCAGAGCTGGCAGATGACAGCAGCATCCCTGGGGCAAGGGCAGAGAGGTTAAGAAAATAAGAGAGAGAGATGAGCTTTGCTCCAAAAGGTTGCAAACCACTCTTTTCCTGCAGCAGGATGGCTGGGAAACCTCTGAGCCCATTATTTGCAGGTACATTTAATGACAAGGCTCTACAGGCAGCTGCAATTAAAGCTTGTGTGCTGGTTGCAGGGCTGCTTCTCCCCACCACGCATCGAGCCCCTCAGGGATCCAACGCTGCCCCAGGACAGCTGCAAGGGCTCAACACAGAGAAACCACGTCCAACGCAGAGCAGACAGAGTGTGTGGGTGAGGTGAGAAGTGTCCCATGCAGGAGGACAAGTGCAGCAGGAAGAAAGGGCATGAAAAGCCTGCCAGAAGTTGGTAGAATGAAAAAAAACCACCAAACCAGCCCACCATGGGAGAGTTAAAGGTTCAGGCTGGGACTGAGGGCAGCTGGAACCGCTGCTGAGCATCCCTCAGGCAGGGGAGAACAAGGTGAGGTGATGAGCTGTGGCACGGAGAGACACCCTCTCATTTCACAGGGAAACCAGCTTCGTTCTGGGAAGTGCTGACAGCTGGAGCGATGGCTCCTGCTGCACATCACGCCCCCAAAACCTTGCCATCCTCATCATCTTCAAGTCTGGGTTTCCAAAGCAAGGCCTGAGGACAGGCATGGGGAACACTCGTACTCCCTGATGTCTCAGTTACAAGGAGAGCTGCCCTTCAGAGCACAAGCAGCAAAGTCAGGTGCAGCTTCTAAGGCCTCCTGCAGAAACTCAGCACAAGAGGGAGGACACGTTGGTCCTGCTCCCCCCTTTTTCTGCTGTGCCCAGAGCGCTGTTTTGCCACCAGCCTGGTCCCCAGGCACGAGCCTCAGCTGCCAGCAGCATCCCCAGGACCACCCGTGGCTCTTACCTCTGTAGTGCTCCATCCTGGTGTGATGGGTGATGCCCTGGGACCGAAAGCTGAGGCTCAGGATGTAACGGGGGTCAGAACTGTCTCGGACCAGGAAGGACCCATCCGGCTTCCCCTTCAGCTTCATCTCTGCATCCTCCCAGTTCATGGGTCCCCAGTACCACCCACACTAGGAAGAGACAGCCAGGATGTCAGCAGATGGGAGACAGACTCGTATCAAGCACGATGCAATTAGCTGCTCTTGTTAATTCCCTTTAAATCCCAAAGTGGGAGTGCCTGGTTGTATCCACCCTGGAGCACGCACGGTCGGGACTCACTGCACACCCCCACATCCCTTACCACCCAGAAGCAGCAAAAGGATCAGACTACAACCCCCCTTCCACACACAATGCAATGCTTTCCTGGGCTCAAAGACCTCACTGGGAGGAAGGCAGGAGGGGGTTTTCCCAGTCCTACCCCAACCTTTTGCTTCCAGCTCTGCAAAAGGGACAATCAGCCCCAAAAAACAGAGCCTACACCCAGAATCTTTTCCTTCTGGCTACCACCACCCCCTCTCTGCCCCCCCAAAAACCCATTACCTTCTCCAGCTCTCTCAAGCTGGCTGCAAAGCTGCTGGAGTCGGGGCGGTAGAGCGGACACTGGAGGTGTGAGGCGGGCTGGCCGGGCACCGCTTCCATCGGCCTCAGCGGGACGATCCGCGTGAAGGCGTCTGCAGAGGGAGACACGTCCCAGGGGCACCGTCACCCATGGGGAGCCCACCCCATGGGTGAGTCATTCCATCCCCCAAGTGTGGCTCTAGAGACCAGGGCAGGAGGGGAGGAGGAAGCCAGGCTGACAGATGGACAGCATCCTCGTGAAGGGCGCTGTGGGATTCACTGCCTGGCTCTCCCGAGGTGCCTCACTCACAACTTCACCTACTACTCCCTTACACTAGCTGGGAGGGAAGGCAAGGGGAGTGCTAAACAGCATGGGCTGGATGGAATGAACACACATCCCGAAAGAGGAGCAGTTCAAACCCTCCAGATCCTGAAGGGATCTGAAAGCAAAAGGGTAAACACACAGGGAACATCCTGGTGCTGCTCAGGGGGACGGCACAGCAGCCTGGCTGCCAAAACTGTGGTGCTCCCACACCAAACCCTGCTCCCACTGCTCTTTGCCAGCATCCCTCGTAGCTGATGTGGTGTAAATGGGGGTGGGCTGGGGTGCTGCTGAACCCAAGATGAGCTGGAGAAAACAGGAGATGCCAAAGTGAGGAGAAAGCTGGACCAAGCAGGGAAGTCGGAGCTGTGACACACCAGTGCCCGAGTGCTTGGCAGCGTAGGCACAGCCCTGAGTGGGTACCACAGGCAGCACCATTACCCTTAAAGCTTTAAGTGAAGCCTTTGAGTTTACCAAGAACACCCCCCAAGATTCCAGACCCCCCCAAAGGGAAAGCCAGAGCCTTGCTGCTAACACTAAGCTGACCTGGGGCGTGGGGCGGAGGAGGCGGAGGCAGAGGGAAAGACTGCAGGGAAGAGCCCATTGGACCCACTAGGACAGATGTAGGCAGCGTCCCACTGATATCATCTAGGAGAGAACAGAGGCAAGAGAGGTTCAGGAAACAGGAAAGCGAGCGAGCTCCGTACCTGACAACACAGCCAGAGCAAACCAGCACTTGGAGAAGCCAAGATGGAGCTTCCCACCAGCAGCTCACCATCCTCCTCTCCTTTCTGAGCATGGGGGGCTGCTGGGGCTTCACTCCTGCTCCTGGTCAGCTTTCCAGACCAGCTAGCTCCACATGCACAGCTTGCAGAGCAAGACAAGCGTTTGGAAGAGAGATTTCAGAGCCAGCAGTTGAAGATGCTGGTTGCTAAGGCTGACCTTACCCATCCTGAGCTGCTCATGCTGAGAGGAGCCAGAGGAGGAGGATGGAGAGCGACTAAGCCAGGCTCCTGGCACAGGAGCCTCCACTTCCACTGACTAGAGAGCAGAGAAGGGAATCAGCCGTGCTGAGCAATGGACAGGAAGGAGGGAAGCTTCCCAGGGCAGCAGAAGCGCTATGAAACCAGCACGTTACACCCCACCTCGCACCACCCCACCACCCCCTTCCCCTCCTGGCTGATCTAAACAAACCCTGAAGCCTTCAACAAACAGCAAGAAATCCTCTGCTGGGACCCTCCTTGGTCCCAGCCAGGGCAGTTCCCACGCTCCCCAGGGATGCCCAGCTCTCAGGTGGTACCTAGCAGGCTGAGGCTTCGTCGCGGCGGGGGCGGTGGAGTCGGAGGGTGAGGGGAGGTGAGTCCTCGCTGAGAGATGTCCACGTCCACCAGTGACACCGTTTCACCTGAAGGTTGAAGGAGCAAGACCGTCAGTATGGCACCTCCTCTGTTCCAAACCAAATTCCCCCCACCCTGCACCGCTTTGGGGACGTCAGTCGGGTCTGGTACTGCAGCCCAAAGGGCAGGCAAGGGGATGATGGACACCAGGATCTGTGGCCAAGCTGGGTCTAGTGATGAGAAATCAAGGCAAGACCCTTTCAGCCCAGAGTTCAGCTAACCACCAGAGCTCAGCAGTGTCAGCACGTCCTGGAAACGGGTTCACAGCTCTGCCAAGCACCCAGCTCATAAACCCTCCTGTTAATGCCAGTCTGAGTGTGTCGACTGGTGCCTCAGATCAAACAGAAACACCTTTTGCCATGAGGGTACCAGCTCTTAAAATTAGTAAGAGGGAGTTAGACAGACTCTCATGTTAAATTTAAGTGGGATTCGCTGAAGCCTGAAGGCTTTGGATCCACAACACTGCTCAGGGAAGGTAACACCACAAATTAAGATGGCCAGCTTAAAGCCAGGAAAGCTGAGAAATCAGTCTAAAGAAATATCACAGGAGAGAAACAAAGCCACCGAATCAAGGACAAAGCATCAGCCTCAGTGCTGGACAGATACAGACTCACAAGGTTGAGGAAGACCTTTTAAAATCATCAAGTCCAACCAATCCAATCCTAAGATAAACCAGATCCCCAAGTACCTCATCTAGACTTTTTTTAAACACCCCCAGGGCTGGGGACTCAGCCCCTCCCTGGGCAGCCTGTGCCACAGCCCCACAACTCTGCCAGGGAAGAACTTGTCCCTCCCATCTGCTCTGCCCCTGCCCTGGGGCAGCTTGAGCCCATTGCCCCTTGTCCCATCTCCTGTCCCCTGGCTGCAGAGACCATCCCCCACCTCTCTGCACCCTCCTGGCAGGGCAGGGGAGGTGGGGAGAAGGTCTCCCCTCAAAGACTCAAAAGGACACACCTAAAGGTTAACAAGACCCTAAGGGGTCTTACCACCCCCAAGGCTTTTCTTACCCCCAAAAAAACCTCAATCTACCCCTGCTCTGATGGACCCCCCCAAACTGAACCACCCCAAACCAAAGGCAACATGATCCAGCTGCCTTCAACCTCAGCTCCTGTGACCAGGAGTCTCTTCTGCTCCAGACCCCGTACACAGCATCACCCACCCTGGGTAAGCACCTGGCAGCACACACACACCATGGGGCAACACTGACTCAGTTTCCCCCTGCCTTCCCCAGCCCTACCTATTAACAAGGCCTGGTAAAGAGAAGTCTTTCAGGTTGGTGATGATCCAAGGCACCTTCTCCCCGAGGGGGTTTGTGGGTGTGAGCTCACACACATGCACACAGCCACTCACTGCTCTCCACACCCTAAAACCAAAGCAGCTGGGCTGCATTCATCTGGCACAGAGCAAGAGCCAACCAGCCTCCAAGGGGCTGCAGTCACTCGGCTTTTAAACCCTCCCCGCAGCGTGGTGGGAGATGTGACAGGGGGCTGCGGCACGTTTCGGGTGCCAGCACCCAAGGAGAGCTCAGGGGAGGCTTGAGGATGCCTTGAGCAGAGACCTTGGCTTGCCCCACACGCTGGTCTGAGAGCGAATCACTGGGAAACTCGTGGGAATTGGGATGGGGGTTTGAATTCTGTCCCACTCAGGTGGTGCCCAGGGCCAGAAAATCCTCTTTAGAGCAGGTGTTGAAGAGACCTGGACCTCAGCTGAAGAAGTCAGTGACAACCCAAAATGATTATACCCCAGATAATTGCTCTGGGGACACCTCCACGCTCTTCTGGCAAAGGGAAAGCTCTTAGGAAGGCACTGCTGCTGTTCCACTGACCAGCAAAGACCAAGCCAAGCCCTCTGCAAAGTGGTGAGCTGGCCAAGCTGGCGACAAATCCAACCCACCTCCCACACCTAAAGCAAGAACTCGCCCATTCCAGGTTCCCCTCTCTGGGTGCCTTTGAGGAAGAGCAGCTCCACACACACCCATGTACCCAGCACCAGCTCACACGTGCAGAGCTGATGCTACAGCTTCCCCACGTGCTGCCCGACAGCGTGGCAGCTCTTTGCTTCCACCAGCCCTGGTTTGCTACACACAGCTCCCAGTAAAGCAGCCACAGGTTCCAGTTACCAGTCAGAGTCAAGCCAAAGGAACACTCTGCCTCCCAGGTCACAAACCAGCTCTCAGAAAGGGGTCAGCACCGCTCTCCAAAGGCTTTGCCATACTCCCAACACAAGGCACACACCAGGCTCTCCAGCCGCTCGCTGCCATCGCACACCAACACCAGCAGCCAGAGGCTTTTGGCTCTACCCAACACCTTTTCTGAGGGGTTACTGCTCCACAGCCACCTTTTGATTCCTCTGCTCAGTACCAAGCCCCTCAACATGACTTCATTCTCAAGCTGACCTTCATTCCAAGCCACGAGAAACCCCACACAGCTGAGAAATCCCCACTCCAGACCTTCAATTCCTACTCACACAAGTCTCGGGTTGGGATTCTCCCAAGAAAGCCCCAAGCCCCATGGCTGGGACTGTTTTGACTCCGAGCCCACACCACAAAAAGGCAGATGACCATGACCAGGAGCCTTTCAGTCCCTCAGCTTTCAGCTGCCAGCAGGGCAGGACTTCCCCCTCGCATGGTTTCCAAACCAGCCGACTTCCCCCTCCGCTCCCCAGCAGAAAAGGGAAGGTCAGAACCCAGCAGGATGCTGGGAAAGGGAGGGGGAAACACGTAGAAGGTGGTAAGAGCTCCACAAAAAAGGGTTTCAATTCCCACAGCCATCACACAGCAGAGCTGTCAGTGGGTGATCCAGGCAGGCAGCAGAACGTGGCCTCAGCTCCTCGCAGACCATGGGAAGGGAGCGCAGAGCTGCACTGGGTCTGTGGGGAATTCCCCCAAGCCCTGGGGTGCAAACAGCCCCGAACCAAGGAAGGACCTTTGCCTCCCAGAGAGCAACTCAAGCCTGTGTTTCAACAGGAGGAATTGTGAAACGCTGGCAGGCAACAGCTCCTCAGGGTCTGAGGGCGGGCAGGACCCTTCAGGGAGAGCCCTGGTCGCACACAGAAGCGATGCTCAGCACCCAAGGCTCAGCACCCAAGGCTCAGCACCCAAGGCTGCTCTCTTGCTAGCCAACCACCACGCTGTCAAACCATCCAAGCCTTTCCTTACCTGTGAAGAGGGGGCTGAACACAACCGGGGAAAAGGCACTTTGAGTTCTCGTCAGTCTGTGTTTCCTATCAGGGATGAGAGAGAGAAAGAAACAAGAATAAAAGTGTTATTAGAGATGGGGAGACCTGGTGCACCCCACCAGAAAACACCCTTTGAGCTTCTCAGACCCGGGGGAGCCTTAGTCCATCTTCCCAGGGCTCCAGCAGCTCATGTTTATTCGCCTCCCGGAGCGGTGCTTTGGCTTAAGTAGGGCAGTCAACCTGCAGAGCGAGGTCTCCATCCTGCTACCAAGCCCATCTCTAACTAGGTAATTAATAAAGCCTTTGGAAATTAAAAAAAACCAACCCAACACCCAAGCAAGTGCAGCAACCAGAGCCAAGCTGCTGTTTCACAACAGGCGTCGGAGCGCTTCCCTGGATCGGGTGTTGCCAAACACCTTCGACAAACAGGTTGAGTCCCTGTGTAACTGGGGCTGTGCCACCAGCAGTCACCCCTGTGCTGCACCTGGGGGGCACCATCTCCCCAAAGGGGTTTCAAAACGCAGGTAAAGGGTAGGTGGGCTCAAACCTGGGGCCTGTGAGGTGGATGGAAACAAGGTGAAAAGGAACAGTCACACCCCGGGGTCGGGAACACCAGCAGCTCCCTGTGAAGCTCGCTGCCCAAGCCAGCAGCTTTATACCAGCACTGTGGCCAGCTCTGTGCTCTCCCCATGTGTAACCACCCCTTCCTTCCAGCACCTTCCCTACCACAGCCCTGCAGGGTTTTATCTAGTGTGGTGAAGCGAGGGACGGCGTACGGCACCCCCAGGACTCGAATCCACAGTAGAGAAACGTGTCCCTGGTTCCAAAAACTCATTCCCACCTTGGAGAGGAACAAAGCTGAGCACAAGGGTCTTTCCAGCATCCACAGTACGTCACACAAGGCCCATCCCAGCATCAGGCAGTCCCTCCCAGTCTGTACTGGGACAGACGAGGTGACTCCAAGTTAAAACGATGCAACTTCGCTGTGCTGGCCCAGGAATCTGGTCCCATTGTGTCCAGGTAAAGGACCCCAGTGCTGAGATCTACAGGAGCCCAGAGCCCAGCTCAGCACCCAGGACACCCTGCTTGAACCCTGAGCGGGCTGGTACAGGGCTGACATCTTCCTCTCAGATGTCTTCCTCCTTCCCCAACCTCCTCCCAGCAAGCTGCCAGCCCCGAATCTTAAGCCCATCTCGTCCTGCAGACCCTGTCTCTGCTCACAGGACCCCCTGCAACACCTGGACAAAGCTTCACCTAAACCCAGCCCTGAGCAAGGACTGCTACCCTTTGGGAGGCATCACAGGGAGGAGAAACCTGAGCTCGAGCCTCCTATCATGGGCCAAAGAGGCCCAGGAGCGCAGAGCAGACAGGTGCCCCCTCATCTTCTCCCAGGGCACACCAAACACTCCTCTTGTTTGGGTCCCCACGTGTCACCAGGCCACAGAGCTACAAAGAAACGTTTAAGGCTGGAAATCTGCAGATAAAAATGCCAACAGCACTCATCAGCCTGAGATGTAAAACCCCATGAAAGCGTTTGAAGCGGTTTCATTCTAAGCCTCTCGCACCTATTTGAGGGCTGGACTTTGTCCCCCAATGAACAATTCCCAATTATCAGCCATACTTCCCCCCCAAATTACGCTCCTGGGCTGGTATCAACCAACAGCAACAGCTCTGGTCCCAGCAAGCTGGATGAAAGGAGCTCTGCTGGCATCTCCCTGTCACCCCAACAGCTACAACCTTCCGCCAACATTTTATAGCCACCGATTCCGATCACATCACCAGCAAGAAACGACTCACACAGACCGGATCCTCCACTTCCCAACTCAGTCTCCACCAAAACAACATACTTCCTCACTTCCTCACTGCCCTCAGGTTCTTCAGCCACCTCCAAAGGATGCTGAAACCCACAGAGAAGTAATTACACCTGAGCGGTACCTGAACGCAGCCGCGCGGGATCAGCTCGGCAGAGCCAGAGGTGGGTGCTGTGAACAGATTCCACAGGGATCTGTGCTCACAAACAGGGAAACCCCTTGAGTCCCGACAAATAAGGATCTTTAGGATCAGTTCCCCACTGGTTCTGCATGATTGGTGGTTCCCACTGCGCTGCCTTCCATCATCCCAAGGCACCGTCCCAGCTGGCTTCGTGCTCCTTTACGTACATAATTACAGGGAGAAGTGTTACAAACCCAACACAGCCCACCCCAAAACTGGGGTACCAGCCTGGCAAACAACCTGCAGAGCCACCCAGGCTGCACTCATCCACAGAGCCAGCACCTAGCTCCATCCCTCCCGTTACCTCAGCGGCACAAATCGCTTCCAAACCAGAGCGGTTTCACTGGTGCCACCTTTAAATATCAGCACCCTGGGTGAGGAGCTGCAGGGTGGTACCCCCACATCTAGCTTCCCAGCCTCCTGCAGCTCAGTAGAGCCCGGCTATTGATTCAGGTAATGGGGCTGGTTTCCTTCCTAAGCAGGTGGCAAAGCTCCGTGTGCCGGCAGCACGATGGGAAGTTCGGGCAGGGATTCCAAACACTGGGAATTCTGCTGCTTGAGAGCTGGACTAGGTAAGCCCCAGCCTGCAGAGAGCCAGGAATGAGAGCTCAAGAGCGAGTGGAGCTGTGAATTAACCCAAAAGCGGCTCTGAACCCACCCCATCAGCCACACAGGACTCATGGCAAGCACCAGATCTGTCCCATGGTAACAGGAGCCACACGCTGGGAAGTGATGGCCTCCAGCTCTTCACACAGCCAAGGAAAGGTTGTTATCCTGCTCAGTTAATGAAGATGGGTGCAAAGGAGGAGACAGCATGCTCTAGTGTGGCTACACATCCAGCAAAGACCATGTCAAGAAGTTAACTCACTGCACTGAGCATCTCCAAACGGAAGGACCAGTGCAACTGGGAGGAAAGAGAACAGCATCTGCTGGGAACAAATTCACTTCCCAGCAAGCCCAGCTTAGCTAAACCGTGCCTAACCTGCTCCTGAGCGTACAGGCATCCCAAACCACGCATCCCTGAGGTCAGCAGGGACCAGCCCACCAACACACAGCCCCCCAGCACCCGGCATGCCCACCCCACATCCCAACAGGAGCGGAAAGCAGGGCTCAAATAATCCAGCCCTTGCCAGCAGGAGGGGGCTGCAGGAACTGGAAGCAGCCAAGTCATCCCTGAACCACTGGAGCTGCTGCATCAGGCACCTTGAAGTAACCTTTGTTATAATATTGCCTAATTAGTGAGGAGCTGCACGATGCCAGAGCACCAGAAGTGACCACGAAACTCCCCGAGCAGAGGGAAGAGCCGAGCGCCCTATCGCTGCCTTCTCAGCTCCCGACCTGCTCAGACACGACCGCCCATCACCCTGTCCCAGCTCCAGGAGGTCCTGAGGACTCCTCCTCCTCCTCCTCCTCCAGCACAAAGGCTCAATAAACCACAAGCCCGTTAGCAAACCGTTATGTCATTACGGGCAGGTCGCCTCGCTGCCCTGCCAGGCCCGTTTAGCCACTCGTGGGGAACGGAGCCGCCGTGTAAAACCTCCCCACCACCCCACCAGCAGAAGCAACGCTCCTCACAGGCACACACAGGCTCTCAGGAGGACTCAACACCCCGACCAGCTCCAGGGCTGGGAGCTGGCAGAGGGAGCTGAGGCTGCCCCTGCCCCAGAAGCCATCCTGTGCTTCAAAGAGGGGGTAATTTCGGTCTCTGTTGCTGCCTTTCAGGGCTTCCAAAGTGCCCCATCACCAGCAGCCAGCGCTGTGGGTCAGCATCCTCAGAGGAAGCCTGGAGCGAGGTTCCTGCTCACCCATCAACAGGTCTTCAGGTGCACTGGGGAGGCAACGCACCCCAAAACGCCTGACGTGAGGTTAATTAACCCCACGGGGACAGGACGGTGCTGTAATACTCACTCCATTCGGGCATTCAGTGTGCTCCCAGGCTGGCTGCACAGGCCAGGAGCAGGCTCTCCCTACCTCCTCCTCCAGGAATTTCAGTCCTGCTGCTGGAAATGCTACAGAAAGGGATTTTCTGGAGCAGGAGGCAACTCACTGTGGCCAGAGCCTGCACAGCGGGATCAGATCAGCACCAACAGGCCCCAGGATTTGTCCCCTGAGCTTTCCTAACCCACGACCCAGCCATACTCCAGCTCCCAAGGCTTCCTCCCTGCACGGAGAACCGGGGCAGCACCCGGAGAGCCACGTCCCAGTTGCAGCACCTACCGGCACGGGAGGCCGGAGCCCGATGGTGACGCCCGTGAGCCTGAGGAAACGGCTCTGCGATCGGCGGGAGGAAACGCCAGCCCCTTGGGTCTGAGCACCGTGTCACCAGAGGCCCCACTTCCTCCCCCAGCCGGTGCCGGCAGCATCCTGGGGCTCCGGTGGCTCCTCCGAGCCACCCATCACCTGGCCGGGGCTGCTCCCGGGTGGTTGCCCACCGTGTCCTTTGGGGATGCAGGGCCCAGAGCAGCGTGTTCCTCCTCCGCCTGCTGCTCCTCGCCGGCCCCAGGGTGGAAGACGAGGCCCCGGCAGCTGCGCACAAGAGGCCTGGACGCGGCTGGAGCCGGGGGACGGGCAGGGCGACCCGCGGTGCCCCAGCCCCCCCCCCCCCCCCCCCCCTCCCCACATCACGGGGCCGTGCCGTTACGCACCGGCTGTCACATCGCAACCGGCACCGAGCACAAAGTCTGCCAGCTGCCCGCCCCACGGCCCCGGTCCCATCACCCCCACACCGACCCCCACACCCCCCCCCCCATCACCCACCCCCAGCCCCGCTCAGCCCCCGGGGCCGGGTCTCCCGCGCCCCTCCCCGTACCTGCCGGCCTCCTGCTCTCGGCCGCGGGCCCCGCAGACGTCGGTCAGGCTGCCGGCCGAGGCGGCCAGCTCCCCGCTGCGCCGGCCCTCGGTGGCAGCGGCGGCGGCGGCGTCCCCGGTGGCCGATCCGCCGCTGCAGCTCTTGGTGCGGAAGAGGCGGCTGAGGCGGATCTTCAGCGAGCCCTTCCTGGCGCCGGGGCCGGCTCCCCCGGGGGCAGCGGGCGGCGGCGGCGGCGCGGGGCCGGTACCGGTGCCTCCTCTCCCGGCAGCGCGGGCGGCTCCGCGGCCGGGGGAACCGGGCTCCTCCTCGGAGCAGCTCCCGGCCTCGTCGGGCTCCAGCGCCTCCAGCACCAGCAGCGCGTCGCTCGTCTCCTCGGCAGCGGGGCCGGAGGGAGGCGGCGGGCCGAGGCAGGGGCAGGGGCAGCCCGCCGGCCCCTTCCCCCCGAGCCCGGCCGGCCGCAGCCCCAGCGCCGCCAGCTGCAGCTCCAGCCCCCCCGGCGGGGCGGTCCCCCACCGAGCCGCCGCCTTGGGCTCCAGGGCGCAGCGGTGCCGCGGGCAGAGCAGCTCGCCGCCTCCCGCCGGGCCCCCGCCGCCGCCGCCTCCCGCCGCCGGGCCGCTCTCCTCCCCGGGCCGGCCCTCCGCCGCGTTGCGGAACACCATCAGCTGCGGCCGCGGGCTGCGCAGCGCCCCGCCGCCCGCTAAACCCGCCGGCGGCAGCCGCCCGCCGCCCGGCCCCGCTCCCGCCGCGCCGGGAACGACGGCGCCGCCCGCCGCTCCCGACTCCGGCCCGGTCCCGTAGCCCAGCAGGCGGCTCAGCACCCGGTAGGAGGCCGCGGCCGCCGCCGCAGCCTCCCCCTCCCGCAGCTCGGCGCGCTGCATGGCTTACGGCCGCCGCATGGCCTCGCCGGGACCGGGCCGGGCCGCGCCGGGCCCCCGCCGCCGCCGCCGCCGCCCTCACACGGCCGCGGCCGCCGCGGCTCCCGCCCCCTCCGCGGCGACGGGCGCACGGCGCCCCGCCCACCCACTTCCGCCGCCGCGCTGCCCACGCCCCCAATGACGTGTCATCGTGGACACGCCCCCCCTGAAGGACACGCCCCCCCCCTCGCGCCCCCTCCTCTCCACGTGCAGCTCCGAGACCCCGGCACCGGCGGGGGGGGGGGACGGCAGAGAGGGGGGGGACACGGTTGGGGGGCCGGGGGCAGCGGAGTTCGGGGGGGAGGGGAAGCTGTTGGGGACCGGGGGAAGGGACGGCTGGGGGCCGGGGGCGGCCGGGGAGCCCGGGGACTCCCCTCCCCCTCTGGGGCCGGGTAAACTGAGGCACGGGCGCCTGTCTGCTCTCTATGGCGAGTCCTGCGCAGCCTTGGCACGGCTGCCGCACGGGCCTTGCGAGGCTCTTGCACGGGGTTTGCACGGCCCTTGCAGGCATCACACCCCCGCTAGGGATGAGGGGCCGGGGATCAGCTCCCCCCACCCCTGCCCGGGCGAAGAGGGAAGTCTCGGGCGGGAGGGGGGCACTGAGCAGGATCCCGTGCCTCAGTTTCCCCACTGCGGTGCTGCTGGCGGCCCAGGAAGTCACCCCCCAGCTCTGAGGGGATGGATCTCAGGTCCTGCCGTGCGAACCGTGCTGGTGGCCACCCCCACACCACACCGGCCACCCTCAGCCCCTCAGGGACATCGGGGGCCACCCCCTTCCCATTTCCATCCCGGGGCCGGAGGGGGACCGGGACCATCTGGGGAACCAGCAGGCCACCTTCATCCCCCCCCACCCCCCTCAATCCGGCTGCCGAGGGGGCCACGGGGAGGGGGATGCCGGGAGGAAAATTCCCGGCCCGGTTGCCATGGCTTCCCATCAGGATGCGCTTGCATCATGGCCAGCCCGAGGGGGGCCGGGGTACGGGGGTCCCCACGGGGCTCAGGGCGGGGGGGACCCCGGCAGCACGTCCGGGCTAAGCAGGAGCGCAGGGACAGGCGGCGGGGAGGGCGGGGGGGGGCGGGGGGGGGGCTCCAGGCGGGCAGCGCCAGCAGATGAACACGTTTTGGAGCCGGTGACGTCTGCTCCGGCATCGCTGAGGGAGGAAAACAGGCAGCAGAGCGCGAGTCCTGCCCCGCGGAGCCGAGCAGGCTCCCTGCCCGCCCCACAGCCCCCCCGCCATGACCCCCCCGGCGGGGCCGCAGGGGGCCGAGGGGCTTCGCTGAGCCCCCGGCCATGGGGCCATGGCGGTGGCCGCTGCTCTGGTGCTTGGTCCGCAGCACCTTCCTCACGGGGGGCCAGCGGCCGCAGGAGAGACCCCCCCAGCCAGCGGGATGGTCGCCGGCTCCCTCCTCCTCCTCCTCCTCCTGGGCACCCCCGCTGGAGCCGGGAGCATCGGGGGACCTGGAGGGCTCGGCGGCGGCGCTGGCTTTCCTGCAGACGGGCGATGCGCGGCGCCTGGCCCGGGCCAACTGCAGCCGGGGGGTCGCGACGGGGGCACCCGGCCTTGGCCCCCCCCCAGCTCTTCGTGCCGCCCTACGTGCCGCCCCGGAGGCGCTGGCCCAGGCCGCCAACTTCCTCAACATGCTCTTCCAGACCAACGACATCCGTGAAGCCAGCGTGGCCGAGGACGTGGAGTGGTACCAGGCGCTGGTCCGCAGCCTGGCAGAGGGGCACCCGTGGGTGCGCCGGGCGGTGCTCGCCCTCGATGCCCACCCTTTGGCCGCCAAACCCCGGCTGATGCTGCAGGCGACCAAGGCGGAGGGGGGGATCCTGCTGCAGGACATCTCCGCCGCCGCCAGCCCCAGCCTGGGCAACCTGAGCTGGGACAACGAGTGGTTCAACGCCCTCAAGTCCCAGCGCAGCCCCCAGCTCCGCAAGCGGGTGCTCAGCAACGACCTGCGCACCATGGACACCCCCAAATGGCAGCGGGGTGACAGCTACGTGGGGGAGCCGGGCCACGTGCGCTGGTCCCCGCCGTTCCTGGAGTGCCGGGACGGCAGGTTCCTGCCCGCCTGGGCCCTCACGCTCTCCTCTGCTTTCTACGGACTCAAGCCAGACCTCAGCCCCGAGTTCAAGTAAGCAGAACCCGAGGGGTTTCGGGGTGGGGGGGGGTGGGGAATAGGGATGGGGGTGCAGTTGGAGCATCACCCCGGGGTGCAGGGTGCGTGCCGGACACCCTCGCAGCGTGACAGCCCCCTGCATCCTTCTCCCCCTGCCCCACACACGTGTGTGTGTGTGCACATGGATGTGGGGGGGGTATTTGCACGTCCACCCTCATGGAGGTGCCCCCCTGCTCCCCTTCTTTCATCCCCATGTTGCCCATCCCCTGAACCCCCTCCCACAGCCACACTGCATGGAGGGGGTGTGTGGGTGAGCTGAGCGGGGGTCCCTCCTGGAATCTTGGGGGCATCCCCAGGTTCACGGGTCCCTCCTGCACCCCAGCACCCCCAGTGCAAGGAAGTGCTGGAGAGGGAAAGGGGCAACAGGGTCTGGCCTTGGGGGAAATGGTCCCATTTCCCAAGGGGAAGCCCTGTGCCCACCTTAAGGACCACACCAGCAGCTCCCATTTCCCATCCAGTTGTGCTGGAGCCCCTCTCAAGAGGCAGAATTCACCCCCAGGAGCCACTGCCCCCTATCCCTGCCCCAGTGGCAACCACGCTAGGTGGGTGGGAGGCACAGGGCGGGCATGGGGATGCCCCATGCAGCCCCCAGGGCTGACCCCGTCCCCCTGCACAGGGGTGTCGTGCGGGTGGACATCGAGTTGCGGGATGTGGCCATCAACCAGTGCGCCAGCGGGCCGGGCTGGTTCGCAGACACACATCGCTGTGACCTCAACAGCACCCAGGTACCAGCCACCAGCACACCAGCACCCCAGCATCCCAGCACCGTGCCCTGCAGGGCTGGGGCTCCCTCACCCCAAACCATCGCTGTCCCCCCGTCCCTGCCGCGCGTCCCTTCCTCCAGGCTGAGCTTTATCCTCTCCTGGCTGCTCCATCTGCTCTGCTCAGCTGCTCTGGGCACCGCAGCCAGGGGTTTATTGTGCAAATCTTCCTCCCCTGCCACCAGCGTGTGACCCTGCTGCTCCCTGCCCAGGCACCCATGGGGACCAACAGGCTCCAGGGGTTGGCAGCCGATGGGCAAAGCACCCCGACCAGCACCCCCCAGTCCCCTCTGGTGGGGTCAATCCAGTGATGCCCAAACCTATTTCAGGGCTCAGCACAACCAGCAGCATCCCCAGCTGGGATAAACTGGGGGGAAGGAGGGATCCCCCAGCCCAGTGCAGAGCAGGGTCCCAGCCTTGAAGGCAAAAAGCCATCTCCAAGTGGGAAAGGCATCACCAGCTTCTCCCTGGCAGCGCTGGGAGGGGGGTGTGATGCCCTCTGGAGGGATGGGCTCTGCTGCTGGGCATCTCTCCAAAAGCCAACACTGCCCAAAGAGCCGCCAGCCCGGCCCATGGGGGCAGGATGTGGCCGTGGGGATTAGGGCAGCAGTGCCCTGGCTGCTGCTGCCGTCACGGCCGGGCAGGATTAGTGCTCTCTGCTGCATTAGGCGTCCATTTAGGGTTTAGGGAGGGATTTGGGGAGCAGGCTTTGGCTTTTAATTCTTAAATGTTTAACCACTGATTCCTCCCGGGAGTGGGGGGACGATGCTGTGGGGTCGGGTACCCGCGAGCCGGGGGGGGGTTGATGGAGATCCCCCTGGTGTGGGGCAGGGATGTGGGGCTGGGGGGAGGGTGCAGGGTGAGCCCTAGCCCTTCCCTGAGGCTCAGTCTGTCTCCTTCAGTGTGTCCCCCAGGAGAGCCGCGGCTTCGTCCTCGGGAGGTACCTGTGCCGCTGCAAGCCGGGTTTTTACAGGGCAGGTGGGTGCCATACCCAGCCCCAGGGTCCCCGTTTCACCCCATCATGGCACATGGCTACACCAACGGGGGGGCTGGGGCTGGGTGTGAGGGATGCGAGCGCCGCATCCAGGGCGTGGTGACCTCAGGAGGTTGTCCCTCTGTCCCCAGGGAGCGTGGCGGGGGCGGACGGGGGGTCCCGGCTGTCCTGCCGGCCCTGTCGCCAGGGATGTGCCACCTGTGAGGACGATGCACCCTGCCTGATCCAGGAGGACCGTGCGCTGCGGGCGGCCGTCCTCTCCTGCCAGGCTTGCTGCATGCTGGCCGTCTTCCTCAGCATGCTGGTCTCCTACCACTTCCGACGCAGCAAGGCAAGGCGTCCCCACATCCCCCCCCTCCTCCGGCCCCTACTCCCCTCCCAGCCCTGAACCCCGTGGTCTTGGGGAAGGGGTCTCAGGGCAGCAGGGAGAGGGGTGTCCCAGCAGCAGGAAGGATGCCACAGCCTGGCTGGCTGCGGGGGATCTCCCTGCCTGGGCTCCATCATCCCCTCCGGGCACTGGCCGAGGGTCCCAGCTGCACCCTCACACCTCTGTCCCCACAGAGGATCCGGGCATCAGGACTCGTCCTCCTGGAGACCATCCTCTTTGGGTCCCTCCTCCTCTACTTCCCTGTGAGTATCCAACCATCCATCCCTGGGGATGAAAACCTCCAGGCTGGGGTTTACGAGTGGTGCCCGGCTGCTCCTCACCGAGGGCGTCGAGCTGACCCCGGGCCAGACACGGGCACAACTCCACCTAATTGTTAATTTTGCTGGCACGGCCACAGTATAAACCTTCTCAGGAAACCAAATCCCTCTTCCCCCACCAGCCGTGGGAATTAATCCCTGCCCAAATCTCCTCTCCTTCCCTACAAGCTGCAGTGGAGCCAAGGGGGAAGGGTGGCAGCGGTGTGAAAGCGTCTGGTTTCCCAGCCCCCAGCCCTTCTGCGCCCTCTTCACCTCCAGAAGGAAGGATCCAGCGCCCCACTGCCCCCCAACCCCTCTCCCCCCATCACTCCCCAACCCCTCTCCCCCCACCCCAGGTGTTCATCCTGTACTTCAAGCCGAGCATCTTCCGCTGCATCGTCCTGCGCTGGGTGCGCATGCTGGGCTTCGCCATCGTCTACGGCACCATCACCCTCAAGCTGTACAGGTAGAGGGGATGCAGGGGGCTGAGGGGGGGTCCCCCCAACACTTGGAACCCCACAGCAGGGACAGTCTGGGGGCTCACCCCTCTGTCCTTCACAGGGTGCTGAAGGTGTTCCTGTCCCGCACGGCTCAGCGCGTTCCCTACGTGTCGAGCGGGCGGGTGCTGAAGATGCTGGGACTGATCCTGCTCCTGGTGCTGTGGTTCCTGGCTGCCTGGACCGTGGGGATGCTGGAGAACGTGGAGAAGAACATCCCCCTGGTGATCCGCACCCAGACCGCCCGTGGGCTCCACTTCTACATTTGTGGCCACGACCGCTGGGACTACATGATGGTGATTGGTGAGACCAGCCCCCGAGGTGTCCCGGGGGTCCCTGCAGCCCCAGGCCCCCACCCCATAAATGCAGTGTGTGAGGGGGTTGAATTTCCTCACCCATTTAATCTTCCTGGAGCCTGCAAGCAGGGCTGGGGAACCCCGGCTGCCCCCCACTCTCCCCCTCTGAGCACCCCCAGGACTCGTCCTGGCACAGGGTGGATCACCCCGCACGGGCAGCGTGTCCCAGTGCTCTGTGCCAGAGGATGCTCTGCACCAGGACCCAGCTCCAACCAGCCTGGAGTGAACACACCCCGAGGCAGGGTGATCCCAGTGGGCAGCAGCACCCAGCACCCACCCCCAGCTCAGCACCCATGGGTGCCATGCAGGAAAACACGCTGGCAGCAGCCAGGTGCTGGGGCTGGATGCTCAGCACCGCTCCCCCTGCTCTCTCCTGCAGCTGAAATGCTGTTCCTGCTGTGGGGCAGCTTCCTGTGCTACGCCACGCGCGCCGTGCCCTCCGCCTTCCACGAGCCCCGCTACATGGGCATCGCCCTCCACAACGAGCTCATGATCTCAGCCGCCTTCCACGTGGTCAGGTAGGGACGTGGGGGCACAAGGGGACCAGCCCCTGAGACACCCGTCCCCAGCAATGAGGAGAAACAAAGCCCCACAGGCAGCGTCCCCCCCAGCGAGGGTGGTGGCTGCAGGGTCCAGGGGTGGGCAGGGGGCTTTGGGCACCTCGGTGGGACCTGGCGCTGCCCTCCTCACCCCTTCCAGGTTCGTCATGGTCCCCTCACTACACCCCGACTGGACCCTGCTGCTCTTCTTCGCTCACACCCACGGCACCATCACCACGACGCTGGCGCTGCTCTTCATCCCGAAGGTACCACTCAGCCCCGGGGGGGGATGCAGGGTTGGGATTTTGGGGGGGGGGGGGGAACCCCCTTCGGCGAGCTCACCTCTCACCCTCCCCACCCCCAGTTCCTGCACGCCGGCTCGCCGCTGCGGGAGGAAATAGCAGCTGAGGTCTACGAGGACGAGCTGGACATGAGGCGCTCGGGCTCCTGCCTCAACAGCAGCATCGCGTCCGCCTGGAGCGAGCACAGTCTCGACCCCGATGACATTCGGGTGGGTGGCACACTCAGGACCTTCTTTTGACGCTAGCTATGCAGCCCGCGCAGAGTAAGAGGTGCCTTTCGCCGTCTTTCTCCTGATGCAAAGCCCAGGGGGAGGTTTGGGGCGGGGGGAGAGGGGTTTGTGGGGAGAAAGGGGCCGCAGGGGAAAACGCCACCCGCTGTATGGGGGAGAGGAGGGATGGGGAGGAACCTGCTGCAGCCCCCCGGGGCCAGCGCAGAGCTTGGGGACATGGGGCCAACCCAATCCTGGGGGTCGAGGCAGAGCTTTTGTGGGGGTGTCCCAGCCGCAGCAGCCCCCCCACC
Source organism: Gallinula chloropus (assembly GCF_964237585.1). Classification (NCBI taxonomy): domain Eukaryota; kingdom Metazoa; phylum Chordata; class Aves; order Gruiformes; family Rallidae; genus Gallinula; species Gallinula chloropus. Next base: position 2,131,517 of record NC_140111.1, on the reverse strand, counting down.
CACCCCTCCACCCCCACCCCATCCCCGGTGCGGTCCCATTGTACGTGCTCTCCTCTCTCCCCTCTCTCTGCCGCGTCCCCCCTGCCCCCTGCACCAGGAGGAGCTGAGGAAGCTCTACACACAGCTGGAGGTGCACAAGACGCGGAAGATGGCAGCCAACAACCCCCACCTGCCCAAGAAGCGCGGGTCCCGGCGCAGCCTGGGCCGCTCCATCGTGCGCCGCATCGCCGAGCTGCCGGACGCGGTGACACGCCGGAGCAGCAGCGGTGGGGAGCGGCTGGGGACGTTGGCACGCCACGGCTCTTCGGCCAAGCGACTCGCCAACGCCAGTGGCACCGGCTCACGGCCGAGGGATGATGGGTCGCGGCGTCGCAGCTCAGCCCTGCGCAAGTCCCGCAGCACCGAGAGCTCCGCGCCGGAGCCCCGGGGGGGTTCACCCGCCCCCACGGAGCTCACACCGGGGAGGAAGACGGTGGGGACGGCTCCGGAACAATCTGACAGCGAGTCCCTCGATGCCGCCCCGCTCGTGTGCAAGTCGGCCAGCGCCCAGAACCTGTCGGGGCACGAGCAGCCCCCCCTGCCCCGCGCACCCCCCTTGCACAAGTCGCTCAGCGTGGTGGCCGGCGCACGGGAAGAGGCTCTGCTGGCTGCCTGCCGAGCTGCACGGGATGAGTGGCACGCCAACCGGCACCCATCAGCCCCATCCTCGGAGCACCCCACCGGCCAGGGACCCCCCAAGGAAGCCAGGAAGCTCCAAAGCTCCAGCACAGCTGATGTTCTCCTGCCAGACGGCTCCAGCCCGGCTGAGGGATGCTCCCCAGAGGACAAGTCCCCCCCGGCCGATGGCAAGGTGCAGAAACGTGTCACCTATGCACCCATCAAGAGCGTCAGCATCGACAGCTCCCACGCCCCGGGGCGGGTGCGGGTGGCCGTGAGGAAGACCCCACCGCCACCCCCCGTCCGCTACCAGAGCCTGGTGCAGCGTGCCACACCAGCCCAGGACAGCCCAGAGCTGGCAGAGCTGCCCACAGAGCCCCCAGCACAGGCAGGAAAGCTGGAGGGGACCCCGGAGGGGACACCAGAGGAAGGTGAGGGGCGTGCAGCCCCCCGCCCAGGGAAGGGCAGGCTGCTGGCTGCAGGCTCCATCCCGGCGCAGGTTTGCCCCTGGGAGCTGGTCCAAGAGGAGATCCTGAGCCAGAAGCAAAAGGCCATCGAAGCAGCAGCCTCGGGGACCCCCGGTGACACAGCAGCCACCCCCCTGAGCACGAAGCCATCCTCCCAGAAGACTTCTCTCCGGGGCCTGGGACTCGCTCTCAAAGCCTTCAACCGCTCCAGGGGGAAGAGCATCCTGAAGGGCAGGAGAGATGGCGAGGGGAGCCTCAGGAAGAGGGGGCACGAGGGGGGCAGCAGGAGGGAGAGGCCCAGCCTGGCAGGGAGCGCAGCCGTGGCTCTGGGGAGGACCGGGCAAGACCCCACCAGCCAAAGCCCCGAGGGGGGTGGGCAGAGGTCCAGCAGTGAGCCCACCACCCACCCCTGGCAGGGGGAGACGGTTCCCTGCCAGCACAACAACAACGCCGGCTCAGCTGGGGACGGCACAGGGTGGGGGAACGGTGGGGAAGGGGCAGAAGGACAGTGGGATGGTCCAGCCCCGGCGACAGGCGATGGTGAGAAACTGGCAGAGGAGCCTAGTGCTCCCCAGGAGGACACTGGTGGGGGGTTGGGGGTGCACAGGACCCCAGCCAGCGTTGGCCACCAAGGAGGAGCCCAACATCCCCACGGAACGGTGGCAGGTGGCGGTGGGAAAGCAGAGGGATGTCCCCAGCAAGGGGATGATGCTGCCGTGGTGGAGCCAGCCAAGGATGCTCCTGCGGCCATCACACCGAAGGAAGGGGGGGCTGGACCAGCCAAAGGGCTTGAGGGGGGCAGCGGGTCCATCCCCCCCCAGGAGCACCCAGAGACAGAGCAGCCCCATGTAAAACCTGTCACAGGCAGCCCCCACCCCTCCACCCCCCGTGCTGAGCAGCGGGGGGCTGAGGTTTGTCCCTGGGCCCCCCTGGGGGGAAGAGGAACCTTGCTGCGCCAGGAAGCCATCGCTGCCCAGGAGGACAGCGGGGTCCCAGCCAAGGCCCTGGAGAAGGGGGGCAGCCACCCTGAGCCCCTTGGTGCTGGGGGGAGCTGGGGCACTGAAAGGGTCCCTGCAAAGAGCCGGAGCGTGGAAGTGACCCCAGGTGCAGGGGGACAAGGTGGCAGCAGGGCAGGGAAGGGGGCAGGGGTCCATCCTGGGGAAAAACAGGCAGAGTCCAGTGGGAAAAGGGACATTTGTCCTTGGGAGGAGAGTGAGGGTGAGCGCTGGGAACCAGGCAGAGCTCCGGGGAAGGGCAGTGAGGGGGATCCCAGCTGCCCTGGGAAAGAACCAGGACTGGGGAAACCACCAGCAAAAATCCCTGAGAGGCTCAAAGCAGCTCCAGAGGCAGCAGGCAGGGCGGAGGGCAGGAGGGCTGAGGTCTGTCCATGGGAGAGTGGGGAAGGGGGGAGCACGGCCCGAGCTGAAATCTGCCCCTGGGATGTGGAGGGGGCTCAGCCAGAGCCAGAGAGGCCGGGGGGAGACAGGAGGCGGCTGACCAAGTGGGTCAAGAGCATCAGACCGACATCCCTGGGGCTGCAGAGAGGGCAGGAGGGTGAGAGCAGCCCACGAGCCCCTGGCTGGCCCGGGGGCAGCACCAGCAGCGAGGGACCCTCACCCAAACCTGCTCCCAAAAGCTCTGAGCTGCCAGAAGTGACCCTGAGGAGCCCAACGAGCTCACGGGCTTCAGTTTGGCCCTGGGAAGTGGCCGGAGCGGAGAGAGATGCAGAAGTGGTTTGTCCTTGGGAAGGGGGAGCAGCCTCACCCCAGGCAGGAAAATTAGATGAGGGAGAAGTTTCCCAAGGGAAAGATGGGATTTCCCAGCCGAGAGCAGCTCCAAGGGGCACTAGGGAGGTGGATGTGGCTGTCAGCAAGGGGAGAGGCCAGGGAGGACCCCCCAGCCCTGGGGAAGGTGCAGAGAGACCCAGCCCGGGGCTGGCAGCAGCTCAGCAAGGAGGAGTCATCCAGGGCAAAAAGGCTGCTGTTTGTCCATGGGAAGTGGAGGATCAGCCGCTGCCTAGAGCTGAAATCTGCCCTTGGGAAGAGCCAGCAGGGAAGGAGAGACCCAGTCAGGACACGTGTGAGATGTCCAAAGGGGAAAACAAACCAGGATCTGGAGGACTTGAAGGGATCAGAGCAAAGGTGGCAGAGATGGGGGGTCGTCAGCCGGAGCGCAGGGACAGCAGGGGCTTTGCCAAGCTCATTCGGAAAAGCCTCGAGACCGCCAAGGTGGAGACCAAGAAATCCCAGAGCGTGGAGAGTACAAGGGAGGAGATCTGTCCCTGGGAGAGCCTGAGCATGGAGCAGCCTCCAGGAAAACCCCCAGCGCTGCCCACATCACCCTCAAGGAAACCCCAGAGCCAGGAGAGCCTGAAGGCAGAGGTCTGTCCTTGGGAGCTGGAGCCCACAGACAGAGCTGAGATCTGTCCCTGGGAGGCAGCTGCTCCACCAGCAGGTAAAGAGAAATCCAGGCAGGACAAGGACAGTCTGTCCATGGCAAGTGGAAGCTCCTTTCTGAGTCAAGGTCTCTGCAAAGACACCAGAGATACGTCGTCTGCAAAGGACCAAGTGAGCAGAGACCGTGAGTCCGTCTGTCCCTGGGAGAGCCTGGACATGGAGCATCACTCCACGGGGTACAGCACGAAGAGCACCGAGCTGCCAAAAGCCACCAAGAGATGGGAGAGCACGGGGAGCACGAGGGCTGAGGTGTGTCCCTGGGAGAGGACGGAGCTGCCCCCGGAACAACCTCGTGCCGGGAGCCCAGCGCTGCCCACATCACCCTCGAGGAAACCCCAGAGTGTGGAGAGCCTGAAGGCAGAGGTCTGTCCTTGGGAGGCTCCAGCAGCTGAAGCTGGGGGTAAAGCAGAGATCTGTCCCTGGGAGGTGGCTGCACCTCCTCCCGATGAACCGAAGGCAAAGCGGGGTCTGGGGGGGGCTTCGAAGGGGGACAAGCACATCAGGCGCCAGGCAGCCTTAGCCAGCCCGGTGAGATCCCTGGAGAAGGGCAGCAGCGAGGCCGTCTGTCCCTGGGAGAGCCTGGGCACAGAGCAGCCTCTGGAACAACCTCGTACCGGGAGCCCAGCGCTGCCCACATCACCCTCGAGGAAACCCCAGAGCCAGGAGAGCCTGAAGGCAGAGGTCTGTCCTTGGGAGCTGGAGCCCACAGGCAGAGCTGAGATCTGTCCCTGGGAGGTGGCTGCTCCACCAGCAGGTAAAGAGAAATCCAGGCAGGACAAGGACAGTCTGTCCATGGCAAGTGGAAGCTCCTCTCTGAGTCAAGGTCTCTGCAAAGACACCAGAGATACGACGTCTGCAAAGGACCAAGTGAGCAGAGACCGTGAGTCCGTCTGTCCCTGGGAGAGCCTGGACATGGAGCATCACTCCACGGGGTACAGCACAAAGAGGACCGAGCTGCCAAAAGCCACCAGGAGTTCAGAGAGCACAGGGAGCACAAGGGCTGAGGTGTGTCCCTGGGAGAGCACGGAGCTGCCCCCAGGGAGCCCAGCGCTGCCCAAATCACCCTCAAGGAAACCCTCGAGCCAGGAGAGCCTGAAGGCAGAGGTCTGTCCTTGGGAGCTGGAGCCCATGGGCAGAGCTGAGATCTGTCCCTGGGAGGCGGCTGCCCCTCTGCCAGAGACAGGAGAAGCCCTGGGTGAGCTGAGGCTCCCACCCAAACCAGCGGGTTCCTCTGGATCACAGGAGCTGAGGAGCAGCCAGCGGGAGGCCGTCTGTCCCTGGGAGAGCCTGGGCACGGAGCTGCCCTTCCCAAAACCCACAGCAGGGACAGAGCCGACTAAAGAGCCCGACAGCACAGTAGAACCCCCCAGCCCGGAGAAGGAAAGCTCCAAACCGGGCCTGTGCCCACCGGGAGCTGGCCGAGCATCCCCCCCGGGGATGGGAAAGGCAGAGCCGGCAGCAGGGGCCGGTGCAGCAGCGGCTCCAGCAGCTCTGCTGAAAGGATCCAAGCGCAGAGCTGACGGGGAGGCTGAGCACAAGCCCCTGTGCCGCATCCTGCCGGGCACCCAGCCCCCGCGGGGCCCCAGGGCAGAGCCGCTGCCTGGGGGAGCCAGCACGGCGCCGGCAGCCGGCAGCAGCTCCAGCACCAGCCTGGCTGAGGTTTGTCCCTGGGAAGCAGAAGAGGCTCTGCCAGCACCTGACAAGACCAGCAGAGAGCCCAGGAAAACCGCCGAGGTGTGTCCGTGGGAGGTGGAGAGGGGGGATCCCAGCCCCACACCCCCTGGGGTGGGCAGAGCCGGGGTCAGCCCCCAGGGCAGGGACAGGGGTGCCAGTGACACTCGACCTGATGTCTGCCCGTGGGATCACGAGTAGCTCCCACTGCTGGGTCCCCAGCTGCACACAGACACAGCTTGTACGGATGGAAAGGCTGGAGCTGGAGGCTGCTGCCTCCCCACACCTCCCAGACCAGGTCTGGAGCATCCCGATGCCAACGGTGCAGCCCCACGGGCTCCACCAGCGACCACCAACCAGCCAGGCTCAGCGACCAGCACAGCGGGGGAACAGGTACCATCTCCTGTCTTCTGCAGCCTGTGAGCACCACCCATCACTTACCCCCAGGCACCTGGCTCAGCACAGGGTCCCCTTGGTGCGAGTGGGGCACCCCAATACGCCAAAACTCCCACAGTGCCAGCCCCACGCTCGCTGCCACCAGCACAACCCACACAGAACTGCAGCTCAGCAGCCAGGGATGCTCCCCTGCAAGCTCCCCAGCAGCTGAACCTCCTTCTACTCCCTGGGGAGGTTTGTGCCTCTGGCACAGAGAGGAACAGTTTGCCTGGCAGCCTGAAACACGTGGCCCTGTGACCTCAGCAAGCCGGATGCTGAAACAAGGGGAGCATCACACCACGGGCAGCAGTGGTGCAGCTGGGAGGAGAACAGCTTTCCAGAGCTCCAGCACCTCAGCCCATCTCCCCCTCACTGCTGTCACCTCCACCCGAAACCAGGGTGGAAGCCCAGCTAGGACCAGGCAGGTCCTGAAGCCTGGGATGAAGAGCTGCTGTTCCCAGCCAGCCCCACCACACGTTGTTCCTTCCTTGGCACAGAGCCCTTTGTTTTTGGCCATCCCCTGAAGTCACTGAGCCAAGCCCAGGACCTCCACGCCCACCGAGCCAGCCCAGACATCGTGCTCAGTGGCACCCACCACCCTCTCTGCTCCTGGGTGCCTTCGCCTATCGCTTGATCCAGGAGGGAGAAAACCAACCCTGAGGCTGTCCCACCACCCTGCTTTCTAGGAGCCTCTGCATCCCCAGAGGCTGAGGTGGGGATTTCCACTGCTGTCCTCCTCTCTGTCCCACCCTGTGGCACTGCTTCACTTGGAGTCCTCACAGCAGCTCACCTGGAAAGGTGTTTGTCTTAACTCCCACAGCACTTTGTCATCACTGGTTGTTTCTTCGCTCGGTCCACGTGCTCAAAGGCCCAGGACTCACCTGCCCAGCACAGGGGAGTTGGGTTCTTCTCCCCCATCATACCCAGTGGCACCAGCAAGCCTTGGCTTTTACAGCTCGGCTGTAGAAGCGCTGGATGCCTTCTGCCATCCCACATTCCAGCTTCTCCCTCAGCAAGACCCATTCCCTCGGGGGAAGAGATGCAGAATCCCCTTGGACAAAGATGCTGAGATGAGACTGAACGCTGCGACCTTGAGAGCATCACACAGGGCTCTTGGCTTTGCTATTCCTCCAGCCCATCGCTCCCAAAGGCACAAGGGAAGGGACATGGCCAAACATGTTGGAAGGAACCCTCAGGGTCAGGAAAGCAGCAGCTGGGAAGGAACAAAGCCTCTGAGTCTCCCCAGAGTCATCGCTCTGCTCTGCCTAAGATGGAAGGAAATAGACACCAGAGACAGTTAGAGTGAAGGTTCCAGTTCTCCCCAATCTCTGTGCTGGGTGCTCAGGGCTTGTCCTGCCATCCCTTCATCCTCTGCTTCCCCTCCCTCCATCCTCTGCTTCCCCCTGCTGTAACTGTCCGTGGTCTCCAGCGCTGAACGTCAACACGCTCGTCCAGTGGTGTAAGTAAGTGTACATACAGCAAATAAAGAGTGTTACCTACAGGGTGTAGCCTTAGCAGCTGGTTTGTGGGGTGTGGGTAAGGCACTAAACCCTACCCAAGCAGTGAGGCTGGGAGAGAAGCCCCAGCAACACAAGCAGTTTGCTCGCCGAGGTGTGAATTGCGGCAAGGGGCAGTGCTGGAGCCCAAGGAAAGGCAAGGCTGCTCTCCCCAAAAAGGGAGCTGCTCGCCCCAAAAACACATCAGAGCCTGAGCTGAAGAACATTGTCTGTGGGGATTGGGTGAGGAGCCACATCTGTACCTGGTTGTGAGGTGCCTGGGTCACACCAGGCAGCTTGCAGGGATTTATTTTAGGCACTAGCCCAGCTCGTGTACGCTGGAGCACTGAACCCCCAGCCCCTGGAGCACCCAATCCCTCAGCTCCTGGAGCACTCAAACTGCCCTCAGCTCCCAGAGCACCCCAACCCCTGGCTCCCAGAGCTTAGGCATGCAGCTCCAGACAGCAGGTTCTTGCAGGGAAGGCAGACAGATTGTGACCCCCCCCTCTGGTTTCCAAAGAGATGAAAGGGATTCCCTTGCTGGCTCCTCTCCTAACAGGAATGCTGAGCACACCCAGCCAGCCTCAACTCTTCCACACCACAAAGCATCTCCTCCAAGGAAGGACAAACACACTTCCCTCTCCCAAGGCTTGGAAAGGGGCCAGGAGGTTAAGCAGTCAAGCAGACAAGGCTGAAAATGTTTTGTCCTTTGAGGACCAGCGACTGTTCTGCTCCCCGACTCACAGCAGACAGAACTTACCTCAGCAAAACAGGGTGAGAGGTGAGCTGAACACACTGGTTTACACCCAAGTCAGGGAAAAAAATCTGTTTTCCTGACTGTTTTGCCCTCAAAACCAGGGGATTTGACACAAATGTTGTGTCCACACGATGGTGCCAGCTGCTCACTGACACCCCAGCCCTGGGTTCGTTAAGCAACCCAACCAAAACTCATCAGCACCAATTGCTGCTGCTGCTCAGGAGTCACCAGTCAACACAAGTGCTGAGATTTGGAGTCACAGGGTTTTATTAGTTACTCAGTGCTGTGCTGCAGCCCCTGTGGGAAGCTCAGCAACCAGCAGGCACCCACCCAGGAGTCCAACTGCAGCACCCACCCAGAAGACCCTGATTTGAGGCGTGCTTGCTGCTCCTCCCTGTTCTCCAGTTAAAAATAAGAGGCCCAGGAATCAGTACAGAGGATGGGAGAAGTCAGTGCTGACAGCTGCTGCAGTGAGGTCTGATGAGAGCCCACTGGGTCTACATGGAAGTGTCAGATACCCCACATCTGGACAGACTTCTGCTGCCAAGGGCTCTCATGATGGAAGTTTGGGACAGAACTCAGCCTAGGGAGCAAAACTGAAGAGAACAGACTCCTCATCCTCACAGAAACACAGACGCTGAGTCTACTCGGACTAAAGCTCTTCTCAGAGCTCATCTGAATCCCCCTCCCAGGCCCCTCTTGCTCCTTTAAAGACAGTTTCTTCCTGAGCAGAGTTTGGTTCTGAAGCTGCTGGGTTTGCTGGCTGCTGGCTGGAAAGGCACAGCCATACCCAAGTTGGCACCTCCGTGCTCTCCACTGTCTCTGTTCAGGCTCTGGGACTTCCTACTTCCTTTCTTCATACTCTTCTGAGGGATCCAAGGTTGGGCCAGGAATCATCACAGTCTGAGAAGGGGAAAAAACAAGAAATCAAACCCATTAGCACAAGACAGAGTCACTCTGAACTGCTGGAATGGGAATTCTTGATGAGAAAGGGTGGGCTGGGGGTTGTGGCAACACAAAGGCCTTGGACAGAAAGATGACCAGATGGCAGCAGCACAGGGGAGGACACAGAGCACGGAGGGGATAATGTGTCTCATACTACACTGGAGTTCTCCCCTCCTTCCTCTCTAGGACCTGTTTTAGTGCTGCAGGAAGGCAGAGTGCCTGCTTTGTGTTGCCATACGATGTAGAGGGAGCAGCAACCCCCTAAATTATCACATGTGTCAAAAGCCACCAGCCTCCTACTCCAGCTCCCAAGTGCCAGGGGCCGGTAACCCCACGTCAGAGAGTGCATCTCCCTGTGGATGAACACACCACCTTCACCTTGCAGGAAGCTCAGCTTTGATTTTGGCCAGAATTAACTGGGAAGCTCCATTCCACAGACCCAGGCAGTGCCTGTGCCTTCTCCTGATGGTATTACCTTAATAATGGGGTCCTTTGGTGGAGCCCATTCTGGAACAATCTTGCCATGCATCCTCCAGGTGCCATAGGGGTTGACCAGGTACCTCTCAAACACAACGTACTCCAAAACATCCTTGGGCACCTGCTCCCCGCCGTACATCAGCCGCCCGAAGCGGTCGTAGATGGCCAGAATCTGCAGGGAGAGCCAAGAGGTGCACAGAGAATCACAGAGCCACAGGGCTGGAAGGGGCCTCCAGAGCTCATGGGGTCCAACCCCCTGCCAAAGCAGCTCCCCAGGACAGGTCACACAGGTCGGTGTCCAGACAGGGCTGGAATCTCTCCAGAGATGGAGACTCCACACCCCCTGGGCAGCCTGTCCCAGGGCTCCCTCACCCTCACTGGGGAAAAGTTCTTCCCCATGTTGGTGTGGAACTTCCTGTGCTCCAACTTGCAGCCATTGCCCCTTGTCCTGTCCCCACAGACACTGAAAAGGGGCTGCCCATGTCCCCCTGCATCCCATCCTTCAGATATTGATAAACATTAATAAGGTCCCCCCTTAGTCTTCTTCTCTCCAGGCTGAACAGCCCCAGGTCCCTCAGCCTTTCCTCACAGGGGAGATGCTCCAGGCTCTTCAGCATCTCTGTCCCTCCTCTGGACTCTCTCCAGGAGATCCCTGTCTGTTTGATCCCAGGGAGCCCAGAACTGGACACAACACTCCAGGAGGGGCCTGGCCAGGGCAGAGCAGAGGGGGAGGATCCCCTCCTGTCACCTGCTGCCCACACTCCTCCTCATGCCCCCAGGATCCCATTGTCTCAGCCCCCAGAGCACACTGCTGGCTCGTGGGCACCCTGTCACCCACCAGCACCCCCAGGTCCCTCTCTGCAGAGCTGCAGCAGGCTGGGGTCAGCTGGGGGAGGGGAGGGGACGCACCTGCCGCGTGTGCATCCGCACGGTCACCTGCCCGTACAGGTTCCCCCGGCTCACGATGCTCTCGCAGCGCACGTGAACCACGCGCGGGGGCTCCAGGGACTCCACAAAGCTCCACCTGATGGTCTTGTACCTGTTCCCACGGACCATTTCCTACAAAGGGAACAGACAAACACCCCCCCCAACCCACCAACTCTGTGAGGCTGCCAACTGAGCGACAGCCTGCTGCACACAGCGTCTGCTCAGCAGAGTCACCAGGGGGAAAAGCCCTTTGAGATCATCCAGCCCAACCATTCCCATCCTGTGCTGACCCAGATCCCTGAGCACCTCATCTCCCCTCTGTTAAACACCCCCAGGGCTGGGGACTCAGCCCCTCCCTGGGCAGCCTGTGCCACAGCCCCACATCTCTGCCAGGGAAGAACTTGTCCCTCCCATCTGCTCTGCCCCTGCCCTGGGGCAGCTTGAGCCCATTGCCCCTTGTCCCATCTCCTGTCCCCTGGCTGCAGAGACCATCGCCCACCTCTCTGCACCCTCCTGGCAGGGCAGGGGAGGTGGGGAGAAGGTCTCCCCTCAGCCTCCTCTTCTCCAGGCTCAACACCCCCAGCTCCCTCAGCTGCTCCTCAGAGGATTTGCCCTCCAGCCCCTTCCCCAGCCTGGTTGCCCTTCTCTGGACTGGCTCCAGGACCCCAATGTCCTTCTGATGGTGAGGAGCCCAGAACTGGACCCAGCACTCGAGGTGCAGCCTCCCCAGTGCCCAGCACAGGGGCACAATCCCCTCCCCAGACCTACTGGCCACACTATTTCTGACACAAGCCAGGATGCCCTTGGCTTTCCTGGCCACACTGACTCACATTCTGCCTGCTAGCTACTACTTAGACTTGTGCTTCCCCTCCCAGCTCTTGTCTTTACTACAGCCAGAAAAAACCCAAGGTAATTAGGTTTAATGAACCTTAAAGGCCAGGGAAGAGGTTGAGGACACACTGCATCCAGAGGGACACTTACTGGGTAGCAGCGCTCTGTCACCAGGGAGTGAAGCTTCTGCTTGTTGAAGCTGGAAGTGAAGCAGAGGGTTACTGGAACACGTACAGTGAGCATAAGGGGCTCAGCCACACATTCCTGCTGCCCCATAAGACATGAATCTACCAGCAAAAGGGAGAAAACAAGAGTGGAATTCCCAGCACAAAGCCAGAACGTGAACACGAGCTGGCTGGGGAGACCCCAGGGAGAGACACTGCATCTCTCAGGAGCCAGTTCTGCCCTAAATGTTTTACTGGTGTTTGGAATCATAACTGAGAGTGATGTGGTTTGGAAATCTGTTCTGTTACTGGGAAGTGGAACAAGCAGAGGGTGGTTTCATATCCCAACCATTCCCTGCAGTGTGGTGGGGAGCAGCACCAACCACCCCCTCAGCTGCTGGTGGGGCAGCAGCTCATCTCAAGAGGGATTTTTTTGGGAACCTGCTTTTCATTATCAAAAGCAAGCAGGTACCAACCAAACCTCTCACACCCCACTCCTGGCAGAGATGGGGGCAGCAAAAGATAAAGTACTCACTGCCCAGGAGGTAGAAGGAGCAGAGAGACAAGGAAGGAAGGAAAGCAGAGGGGGTGAGCAAAGAGAAGCAGGGGCTGTGTCACCATGTCAGCCACAGAAGGGCTCTTACTTGGCCAGGCAGTTGTGAGCTTCAATGAATATCTCCTGTGCCTTCTCTGGGAAGGTCTTGGTGCTGAAATCTGGGTCGTGGTCTTTGACTTTTCTCAGCCTGAGAAGACAAGGAGAAGCTCTGCAGTAAGTGAAGAGCCACGCTGGAGGGGTGACAGTGATCTCACACAGCTCAGGACCAGCTGTTAACAACAAGCACCTGGGAACCAGAGACTCCCCCACTCTGTGGCATAACCTCTGGGTGCTCCTGAGACAATCACACAGCCCCAAACCCAAAGGATCCTCAGAACACACACACACTGCACATGTTCCCACCAGGACTGGGGCTTCGTGTTCATTCTCACCCCAGGGGCTCCTGGTTAAGAATGGCAAGAAAGGAAGGGAAAGGGGGAGGGAAGCAGGGCAGGGAAGGGAAAGGGGGAGGGAAGCAGGGCAGGGAAGGGAAAGGGGGAGGGAAGCAGGGCAGGGAAGGGAAAGGGGGAGGGAAGCAGGGCAGGGAAGGGAAAGGGGGAGGGAAGCAGGGCAGGGAAGGGAAAGGGGGAGGGAAGCAGGGCAGGGAAGGGAAAGGGGGAGGGAAGCAGGGCAGGGAAGGGAAAGGGGGAGGGAAGCAGGGCAGGGAAGGGAAAGGGGGAGGGAAGCAGGGCAGGGAAGGGAAAGGGGGAGGGAAGCAGGGCAGGGAAGGGAAGGAGGCAGGGAAGGAAAGGGCAGGGAAGGGGGAGGGAGGCAGGGAAGGAAAGGGCAGGGAAGGGGGAGGGAGGCAGGGAAGGGAAGAGAAGGGAAGGGGGAGGGAGGCAGGGAAGGGAAGAGAAGGGGGAGGGAGGCAGGGAAGGGAAGAGAAGGGGGAGGGAGGCAGGGAAGGGAAGAGAAGGGGGAGGGAGGCAGGGAAGGGAAGAGAAGGGGGAGGGAGGCAGGGAAGGGAAGAGAAGGGGGAGGGAGGCAGGGAAGGGAAGGGAAGGGGGAGGGAGGCAGGGAAGGGAAGGGAAGGGAAGGGAAGGGAAGGGGGAGGGAAGCAGGGAAGGGAAGGGAAGGGAAGGGAAGGGAAGGGAAGGGGGAGGGAAGCAGGGAAGGGAAGGGGGAGGGAAGCAGGGAAGGGAAGGGGGAGGGAAGCAGGGAAGGAAAGGGAAGGGGGAGGGAAGCAGGGAAGGAAAGGGAAGGGGGAGGGAAGCAGGGAAGGAAAGGGAAGGGGGAGGGAAGCAGGGAAGGAAAGGGAAGGGGGAGGGAAGCAGGGAAGGAAAGGGAAGGGGGAGGGAAGCAGGGAAGGAAAGGGAAGGGGGAGGGAAGCAGGGAAGGAAAGGGAAGGGGGAGGGAAGCAGGACAGGGAACAGAATGCTCCATCTCACCCCTGCAGGAGGGAGCCAAGCCAAACTCCTGCCCAGAGCCTAACCCAGCAGGAGGCACTCACGCTAGCTGGGAGGCAGCAGTCTGCTTCAGCTTATCCATCCTCTGCCTCAGCCCATCTTTGGACAGGGAAGACAAACGGGCATCACCCTCTGGAGGGACGTAAGGGTCCATAATATCACCTGTGGGATGGAAAGGAGAGGCTCAAAAAAATCCCTTCCCTTCAAACAAAGGAAACAAGAAGGCAGCATCCCAGGGGCTGGAGCAGCAGGATTCCACCCTGACAGACCTGTGAGGTGAAACACAAGAACACAGAGTAGGACTGAGAGTCTAACACAGCCTGTCAGCAGCACCAGGAGCCTGCTGCCTCCCCTGCTCTCCCACACAGCCCCAGCACATGGGCTCTGCTGCCTGCTCTGCTCTCCTTCTCCTCTCCCTCTCAGTCCTAGGACAGGGATCCTGCTGCCTGCTCTCCTCTCCCTCTCAGCTCTAGGACAGGGAGCCTGCTGCCTGCTCTGCTCTCCTCCTCTCCCTCTCAGCTCTAGGACAGGGAGCCTGCTGCCTGCTCTCCTTTCCCTCTCCACTCCCTCTCAGCCCTAGGACAGGGATCCTGCTGCCTGCTCTCCTCTCCCTCTCAGCTCTAGGACAGGGAGCCTGCTGCCTGCTCTCCTCTCCTCCTCTCCCTCTCAGCTCTAGGACAGGGAGCCTGCTGCCTGCTCTCCTCTCCCTCTCAGCTCTAGGACAGGGAGCCTGCTGCCTGCTCTCCTCTCCCTCTCAGCTCTAGGACAGGGAGCCTGCTGCCTGCTCTGCTCTCCTCCTCTCCCTCTCAGCCCTAGGACAGGGAGCCTGCTGCCTGCTCTGCTCTCCTCCTCTCCCTCTCAGCCCTAGGACAGGGAGCCTGCTGCCTGCTCTGCTCTCCCTCTCAGTCCTAGGACAGGGAGCCTGCTGCCTGCTCTGCTCTCCCTCTCAGTCCTAGGACAGGGAGCCTGCTGCCTGCTCTGCTCTCCCTCTCCACTCCCTCTCCTCTCCCTCACAGCCCCAGCACAAGGAACCTGCTGCCTGCTCTCCTTTCCTCTCCCACACAGGCCCAGGCCAGGAGAAGCCACCACCAGCTGTGGCCTCCCCCGCTCTCCCTCATCCCACACCACAAAGCGGCCCACACACCTGAGCTAAGGCTGGGCAGCCACCCCCCCACAACCTCCCCGGGAGCCCGGCGCAGCCACAGGGCCCGGGCCGCTCCCACCTGTGCAGGCCAGGTAGAAGGCCCGTTCCACGCGATCCTCCGGCAGCACCGCGGCCGCGGCCCTCAGCCGCCGCTCCTTCTCCTCGGGGCTCAGCTCCCGGGCCCACTCGGGCACCGAGAACTTCTTCTTCGTCCTCAGCGGCACAAGGAGGCCGGTCGGGGCCGCTCCGGCGGGACGGGCCGAGGATCTGGCGGCCTGAGCGGGGGGAAGAGAGAAGCGGCCTGAGGCGGCGTGGGGGGAGCGCGGCGGCCCCTCCCCGCCCCACAGCTCCCTCCCGGGGGCTTGCGGGTGCCCCTCGCACCACCGCCCAGCCCCACGTCCCCCTCCCCGCGGCTCCACAGCCCTTCCCGGGCCGCACCTGCCAGCACAGCCGCCGGCCCAGCCCGCCTAGGCCCGCCGCCATGGCAGCCGCCATCTTGCCCGCCGCGCAGCACGCCGGGAGATGGGAGGGGAGGGGGGGGAGGCCGCGCGCGGAGGGGGCGGGGCCGGCGGGAACCCGCGCGGCGCCGAGTGGAAAATTCCATCGGCTGCGGGAGGCGGGGGGGGGGGGGGGGAAGCCGGGGCGGGGGGGTGGAGGCTCCACCCCGCGCGCGCGCGCGGCGGGGGGACCCCGGTGACTGGCGCAGCGAGGGGCGGGGGTCGTGAACCCACCCGAGGGGGGGATGCGGGGACACGGGGCGAGGGGACAGGAGAGGGGGAAACCCCCCGACCCCTCCACCTCCCCCCCACACCGCCCCGGGGAGGGGGTGCCGGGGGATGGGGGGGGGGGTCCAGCTGCCCCCCCCCGCCCCGGAGTCCCCCAACCTCTCCGGGGTGCAGCACCCCCCTCCCCAGCGGCGCGGCGGCAGCCGGTGTCTGGCGGTTGTTGGTATTCGAGGCCGCAGCAGCGCTCGGGGAAAGGGGGGTGGGATTCAGTGAGGGTCCCCCCTGCACATCCCCCCCCCCCCAGCCCGGCACCCCAGGGTGAGGTATCTCTGTGGGTGCAACAAACCTCTGCTAAGCCCAAACCCCCTTTCCCATGGAATTCCAGCTGCTGGGACACGTGGGGGAAGCTCAGCACCCATCCTGCATCCATCCATCCTGCATCCGTCCATCCCGCATCCATCCATCCCACATCCATCCATCCATCCCACCTCAGACCCTCCCGCAGACCCCCCAGACACAGGCAACACAGGGGTGTGACCCCCGGGGTGGCCCCAGAGGAGCGGGGGGCTGATTGGGAGGCTCCTGGCCACACTGGTTCCTCCTGGCCGTGCTCCCAGTTTGCTTTGGGGACTGTTGATCTTGGCTGCGGGGAAGCGTTGCTCCATCGGACAGCTGGTTAATGTGTAGTGACGGCTCCGCTCTGCCCGAGACCGTTGATCCCGGCCCACACTGTGATCTGTGCCGGCCGGAGCCGGGAGCGGCCCCGTTGGGGCTGTGCCACGGGGCAGGGGAGAAGCCAGGCACCCTTGGGTGAGGGGGGTTGTATCCGCATCCCGGCAGCGGCTCCAAAAGTCTGGCGTGATGCTCGTGGGAGCTTGAAATTAGGAGAGGAGGGATCATCCCCACTGCGCCCCTGGCAGGAGAACTGGATCTGGTTTCCCCTCTGGAAAACGGGGCTGTGGAGCCGGTCCCAGAGATGCTGGGGCTTAGTCACCAGCCCAGCGCCCCATGGCCACAGTGTTCCCACGGCTCGGGTCTCACAGGGCTGGATTTTCCCGGCCTGGCTGGCTCTCCCAGCTCCAGAGCTGTCCTGTGATGCCATCTCGGGCTGGTTTCACCCCCACGGGCAGCTGTTTGAGGGCCCTGGGGCCACATCCTCACCATGGGGGGCTGCTGGGGAGCAGGGCCTGGGAGGATCCCTGCCTGCCGTGGTTAAGGCCCGGGCTCACCCCAGCACCAGTGGCCTCTGGGGATGTCACTTGACGGTGCCCCTCATCCCATGTGTGACCTTCCCTTTGCAAGGCCACCACACTGGGGTTTGCCCCATCGGAGAACGGGACCAGGGCTGGGATTTGGAGGGACCTCAGCACCAAGACAAGTGGGGGACAGTCAAAACCTGAACCATTGCCAGCAGCTCCAGGCAGGCGCTTGGCTGCGTTGGCCTCCATCCTTGTGCACCTCACCCCAGGCACACGGCGAGGCAGCAGGCTGACGGGCAGGCCTGCACGCACACATCCCCCATCCCCACACAGCCAGGCAAAATCCCACCCCCCTGGGAACAGCCAGAGGAGCGAGAGGCCCCCTGAAGCCACTCTTCAGCTCTGAGCAGGCGGGTTTTGTCCCTGTGCTCCCAAATACCAGAGATTCCTGCCCTAAGCCGCCGGCCCAGACCTGCGAGGCTGGATTAGCCAGTGGCCTCCGGCTGCTCTGGCTCTCTGCAGGAACGGCAAAAAACTCCAGTGAAAGAGAAGGGAAAAGAAAAGCCTCCCTTGGGATCTTTCTTTTTCCTTTCTTCCCCTCTTTCCCCCTTGTTTCCCTCACTAGAACAGTGCCCTGACTGCAGCTGGTGGCTGCAGAGACTCGGGGCTCATCGCAGCTCCTGCCTTGCACCCCATCCAGCGCCACTGGAGAACCTGGTTTGGTCTGGACGTGGCAGAGGAGACGGCTCTCTCCCTGGCTTTCTCTACAGAGGCTGTTTCTTTCTTCCTCCTTTTCTTTCTTTCTGGATTCTTGCTGGCAGCAGCATCTCTCACCTATCAATAGCCACATCTATCACCTATCGATATCTCCCTCACAGACCATTGCCAAGCACCAGTCCCATGGCTGGTGCAGCCACCAAGCCCTATCATTGCCCCCAGCACCGGGCACACACCAGGAAGGCACCCAGCGACCCGCAGAGCCATCGAGGGCAGGAATTAAAGCTCAGAGGAGACAATCCCCCCCTGCCCCGCCTGCATCCCGCAGCAGCCAGCAGCTCCGCTCCAGGAATAGGTTTATCCTGCCCCTGACCTTGCTGTCTGCCCAGCCATGGCTCTGCCCAGGAGAGCAGCCACGGATATGGAGGTGACTGGCTTTTTGCTCCAGTGAGGTCTCAGCACACAACGCTGGGGTGGCTGAGCTGAGTGTTCCTCTGCAAACCACATGGGGAGGTGCGTGTCATCCCCCACCTCAACCCACACTGCACCGTGGGGTCATTGGGCAAGACAGGACTTTCTCCCCACTGGCATGGGGAGCATGAACTCACAAGAACCCTGATGAAACTCGCCCTGAGTCCCGTGTCTCAGCACCCAGACATCCCCACTGACGCTGCCCGTGTGTCCAATGGGGCTCTGCATCCCACCGAGCCAGCAGGATGCGATGGATGGCAGCAGGACCAAGGGGAGGGTGGCAATTACCCAACCCCACACACAGCTCCAGCACTTTCCTCATCCCCATCCCTTCCTCGGGGCTCTGAACACAGAGAAGCTCCGTGTGAACCCAGACTCGTCAGCCCTTTGGTTTTTACACCCACGTGCTAAAGCTGTCTGTACTTTCTCAGTGCCCCAGTTTGTGCTGTTTGCTCCTCTGGATCCCAGCAAACCCCCCCCCTTCCTTCTCTTGCTCGGCACCAACTTATATTTTAAACAGCAAGACCCCACTTTTAGCAGAAATAAACCTCTTTGGGGAGGGAGGGAAGGGAAAATAAAAGGAGCAATGGCAGTTTGTGGCGGTGGAAGGCACTTAATGATTCCCTGCCCCCACCAGATGTGCTTCCTTCTTAAAAAAGAGGGAGGTTGTGGCACCCACAGAGACACATCACGCTTCCTTTCGGGGGGCTGAGACTTCACTGGGTCTGTGTTTAACACCACACAGAGCCAGGCAGGTCCTGGGAGCCCTCACACACCCGAGCATGGGGAAAGCCCCCCGGCTGCTGGAGCTGGCTCCCCTCTTCCAGAGGAATTTGATTTTTCACCCTCTTTTTTCCCCATTTAAAGCCTTTATTGAGGATTTTTGCAAGCTTCCCGCTGGCAGGCACCCAAAACCCAAAGAGCCACCCAACAGCACCCACCTGGGACACGTATGACCCTGTCAATAAGCAGGAAAGACACAGAGCTGTTGGAGTCCATAGGAGGTCGTGGAGACGATCAGGGGCTGGAGCAGTTCTGTGAAGCCAGGCTGCAAGAGAGAAGCTTCAGTGAGACCTAATTGTGGTGTCCCAGTACTCAAAGGGGTCCCAGGGGGAAGCAGGAGAGGGGCTGGTCACCTGGGAGTGTGGGGATGGGACACGGGGCGATGGCTCCAAGCTGGCAGAGGGCAGGGATGGGTTAGAGGTGAGGAAGAGATTCCTGACTCTGAGGGGGGGGGAGGCCCTGGCACAGGGTGCCCAGAGGGGCTGTGGGAGCCCCTGGATCCCTGGCAGGGTGTGAGGCTGGATTGGATGGGGCTTGGGGCACCCTGGGCTGGTGGGGGTGTCCCTGCCCATGGCAGGGGGTTGGAACTGGATGGGCTTTGAGGTCCCTTCCAACCCAAAGCATTCTGTGATTCCACGAGCCTCAGTGCTGCTGACCCCATTGGGCTGTGGTACCCCAGAGGAAGGAGGAGCCCCATCCTGCCTAAGAGCTTAAAAAGGGGTTGGCTTGGTTTATTTTCTTTTCCCCTTTTGAGGACGTGAGCCCAGCCACGCAGCGCTGCACATGTGTCGGCAGCCCCAGGGTTTTACCAGGAGCCCTGCTACACCCAGGCTGCACCTTGGTGCTGTGGTTCGAGCACAGGGAGGAGGAGGAGGAGGAGGAGGAGGAGGAGGAGAGTGGTTGTTAGCTCAGGGTGGGGAGTAAAGCAACCCCACATTGCTATCCAGACAAGTAAAACAAGCCTGGAGGATGGAACAACTTCCCTTTCTGCTCCCCACATGCACGTTGCCGTGTTTCTGCTGTGAAGTCTGGGGGGGTTTTAAGGCAGTTTTGTAATGCTGGAGGTCAGCAGGAGGGACAGCCCAGAGCTGCTGTGCTGCCTGATCCGGAGCAGGGCAGCCCGGAGAGGACGGAACACAGGGTGAAAGGAACCTGTGTCCTCCTGATGCAGGGCCAGACACTGCACGGCCTTGGAGGACTGGATGGGGTGATGAGCAGCCCGGGAGAACCCCAAATCCGTACGGTGTGGGACCCACCGGCTGCTCGGCGCTGGGGAGGAGTGATGGAGAAGGAGTCACTCCACGAGGAGAGTGGGCAGAGTAAAGCTCAGGACTCGGCAGACATGGTGAACCCCAGCTGGGCTGCGTGCTGCTGGCGCCATGGGGCATGGGGCACACAGCTGGGCCGGGCAGGATGTGTCCCTGGAGCTGTGGTACCGAGGGGAATGGCCTCGGAGCCCGGGCTGCACCCCTGGGTGCCACGAGGAGCCCAGCCCTGCCGCACTGCTGGGGGACAGCACCCTTGGCCCCCACCGCAGCCGAGCACAGGCCACGGGCCCAGCTGCCCAGAGGGGCTCCCAGCACCCCTTATCCCTGCCCCGTGCTCCCCCGGAGCCCCGGTACAACCCCGGTCACCCCTCACGGAGCTGCCAGACTGCTCCATCCCGGACTGTCGGGGCCTCTGTGCTGCCTCAGAGCACCTGAACAGGGGGCACCGTACCCCCCTGCCCGGTAACGGGGGGCACCGTGCCCCCCTGCCAGGTAATGGGGCTCACCGCGCCCCCCCTGCCCGGTAACAGGGCACACCATCCCCCCCCTGCCCGGTAACGGGGCTCACCGTGCCCCCCTGCCTGGTCTGGTAATGGGGCTCACTGTGCCCCCCCAGCCCATCCCGGTAACAGGGCTCACCGTGACCCCCCCGACCCAGGTGACCTGGTACCGGGGCGCACCGTGCCCCCCCCGCCCGGTACCGGGGCGCACCGTGGCCCCCCCCTCAAGTCCAGTCCGGTAAGGGGACGCCCCGTACGCTCCCCACCCCCCCCCCGCCCTTTCCTCTCCCTTCCCGCCCCGAGCCCCGTTACGACGCACGCGCCGTACCCAGCGCGAGCCCCGCACCGCCGGCGCGAGGGGAGTTCGGGGGGGGAGGGGGATGGAGGGAGGGGGGGGGAGAAAAACGGAGCGAGGCCGGGCGCACGCGCACTGTCCCCCGCCGCTTACGCAACGCGCTCCCGCCGCTCTACGTGCGCGGCCGCGTGGCGCCGCCGCGCGCACGCGCACGCGCTGTTCCTCCTCCTCCCTCTCTCGCTCCCCCCTCATCACCCTCCCTCACCCCCCACCCCCCCCCCTCCCCTCTCTCAGCTCCCGTCACCGGCTGCCTCGTGCCGGGAGCGCGCGCGCGCCCCCGCCCCTCCCTCCTCCTCCTCCTCTCCTCTCCTCCTCCTCCTCCTCCTCCTCCTTCTCCTCCTCCTCCGTCGCTGCCGCTCGCCTGTCCGCCCGCCCGCCCGCTCTCCCTTCCCGGTGTGCCGGTGCGGGGCCGCCGCGTCGCCGGCAGGAAGCCTCCCCGCTCCCGCCCCTTGCCGCCGCCGTTCCACCGCCCCCTCCCCCGCCGCCCCGCCGCGGGGGGGCGCAGCCCCGCACCCCCCCCAACCCCCCCTCCCTCTGCCGCCGCCCCGCCATGCCGGAGAAGCGGCCCTTCGAGCGGCTGCCCGCCGACGTGTCCCCCATCAACTATGGACTCTGCCTCAAGCCCGACCTCATCGACTTCACCTTCGAGGGCAAGCTGGAGGCCGCCGTGCAGGTAAGGCCCCGGCCCGGCCCCTCCCTCCTTCTCTTCTCCCTCCTCCTCCTCCTCCTCTCCCCGCCGGGCCCTGAGGGGACCCCCTGCTTCCCTCAGCCCGCTCCTCCCGCCGCCGGGCCCTGAGGCAGCCCCGTCAGACCGCGGGGGCCTGATCCACCTTCCCCCCCCCCTACTCCCAGCTCCCTTCCCCTTCCCCTCCTCACCGCCGGGCCCTCAGCGCCTTCCCCCTCCCCCGTCAGCCGGTCGGGGCCCGGCCCGCGGCGCGGTGGAGCCGGCCGGGCAGGTGCAGGGAGGCCGCTCGGAGCTGCACCCCCCCCCCCCCACACACACCACCCCGCCATTCCCCCTCCAGGTCCCCGCCCTCCCCTCCCATTCAGCCTATACATATATATACCCCCGTATTCCCCCCCCACAACCCCGGGGCCAGGCGGCGGGGAAGGGGAGAGGGCAACCCGCGGGCCCCGCCCTGCCCCGCTCCGTCCCCCGAGAGCAGCGGGAGCGGCCTGGGAAGGGCTTGGGGGGGGTGGGGGGGGCCTCGCCCCGCCGCCGCGGGCCCCGCGGTTCCCCCTCAGGCTGCCCGGCCCGCTCCCCGCCCCGCAGCTCGCCCCATCCCCGGCTCCTCGGCCGCTGCCAGCGCGGCCCCGCCGGCTAAAGTCTGTATGTAGGTTAGGCGTGGAGCGGCCGGAGCCGCGGGGTATCTGCCTCGCTGGTATCCCCGGCTCCCCCAGTTCAGAACAGCACCCTGCTCCTGCTCCCAGCCTCCGGCGTGCTGCTTTTATCTACACCCAGCCATTCAGACGGCTCGGGATTGCGCTGGAAAGGCAAACTACCACATAGGCAATTAAATAAGAACTCCCTCGGTGTGGTGTGGTGAGCTGGTAGGCCTCAGTGTGATGGAAAGCTTAGAGCCAGTGGAAACAGGGAGCTCCGCTAAGGGTGGGAAGGGGCGTGCAACCTGCAAACACCGTGTCTCTTGCCCCATCTGAAAGGCAGAAGCTCTTCCCTGTGTTGGTGCTCCAAAGCCAGAGCGTTTGATGGGAGCCCCGAAGTCTTGTAGTCATTCCCAGGCTGCTGTGCCAAGGTTCCCTAAATTTCCTTTGGTGTCTTTTTCTCTGTGTGGTGATTTGAAATGGAATTGTGAAGGGCATAGTGGAGTCCTTCCTTAAAATGCAATAACCATCGAGAGCTCAACAAATATCAGGGGGAGGTTTTCAATACTGAGACCCGTACAGGCTTTAAATCTGGGGCTGGAGAGGTGGCTGGAGCCTTGTCTGGAAATGAGGTGGCACTGGGGGAACACAGCTCCTGGATCTCAAGCACAGGTACAGAAGTGAGCGGGTGCCTCGCTGGGAAGTGGCTGGCCCCTGTGGAAGTTGGGGAAGGCAGAGGGCTGTGGGTGATAGCGGATCTTGTGACTTTTTAGGATCTGGAGGAAGGCGACTAGAGATGAGTAAGTTTTTTGTCATGTGGAAGAAATACTTGAAAACCTAAGTCGCCTTGCAGGTTCTGTTGGAGCTGGAGTCCCTGGGCTGCTGGTGTCTCTGGGGTCTGGGTTTGCTGGTGTGTGTCAGCCTGGGTGAGAACTCCAACTCCAGAAATTCCCAATCTCTTCCGCCTTAATCCTACCCACCTATTCCTGTCTTCACACCCAAGTTGCTGCTCCTCAGTCCTGTTACAGCTGTGGGGCTGTGCTGTAAATGGGATCACTGAAATCATCCAGGTTAAAAATAACACCCGGGGAGGGGGAGGGGAATAGTGGCTTTTTAAGCCAGCCTTGCTGCTGAGGAGAGAGCAGAGTATTGAACAGCAGCCTTGGAAACTTAGCTTAAGTCCAGGAATAATGGAGGCAGGGAGGCTTCTTGTGGCTGTGGTAGCTGGTTTGCAGATTTCAGTCTGGCTGAGATGTTTTTAATATTGTTTGCTGTTGTGGGGATTGCTCAATGAATTCCTAGAGCAATGGATACCACCTGACAGTGCAAAATCCTGGACTTTCCTACCAGCTGAGGCCATGTGTTAAGGAAGAACACTGAGCTGGCGGGTTCAAGGTTCTAAAAAAACTCATGCTCACATCATGGTGAGCTGATCTGATACTCCCACTGTAAAGAGAATCAAAAAAACCTATTGGACAAGGCTTTTAAAACATATCCAAAGTAGATATTTTTATTTTTAACTAACTCTTAACAACCATAGACCAAAGAATCGTGAGATCATGCCCCAGCTACATGCGAACAAGCACAGGAGAGGTGCAGGAAGGTTTGTGGGGTGAGTGTTCACATGCTTGTCTCCAGTTTTGGAGACGTGTGCTGTGGCTGCCAGTGCCTAAAGCACAATAAAGGCAAATCCAGAAAATTAGAGGGGAACTGGTCTGCATCTTAATGCAGAGGAGAACAACCGGCTCACCTGCAGTGCTGGGTGGACAGGATGCTTGTTGGGAATGGCTTACTTCAGTGTGTGCCAATGTTTACTAGTTGTTTGTTACTGAGCTGGGATTGAATGTAGAAAATAAAATCTGGATCTAATGGTTCAATTAAGGACTTGTTGGCTGTTTCTTCTGGCACTTTGTGATGAGGTGCAGCGGAGCTCCTCAGGGGCATTCTGCTTTCAGCATCCTGGAGAGCCTCAGCATATGTTGTGCAGTCACCAAGGTACAAGTGATTTTAAGTTAAAACACAAACTTTGGATTTTCTAGGTTTTTGGGTAGGGAAATGCACACTCTGCCTTCTCTCGAAGATTCAGGTATTAGATTTTATAACCAATCAAGAGAAATAGTAAGTCCTGCTCCTCCATCCCAACGTGATTGTGGCTGGACAAGCGATAATCCGCATCAGGTATTTAAACCAGTGATGCTTTCTGACCTCTGGGGTGAGTACTGAAATGTTGACACAGGCTTTGGTTATGATTAAGGATAAAATTAGGAACCATTTCATTACATACATCAAAAGTGTTTGCTTGCTTTATGATTTTGCATCTTTAATAGCAAACTGGAGTGAGGGAAGGCTGTGATATTTAGTCAAGACCCCCACAAGCAAACACTTCATCAGTCAGTCTGTGCTTTTCCCTCACAGCCATTAAGTAGGATTTGGCAGGTCTCTCTGCATAGAATTTTGGTAAGTCTTTCAACTTGAGCACTAAGTCCTGAAGAAATGTTGAATAACCTTCCAGTCTTGGCTTCGGGGCAGTGTGCTTGTGTTGGCTTTTGCACACAGACATAACTTAACAAAACATTTTGTCTTTATGCCTCAATAACAAACGTTATGCTTATATGGCTCCTCCAAATAAGCTTCAGAGGATGGAGCCTTTTATGATTCAAAAGATAAGGCTGCTGCTTGAGTCTCAGCGGTGTCCAGGTGGATTTCAAAGCCTTAACAAAGAAATTATATGTGTTTGCAGTTTATTGTGGCGCTTTTCAGGTTAGGGAATTGGCCTTCTGTCTGGCATTTGTTGTTCTTGATGAAGGAATGATGCTGAATTCTGCCTCTTGATAGTTTAATTTCCTAGCCTTTCCAAACTGTGCTTGTTAAGTACCTGGTAACCTATGTACTAAGCTTTGGTTACTCAGGATGTTTTAAATAATGTAATTTGTGGTCATATGGATATTTTTGAAGTACGTAGACTCATGTGACAGTTCTGTGATGGTATGTGGTTGCCATGTATCAAAGGTAAAAAGCAAAAATCCTGAGAAGAACCATTTCACCAGGAGCTGGGACAAAACGTGGCCGTGGGAGAAGCGGACACTGCGTGTTGGTAGCAGATCTGGAGCTGAAATAGTCTCCTGCTCAGAATCCTGCGATCACTCACCAGTTATGTCATCTTTTAACATTTTAAACTGTTGATTTGTTGGGTGTGTGGTTCTGAATGAGCACAATTGGGATTTATTTCCCTTTTTTTTTTTTTTTTGGATGGAAATAGTTCATCTACTTTATTCATCTGTTAGCTTGAGATTTAATTATTGTAACCCTGATTCTCAGGGTCTAGTTATCAGTGCAGTGCACTCAGATTACTCAGTGTCTAGGTCAACTCTTTTTTTTTTTTTCCATTCTGCTTTTGACTCTGGGGAGGCCTAAGCCAGGGCAGGAACAAAGAGGGGATGTGTGGCCCGTTCTGTTCTTCAGCTGGAAAGGCAAACGTGTGAGTAACAACCAGCAGAACAAACATCTGGCTCCCAAAATCCAGCGGTTGTTTTAAGCTTCCAAGTGGCAGTTCTTCATGCTGTCGCGACTCCGAACCATCCCCTGTCCCACGCAGGGTGTAGGGGTGCAGAGCTCCAGAACGGGGCACAGTTGATTGTCTTCCCACTTCCTGGTGTTTTTTTTTACCTCTGTATAAATTACCTTTGGGAGAAAGTATTGTGTGGTGATTCATTTCTTGATTGGATACTACAGTGAGGTGTTTCTTGGTTGCAGAGCAACCTATCTAAAGAATTTACAACCTGAGGTAGATGGCTCTCTCCAGTATCTTTCACAGCCCCTTTAACGTGCCTTAAGGATACTCTGTTATATTTAGCAATGTTTAACCTGTATCTGTTGCTTTTTATAGGTTAATTATGCAGTATCTGCTAGACTAAAGAATGTGTAGTCATCTGATCCTGCAGCATGCTTGTTAGAGATTGTGACACTCCTGTATGTAAATCTTGAAAAAATTAAACTAAATGGGTGTAGTATTTGTGCTCAGTATCTGCTGGGGTAGGGGGGGTACAGCTGTGTGATCCAGCATCATAACCTGCCTGTCCAGCATGTAGATCAGATCAGAGCTTGGGTGCTAAAGGTGCCGTGCTGAGTGTTCAAGTCTGGTGCTGCAAAGTCATAGAACCACAGACTGTGTTGGGCTGGAAGGGACCTTTAGAGACCATCTAGTCCCACCCTGCAGTGTGCAGGGACATCTTCACTAGAGCAGGTTGCTCAGAGCCCCACCAAGCCTGACCTTGAATGCCTCCAGGGATGGGGCCTCCACCACCTCTCTGGGCACCCTGGGCCAGTGACCCACCAAAAATCAGGACCTTGGGGCTCCGTGGACGCCTGTGCCACCAGCCTCACAAACAGGAACACCTTTGCTCTTCTCCCCCAGCCAAAAGGCCTCTCACAGGCCTGTGGTTCCTAAGGCTGGGATGATGGCATTGATCACCCTGACAAAGGGATTTACTTGTCTCTGTGAATTTGACCCTTCTGAAGGGTGTGTGTGACAGCCACAGGCAAACGTGGCTGGATGCTCTCAGCGATGAACCCCATGGTTTTTCCTCTGGGCCAATTAATCATGACATTGGTAATTGTACTACTTGGCTCCCATCATTTGCTGGAGATGCAGATGAATAAAACTTCTGATCCCTTTTCTTGCTGAAGCTTGAAATTCTCATAAAGATACACCCTAGAACAGAACTGAGGTAATTTTAGTTGTCTGTTTTTAGAGTAAAATGCTAAAAACAGTCATGCTTGTTAAAATGCTACATTCAGAAAAGGGCTGTGAAGCCAAGTGACAAGATTTTAATTATCTAGTCTTATAAATGGCTCTAGAGAATTAGTTTTGACTGTAGATGATGTCTTCTGGTGCAGCTCATCCTGTACTTCAGGGAGGCTGTAATTCTACTGAAGCCATTCAAATTCTTGCTTCTAATGTCCTAAAAAAGTTTTTTCACCAAGTCCTTTCCTGCTCTGACAACTGGTGAAAATCAAAAGCTTTACAGCATCTTCATGTCCTATTTGGCAGAGCCAAATCATTAGCCCTTTTCAGTCTTCTTCCCTCAAATGGTGCTACCTCAGAAAACTTTAGGGGGAACTTCAGCAGTTATCTCCTGTTGGGGTGAGACTTTCCTTCCCAGGAAGGAGTGCCGAGCTGGAATGTGGATGTGGAGGGGGTTGGGGCTCATCTTAGTCTAACAGCAGATAATTGATGCAGTTAAAAAGCCTTAAACCCTCATTGCATTCTTCCAGTACCTGAATGGAGCTTATAAACAGGAGGGAATCAACTTTTTAAGAGGGTAGGTAATGGCAGGACAAGGGGGATGGATTAAAGCTAAAGGAGGGGAGGTTTGAATTAGATACTAGGGGGAAGTTCTTTGCAGAGGGGGTGGTGAGGGGCTGGAACAGGCTGCCCAGAGAGGGGGTGGGTGCTCCATCCCTGGGGGTGTTCAAGGCCAGGTTGGATGGGGCCCTGGGCAACCTTGTGTAGCTCCAGGCCTGGAGGTTGGTGTCCCTGCCTGTGGCAGGGGGCTGGAGCTCTGTGACCCTTGGGGTCCCTCCCAACCCAGACCAGCTTGTGGTTCTATGAAAAGCATTGCACAAGCAGAATATCTGTTTTCCAGAACGTGGTGTTAGCAGAAATATAAAAGCAGTTTCAAGGTGTCTCCCTTCCAGTAAAACACGTCTGTCCGATGCACGCGGTGTCTGCAAGCGTCAGGCTACAGGTTCTTCTGAGATAACATGGTCACAAGTTAAGTCTGCTGGGCGGTTTATGGTTTTGGTTTGGTTTGTTCTTACAGGTGTGTCTGCACTTCATTATTTCTAGTGGATGGGAGGGAGGACACTCAATTAGAGCCAATGTGCCAACATGAAAACTCCTTTCCCCCCCATTGAATTAAATTATGAGAGCCTCAGAAGTGTGCTGTACTTCACACTGCCAGTATTCCTATCTGCACACTGAGTTTTCCAGTATTCATATCTGCACACTGAGTTTTCCCCTTTGTTTTGGGGGGAGTTGGAGGCTAAACACTTTTTACACTACTGGTCCACTCAGTCCCTTTAAATGTCTCCTAGTATGTTGTGCTCTTTTGTAAAACTGGCTTGATATTTGTAGGAGGTAAGAAAAAGATCTAAAAATAGGTAATTGCCTTTCTGAGGAGCCTCTGAAGTTGTCTCTGCTTTCTTATTTTGCAGGCACGGTGCTATGCTGCAAATTCTGTCCTCAGAAGAGGGTGTTTTTTAAAGATCAAGCCTATTGTTAAACCCAGCATTGTCTGCAATTTGGACAGCTCTTTATGCATCTCAAATTCTTAATCCAGAGAGATTTGGATTTGTAGATTGAATAAAGGTCCCTACTAGACATTTATAAAAAGCTTTTCGCGTTCAGATATTTCTGTGTTTTAAAAGACCTTGAAAAACCTCAGGCCCTGATACTGTGGTGAAAACTGTTGGTTCAGTCTCAGATTCTGGGAAGTGTGGTAATTCTTTAGTTTCTTGCACACCAAATTGGGGGAAAAAAATACATTAGGGATTGTAAATCTTTGCTAGAAGCAGCAAATCTAACCCCTGTCACTCCAGCTGTTACAGTGGGAGCACGTTGGCTTTAGAACTGGGTTAAGTTTATTAGGTAACATTGGTTTGGTATTTATGAGTGTAAAGAGGCACACAGCCCTTCTGTGCAGTTGTGGGATGTGCTGCTGCAGGGGGGCTGGCAGGCAGCATTTGGGAAGAGACACTAGTATTTATGCTTGTGAGAATGTATAATCATTATCTAGACAACTCTGTTCATAGGAATAAGCCTTAGATGTTTGCTTCAGAAGCAAAGCTGGTGACTGAGGTCAGAAGGAAACCTCTGAGGCAGGTTTGTCCTGTGCTAACCACCCACTGGGGGTTGGCTTTCCATGGAGTTCCTGGTATTAGCCTGTCATGGTTTACCCTTTGGTTTTGTTAGGCTAGATGGACCCTTCTGATGGTGTGGGTACGCCTGTGACATCACCCATTTCAATTTCTTAAGCCTCTCTTATCGCTGACTAGACTTGAATTTGGTTTTTGTGTACACAGTGACTAAGGAGCCATTCCTGTAGTAAGCCTGGGTAGACCAGCTTCAGGCTGAGTATCTGCTGTTGTTTACTCATCTTGTGTTGATACCAGCTCCTTTATGGCAGGGTGATGTGTCTGTCAGCTGTGACACTTCATGGATTAGTATTTTGGCTTTACTTGTAATAAATGCATGAACACTGAGATGCCTGAGTGGTGAGCTGGTGTGGACGTGCAGAGCTCTCTCCTGAGTTTGCTGTGGGGTGAAGGAGCCCTTGATTCATGGGAACCAGTTCCCATCACAAAGAGGTCTGGTGGGCTTCTGCGATGGGCTCAAACATGGATACCTTGAGTGATGGGTACAAGAGTTAATAACACATTTTAAAGTTCAGAGTGAAAAAAAACAAGGAGTGCAAGTCCTCATGCTATAAGGAACTGGGGTGGGAAGCAGTTCCTTTGTGTGTCTGTTGGCTGTTACAGCAGTTCTACTGCTAGAAACTGTATCCTGGACTAGCAGGACTACCAGCTCCATCCAGTGTGGTGATTCTAGTGGTTTCAACCAGAAAGTTTCTAAATAATTCCTAGTTTAATTCCCAAATATTTTACCCCCTCGTAATTAATTGATATTTAATTTTAATTTCTCTGTATTCAAGCTCTCCCATCCAAATAGAAAGCTGGCACAGGGAGGCAGTTCATTACTACGCTGGGAGCTGGCCACTCGTTAAATAAAGCAAAGTGCATGTAGCCAAGAGCTGGCAGAAGGAAAGCTTTCAGGAAAATGTAAAGGCCAATTTCTTGACAGATGTTTTTAACCTAAGAAGTTCTTACAGCATCGACTGTTCAGAGCACAGTGCTGTAGGTTGTATTTCTGATCATCTCTGGAAGATGGAAGTTTGTGTTCCAAGGCTTTTGCTCTATAGTCTCCTGTAGGTCGGCTCTGAAAGGAAGCTTACAGCCTCTCCATCTATTTTTATTGGTCTTGGATTCCCAGGCATGTACAAGGGCCCTATTGTCAAGCTTACATACCAATTTTTAACAGGCAGTTCATTCCCTTAAATAATTTAGTGTTGATAAGTAGGCCTGGATGGCTTGAACACGATTCAAGTACGTGTGTTCTGGAACAAACGGGAGCAGGCAGAGGAATATCTCCTTTGTACCAGTCTTAGGCAGTAAATTTTAGTTCAAACTCTCCATGACAGAGCAGCTTTTAGATAAAGGGAGGTGGGAGTGCCTACCCAAGGGAGCTCAAGGAAGTGGGGAATGCCATTTCTTCCTGATGCTCACAACGTTTCTCTTCCAGGTGAAACAGGCAACGAACCAGATTGTGATGAACTGTGCTGACATTGACATCATCACAGCTTCCTATGCGCCAGAAGGAGACGAAGGTAGGGATTCTTTGTGTGGTGGACTTGTTGATGTGTTAATCGTTCCATTTCTGTTGCCAGCAGTTAATAACTTCGATTGTAAAATTATGTAATAATTTGATAAGCTAACCTACCCCTGGAAGCACAAAATGAATTTTATCTGACCTTTATTCTCCTCTTATCACTACCTCTGGTATGATGTTTGGAAAACGTTACCTGGAGCTTCTGTGAAATCGATGTTCTGCTCCCTCCTGTCTGAGTGGCATCGACAGGAGGAGGGTGGAGTGTTGGGATGTGATGTTTGATCTTTTTATTGGATATCTGTGTAAGAACATGAGCTGTACCTGTGGACTTCCCACTGTTGACAGAATCTGGAAGGAATCCTTTGATAACAGCCTGCTGTAGGAAACCCTCATTGGAAGGGTCTGGAAAAGCATGGAAAAGTGGCAGGATGTTCTGAAGGGTAACACAGGAAAAGGTGATTGTGTGGAGGAGACGGTGGTTGGGGTCTGGTTCAGTGAAAAGCTGGAAGCTACTGGAGAAATCGAAGCAGCAGTGCCTGTTGGTGACACAGGAGTTGACATCTTCCCCATTATCCATCGAGGAGATTTAGCAGCCACAAAAATGTTGTAGCAATTGGAATGAGAAGTGATTAAGTTGTGGAAAATGAGCTCCTTGAAACAGAATGAGGATGTAGCAGCTTGCAGAGCCTTTCTGCTGTTCTTATGGAGCCTTTGCTGTTCCAAACATCTCCCTGTTTGGTCCAGCCTGGAACAGGCTGCCCAGGGAGGTGGTTGAGTCCCCTTCCCTGGATGTGTTTAAAAAAAGGGTTAGATGAGGTACTTAGGGATATGGTTTAGCTTAGGAGGGGAACAGTTGGACCTGATGAACTTAAAGGTCTTTTCTAACCTTGTGATTCTGTGTCTGGCTGTTTCTTGTCACTCAAAAGACAAAAAGCTCTGCAGAGTTTCTGTTTCTAGAAGGAAGGTGCTACAATGATGTCACGAAAGGCTTTGTTGGAGCCATGATTGTGAATGAAGGAATGATCTTGGTGATGGGTAGGAGAAGGGTGTTCCTTTGAGTGGGTTTAAACCTCTCCAGTGTGCTTGTGCAACCGGTGAAGGAGGTTGGAGCGAAGGGCTGTGTCTGAACACCCAAAGAAGAAAAGAAAGCTCAATTTTCTGGACAGGATTTGACCACTTCTTGTTGTGGTGACATTATCCTGTGGCTGATAGATTTATACGTGCCAGGTGTAAATCCACCAAGTGCCAATCTGCATCCAGCCTTCAGGTTTAAATTGTTTTGACTTTGTTTTCTTTTTTACAAGGTCATTAAAGAAACCAGAGGGCTTCTTAAGTCAGTTGAGAGCAGCCAAGCGGTGCTTAAGGAGGTGGGGAGCTCTGTCCAGAGGAAGCAGCGTTGGGTGGGTGTGTTGTGGAAAAGCATTGCTCACTGCAGCGCAGCCACAGCCCGAGAGGGTGGCAGAGAAGAGTGTTCCCAAAGAGTCTGGGTGGCAGAGAACAGAGTGTGGGCTCCTAGGTGCTCGATTTGGGCTCCCTGGTTGTACCCTGGCTCTCCATTCCTTTCACACGCTGCTGTTAGTGATCTTTCCTTGATTAGCTGCAGTGTTGCTAAGCACTCCTGGAGCTATTTCTTACACTGAGTAATGAGGCGATAACAGGAGTAGTAGTAATAGCAGAGTGTGTGTGGAGTCTGTTCCTCCTACCACTGTGCCATAGACCCAAACCACTGATTAATTTTTTATTTTGTCATTGAGAAAATGAAAATAAATGGGAATGTTCCTAGGAACAGAGTCTCTTTCCAGTCAAATCAGGAGAAATACACAAAATAGAGAGGATGTCTGTTTTAATGAGTTATCTGTGTTAACTTCAGAGCTAATTTCCCTCTAGCAGGGAATCTGTATATTTCAGTTCTTTAGCAACAATATGCTCTCCTTGTAACTTCAAAGTATTGATAGTAGAGCTTAATGGAGACTTAAACCCAAGTACACTGAAGGTGAGCTGCTGTGGCTTGAACTGCTTCATTCTGATTTTTCAGATAACCTTGAATGCAGTGCTCTGGACACCCAGGAATCCCTACAGCACTTTGCCTGTGGTGTAGGCATTCCCCTCTCAGACTGTTGTATCATAAATATTTGAGGTGCAGCTTTGTTGCATATTTGCCATTATTATGCTCAGTCTTCATGGGGTTAAAACCTATTTTTCAGTTTGGTAAAGTGCCAGCTGGTATAATGTCTTTGGAAGTAAAATTGCATGAAATTGGCAGGCTATTTGCTGGCACCTGTTGATACAGATCAAGTCAGTCTTACTAATGCTCCTATTGTGCACAGCTTTTGCACGGTAATTGTATAACTGGTCTCAAAAACAGAGTATGAAATATAGTCCAATGAACCAACAGAAATACCAGCCAGGTCGTTCGGATTTAGTTACTTAGGTGAGCCTTGTACCTAGTGCCTACGTAGTACTTTTGAAAAAGAGTGAGAACTTAGGGCTGTTTGCTCCTGTAAGGGCTCTAGAGAAGAATCATTACCTCTTTTAGTTGGGTAGCTCAGCAGGGAAGAATGTCTCATGCTTGTCTGTAAGTGTGAGACAAAAGATAGTTGGTCACTTATCTTCTGTTCTGAAAAGTAGCTGTGTGAAAAAGCGAACCTCTTGCTCAACAGGTGCCTTCCCTGGTTTATGAAAGTGAGTTAAATATTTTGCTAATAATCCTTGTTGGTCTTGAGTGCCTGTTGCACTGGGGCTGTACAGCAGCAGAAATCCTAGCTGGAGTAGCAGGCTGTGTTTTGGCTCTTCTGGGGATGGATACAGCAGAGGCTAGAACTTGTTCTTTGGAACTTTAATGCAGATTTGCAGGGGAGATCAGATCATTGCCCAATATTTGAAAGGATGCTGAGGGAAGATGTCTGAAGCTTTTGAGTCAAAAGTAACAAATTTTGCTGTGTAATTCACAATTGAGTGATAGTGAACAATAAACCAGGAACTGGAGGATGTGGATTTGCTGTCTGTGCCAGGTATGCTGTAATGGAACAAAGCTGCTCAAAAGGCTGACTTTTCCGTTGCTGAAGTTGTGACTGGCTCCTCCCACTAATCACAAGGAACTTTTGGTTTTTTTGGGTTGTTTTTTTTATTCCCCAGAAGCTAGGTTTTTAGCATTTGTACCCAAATCCAGCCTTAGCATTTAGGTGTGTGCATGCTGTGCTGTCATTGTCCAAGTGACTTGGCTCAGCTAAATGAAGAACTGAAAAGGCATTCCTAAGCAAATTTGTTCTTAAGTTAAATTTTAGGGGATTGAGTTTCATACTACTGGATGCTGAGTAGTTTGAGCTTCCTGCTAATCCCTCTTTTAAGGACCTGTGAAATTGTTCTGAAGTCCTACTCAGTGAATTACATGGTCTTTGTTTAGCTTGGAAAGCTTTTCAGGTACTGGGGGGATCTAAAGTGTCCTCTTTACATTTAGAGGGTTTTGGAGGGGAGTAGTTGGCGACTCCCAGTAGAAAGAAACCGCAGTGGTGTTTGTTTAGCAGAAATAATCAGGTGAACTTTGATTTGGACTTCAAACTTCGGAAGGTTTTAAGGCCAGTACTTGTTATTTCAGTCTTTCCCTTCGCTGGGTGGTTGGGATGTGCCTGGGTGCTGGTTACAGCAGAGCCCCAGCTGATGTTTGACAGATCACTGGTGCTTATGGGAGGCTGAGCGATGTGACCCGTGTGTGTCACTGCTTTCCCCTGGCCTGGGAGCACTGCCAGTTCATGACGATCATAAGGCTGTGCAAAGGGGCAGTGGCACTTGTCCTCCCTCCCTTCCTTCTGCTGGCATTTGGATTGCCTGGTGGGTCAGGAAATGCAGCTGGCTGAGAACTGCCTCTACGGGGAGAGAGAGGGAGCTTGGAGATGGATCATCTTCCCCATCCTGCATCCTGATGACTGTACGTGAATGCCAGTGGAAGGAAGGGAATGGGAATGTGCAGCTGGGGCCAGGTGGGAAAAAGGAGACGACTGTCTCTGCCTGTAGCAGACTCGAGTTAAGCCGGTTGTGAAGTCCTCATCACCCTTTCAGTGTCACAGCGAGTCCTCTCCAGGAGAATTTTTAATGATAGGGATTGATTTTTTTTTAGGAAAATCTGGGCTGCATTGACAGTTTGGGAATATCTGATCAGCAAGGATCTGCCTCCCTGAGTGGATTTTACAACTGCTGGTCTGAAACCCGTGAAGAGGTGTGAAAGGGCTGGAAAGCGTGTGCTGTGTCAACACATGGATGTTGTACTCCAACGTGTTTCATTTGCAGATAGAGTAGGCAGAGTGCACACAGGCACTGCAGCTCAGTTGATGAATGCAAGTTCATTAAGCCACCGTACCTTAATTGCTGGTGACTTCTCCCCTGTGAGGAAAGGCTGAGCGAGCTGGGGCTGTGCAGCCTGGAGAGAAGACGACTAAGGGGGGACCTTATTGATGTTTATCAGTATCTGAAGGATGGGATGCAGGGGGAAATGGGCAGCCCCTTTTCAGTGTCTGTGGGGACAGGACAAGGGGCAATGGCTGCAAGTTGGAGCACAGGGAGTTCTGCACCAACATGGGGAAGAACTTTTCCCCAGTGAGGGTGAGGGAGCCCTGGGACAGGCTGCCCAGGTGGGTGTGGAGTCTCCATCTCTGGAGAGATTCCAGACCCATCTGGACATCTATCTGTGCAGTATGAGCTGGGGAGCAGTTCTGGCAGGGGGTTGGACCCGATGAGCTCTGGAGATCCCTTCCAACCCCTGTGATTCCCTGTGCTGTGGAACAGAGGGCTGCTGCACTTGGCTTTGTCTTCACTTTGAAATCCACGAGCATTTGACATTGCTTAAAACCTTTGGCTGGCCTCCACGTTTATAAGCATGTAATACAGAAATCAGGATCATTAATTGACGTATCCGTCTGGTTACCGTGTGATTTCAGGAAGTACTCTGTAAAAGGACCATAATTTCTTCAAACTGCTGTTGTAAAATTTGATCTGCAGTGCTCAGAGAGTTTGGGAGGGTGGCTGGATCAGATTTTTTATGCATTTTTTTTCAAAGACGTGGAGCTCAAGCAGCTTTTCATTTTCTCATGCGACTTGGTCCAGACTGTACTAATGTGCTAGTGATTAACTTGCAACCTTGCAGTGCCAAACTCTCCCAAGTTAGGAGGCTGCCAAAATTGTGGTGTTCTCTTCAGGAGCTTTTGTATTCAACAGTGTCAGGAATTCAGGCAGCCTTTTACTGCAATTACATCTTTGTTATAAGCAGTTCTCTTAAACTCTAACAAAAAGTATTGTTAATGGTTTTCCATGGTTCTTTTGCTCTGGATTAAATTATTGGCTCTGAATAGTTGGAGTTTTGTTGGGTTGGGTTTTTTTGTTTTGATTTTTAAAGTAACTTTGAATCTTTCAGTTATATTCTGCTGTTTCAAAAACTGATACGTATAAGCAGCTACTTTGAGAATTAAAAGCAATTGCTGGAGCGAGCATAGGAAGATCCTGTTCTGGGCAGCAGCTCCTCAGTGAGTGTGTGTCTTGTGAACTCTAAACCAGTCTTACATTTTGTTCCAGATGTACTCTTGCTGTTTCCTTTAAGTGCTCCTCAGAAGCTGGCTGTCACAGAATCCCAGACTGGGCTGGGTAGGGAGGGACCCCAAGAGTCACAGAGCTCCAACCCCCTGCCACAGGCAGGGACACCAACCTCCAGGCCTGGAGCTACACAAGGTTGCCCAGGGCCCCAGCCAACCTGGCCTTGGACACCCCCAGGGATGGGGCACACACCCCCTCTCTGGGCAGCAAGAGGCTGTCACTGCTGGTGGTGCAGTCCTGGGGTATCACAAGCCTCTCCGCCTCCTTCAGTGGGGGTTGCCATCAGCATCCCTCCCCAGACGGCTGCTTCCACCCCATTTAAGCTAGAACTCCTTTAAACATTGTTTCTAACCTTAAGGTAATTGGCATCCAACACTGTGGAATTAAGGTTGGGAAGTTCTTTGAAACAAGGTTGCTTTCTGCATGTGGTGATGTGCTTTTCCAGGCTGCTGCAGAAGGGGTGGGGGAAAGACCTTCAGGTCTTCACCTTCTTCTATCACTGCTGATGTTTTACCCGTCTTCCCTGTGGCTTTCTGAGGAGAGGTTAAAAAGGTCATGAAGTAGTGGAGCTACTTAAATGACTTCACATTTGGGAGAGGAGGAGGGGGGAAAGTTGATATTCACTGACAACTTTTGGCAGAAGATCTGCATAACAGGCATTCTTCTGCATTTCTGGGTTTCAGTAGGTTAGAGCTGTGATCCTGAAGTCATGGCATTGTTTGTCTTCAGGATCAGATTGTTTCCATTAGAAGCTGTAAAAAGATACAAATGTTTTTGGTTTGCTGTGGTCCTTTTGAAAGATATGGGGAGGTGTTTCTGCATTCTTGTGCTGATCTTTATCAGAGGTTTCTCAGGTTTTCCTTTAGCTTTCTGACCACAGGGCTGACAGCTCAGCATCTGCAGGTTGTCCAGCAGCACGATTCCTCCCAGGCAGCCTAACATAAATTTCCAGCAGGTATTCAGCCCCTCTGACAGAGGTCACTAATGTGCTATCACAGAACAACAAGTCTGTTGGCTGTTGGACTCTAAAGATAGCCAGGGGTCAAAATTCATCGGATCTAAACGATGCAGTCAGCAACAGCTTCACTCTCTGTTGCTTGGAAGCCCACTTTGAGAATAGCACATTGTAGGTTAGCACTGCTCCCCTGAGTGTCTGCTCTCCAGCTCTCCTAGGGCTCCTTTTCTGCCTCAGTGTCCTGCAGAGTTGTTAGAAGAAAAGCTGAACCTTTACTTTTTCTTGCTCCTTGCCCAGCACTTGCTGGCACTGTGATGTCCTTGGCTTGTCTCCTGTTTAAATGGTCTCTCTTGTCCCTCTTAGAGTTGATTTTAAAAACCTTGGAACTCCTTGGTGCAGACTAGTAGTCTCAAGTTCTTCTACTTGATCCTGTACAGAAACAAAATCAAGAAAAAAAAAAAGCTTTGTAATTTTTACAGCTAGAATTGTTTTATTGTAAGCATTTATGTGGTGTGTACTCTAGCATGGTGGATAAGTGATTAAGCACTGAGCAGTGAGCACTGTGAGGACAGTGGTTAAGACTAATGCACTCATGTAATTTCTGCATCTATGTTCTCTGTGAGCAGAATCATAGAATCAGACTGGTCTGGGTTGGTAGGGACCCCAAGGGTCACAGAGCTCCAACCCCCTGCCACAGGCAGGGACACCAACCTCCAGGCCTGGAGCTACACAAGGTTGTTCAGGGCCCCATCCAACCTGG
This sequence comes from Gallinula chloropus, assembly GCF_964237585.1. Taxonomy (NCBI): domain Eukaryota; kingdom Metazoa; phylum Chordata; class Aves; order Gruiformes; family Rallidae; genus Gallinula; species Gallinula chloropus. The sequence continues at coordinate 2,094,007 of NC_140111.1, read as the reverse complement.
CCTTGAACACCCCCAGGGATGGGGCACCCACCCCCTCTCTGGGCAGCCTGTTCCAGCCCCTCACTACTCTCTGTGTAAAAAAAACTTCCCCCTAATATCCAATTTAAATCTTCCCTCCTTTAGCTTTAACCCATCCCCCTTGTCCTGCCATTACCTACCCTTTTAAAAAGTTGATTCCCCTAAGAAGTTGGTATTAACTCCAGCTTAAGACTGAAATCATCCTATTCCACAATAAATAGTTATTTAAGTTGTATGAAAATAAACAGGTTTCCAGTTACTTCTGTCACACGTGGAACAACTTAGCTGAACATGTTGTGAGAGTGCAGAGTAGCTGGGTTCTAGTGGTGATACCTCAGCATGGAACACTTCATTCTGTACATTAAATGAATGTTTCAAACAAGCTTTGTCATTCAGAACTTCATGTAATGAAGGAGTTGATGTAGTGGTATGATTTTCTTTTAGGGAGTTCACCTCTAAGTATCACAGCACTTTCCAGGATTCTTTTTTTGTCCTTTTTTTTCCTGTGCCCACACAAGCCCAGTATCTGTTTCAGTAGGTAACTGAAGCTCTTCACTGGATCTCTCTGCCTGGACCGTTTTTGAAAGGACTGAAAAGGTTGCTAAACCCTTGCTAGCGTTTCAGTAGCCTGGGTGGGTTTCACTTCAGCCAGAGGGTTAAAAGTGGGATGGGTTGGGCAGCTTGTGCTGGGAATGGGAATGGGAATGCTGCCTCTTTAAACTGGTCCGTGCGTGTCCTGAACCTCCCAAAACCATGCTGCACTGCCAGATGTTCACTGTATTTATAAATCTAGAGTTACCTAGAAAGATGTAGTGTTGTGTCCAGGCTTTCCAAGTTCCATGGGTCCAGATGCTGCTGTGTGGTAGGTTTGTTTTGGTGCAGATTTGCATTCCTTAGAGAGCTGCTTGTGGTGGTGGTTGGATAGAGTGACAGAGGAGCAGGGCTTGCAGGGTGACATCCCACATAGCTGTTTTAGGGTTCTGGCTGAAGGAGCACCACTTTGGATGCAGAGGGTGAGACTGGATGAATTCAGAAGGGAGAAGTAACACCAGGTTTTCTCTCTGGGCTCTGCTGACTCTGAGCTGCAGGACTATTTGACTCCTGCACACAGATTTCCCCCCCTCATCATGGACTCATGGGGCAGATGTTTGCACCTACAGATAGATCTGAAGGCTCTTCTGCTTAATGTTCTGCTTGATTTTGGATGCCCTGGTTCTGAAGACAATTTTCAAATAAAATCAACATTGTGTTTTTAATTTGTGGTTCAACCCAAACCACTTCTCTGTGGATATCAGTGAGGGCCACGGACGAGTTAAATCATGAGCATCCTGCTTGGAATAATAAGTAAGAACCCTGCTGCACTGATGTAAGGGTTTGGTATTGAGAGGAAGTTTTGTGTGATGTTTTACCACTTGCCAGGATTGTTCCCAGTGTTCCTGGTGTTGTACAGGAGGTGGTTCTTGCTGCAGGCTTACAGTTTAACAGTGCAGCTTTCATTACCTGGCACAGCAGACGGCTTCCCGGCCGCGTTCGAGCGCAGCACTCTGATGGAGGTGTGTTTCTTTGCTTGGCTTTATATCCTCCTGGATTGTTCAAGGTCTTCATGGGTCTGTTCAGTAACTACAGCCTATCCTTGGATTCAGCTGATTCAGTTCATTTTAAATGTTCATGAGTTAAAAACACACCTCTGGGGCTTATTTCAAAGTGCTCTGTTCTTACGTTTCAGAGGTACATGCCACAGGGTTCAACTATCAAAATGAGGATGAAAAGGTTACTCTCTCCTTTCCCAGTACTCTTCAGAAAGGTAAGAGCTATTTTCATGCTTTCTGCTTGCTTCCACCCTGTGTTTAAGACATTTGCACTTGAGAGAGCTGGGACAGGACAGCTCTGTCTTCCCTGAAGCTTCTGACTGCAAATGCAGTGCTCCCCAGGGAGTCTGTCCACTGTAAGTCACTTTGTGAGCCTCTGGAATTGAAAATGTTGTTTCACTAATGGTGATGTTTGCTTTCAACACCTGAGGTGACTCTAATTATTTACCTGCTATTAGGAGTTAGGCTCAGAAGCTATTTATATTAGCCACTGATGATGTTTTCCTCTCACTGAGACTGAGCTAATCTGAATTACTGCAGTATTTTCCTAGGTGTGAATGTACTAATTCTTTTGAAACTGCTACTTTTTTTTTGCTCTGCAGAGTTTGTGGATTGAAACTCAGCTCCTGGGTTTGAATAACGCTGTTTCATTTCATCTTGAGAAATACAAAGGGAAAGATTTTTTAGGGTGATAACACTTCAGTGGTTCATTCTGTGGGATATTGGCATGCTGCCTCTCTGATCACCATCAGGTTTCCCCTTTTACCCTGAGACATTGAGGGCAGAATAAATCCTGAGACTAATTGACTTACAAGCTTGAGCAGCGCAGCCAGCGCCCCATCTTGGCTTGCAGTAGATCTCAGAGCATGCTAGTGTCACTTAATAGCTGTCCTATACTTTCTCAAACTTCATTCCAAGGTGAGGATTGTAGGATCAGACTTCTCAGGTGACTGAAGGTAGGTCTCTCCTGGTTATGGAGCAGCTGTTGGAAGCTGAGTGTGAATGCTGCAGCAGACTTGGCTGATGAAGTGCTAAAACGCTGTGGTGAGTCCAGCTTTGCCTGCATCGCTCTGCTGCAGCTTATTTTGTGTGAGGAGGGTGAAGGCTTTGAGGGAGACTGGCCAAAAAAGCCACGGGTGGGGAGGAGTTGAAGGGGACACCTTATTTCAGAAGGGCAGTGGGCCAGCTGAGTAGCCTGGCCTGAAGGTCCAGACCAAATAAATGTTCTGTTTGGCACATGCACATAACAATGCCCCATCTGTTTCTCTTACAGGGACAGGGACACTAAAGATAGACTTTGTAGGGGAGCTGAATGATAAAATGAAAGGCTTTTACCGGAGTAAATACACCACCCCCACTGGAGACACACGCTATGCTGCTGTCACTCAGTTTGAGGTATGGGCTGTACTTTTCTTTTTCAGGGAATGTTGCTCTTAATACAGGATTTCTGCTTAGAAGAAGCAAAAGGCACAATTTCCTAGCAGACTTCAAAAATCTCTGTTTCTTTGCTTCTTGCTCTTCATATGGCTGGGTCATCCTAAAAGCAGCCACTTCAAGGTCAACAAACTCTGGACCTGGCAAATTCCCCAGCCAAGGATCAGGCTGATGTGTCATGCATGGTATATATAGAATAGCTGCAATGTTTAAGAACAGCTCTTTATTTGGATGTGGTCAGTCCCTCCATATAACTTTCCTTTATGAAGTATATTAATTTTTTTTAACAGAACACTCTGCCTTTAGCTCAGTATCTTAATGGCATCCAAAATGTGAGTCAGATTCTGTCTCCTCAAGTATTATGTAAACCCTGGACATAGTGTCAGAATTACTTGTACAAACAGCACAGTTCTTGGGTGCAGTGGGCTGAGGGAGTATAAATAGGTGGTCTTGTGTGTAGGTCTGTGAACGCCTGGGTGCCCTCTCTGCTCTTTCACATGACTGAGCTTTGCTCCTGTCATGACTCGGCTAAATTTTGCTCAGACTGTAGAATTCCATCAGAGCACAAAGTGCTTTTCAGCTGCTGATTTTTGTTTTTTAACACCATGAGTGAAAAAAATGAGAGTAAAATGCTCAAAGGGAGAGGTCAAGCATGTCAGTGGAGACATGCTACACCAGTGACTGCCCCATCGTTCACCCAACTTCTTGCTTGTAGAATTTGCTGATTATGTGTGTGTTATTGCCACAATCTCTTATGATTTATTTGTTTAATGCTCTTATTTCCTTCAGGCTACTGATGCTCGCAGGGCTTTCCCTTGCTGGGATGAGCCTGCTATTAAGGCAACATTTGATATTTCTTTGGTGGTTCCTAAGGACAGAGTAGCTTTGTCAAATATGGTAAGTTCTTGGTGTGCAAGTAAACAGTGTTTTACATAAAGCTGTAATAACCTCAGCTGGCTGTTTGATAGTTAATGGTGTGTCTCAGTAACAGAATTAGGAATATAGTTGGTCTTGTTCAGCTTAGAGGAGATAATGTTCCAGGGGGACCTGATAGTGGCCTTCCAATCCCTGAGAGGTGCCTGTAGGAAAGCTGGGGAAGAACTGTTCAGAAGAGTGTGTAGCAGTAGGACAACAGGTAATGGTTTTAAACTAGGAAAGGGGAGATTTAGGTTGGATACTAGGAAAAAAATCTGCAGTATGAGGGTGGTGGAGGCTCCATCCCTGGAGATGTTCAAGGTCAGGCTTGGTGGGGCTCTGAGCGACCTGCTCTAGTGAAGATGTCCCTGCTCACTGCAGGGGGGTTGGATTAGATGCCTCTAAAGGTCCCTTTCAACCCAACAAATTCTGTGATTCTGTGAATATAGAAGATCTTGCTGGCTATTACTAAGCAGCAAAAAAATTGAGAGGACTTTTAAAAGATGCTATTGTGATGTCAGATGCTAGCACAGAACCCAAGCAGGTTGTACAAAGCACACACACAAAAAAGAAGTCTTAGCATATGTCAAGCCACGTGCTGCTTGATTCAGAGTGACTGGAGAAAAGTAAGCCTCTGTGTGTTTGTATAGCTGTTGCAGCTACACAAGCAGTTGAGATATATAAGCAGGTTTTCTGCTCTGGAGAATTTCTGACCAGAACTGGGAGAAAACGTGCAGCTGGAAGTACATATACAAATATAAGTGGGCCTTTTCAAGTTGCTACTTCGTGGTGCAACGTAGTCCTAGATTATGTTGCTGGACTAGAGCAAGTCAGTTTAAAACCAGGCTTTTTGTCCTCCAGTATCTACCTTTCATAGCTCCCTGCAAACTCCAGCGGGTTTGTTTCAGAATGTAAAGCAAAAGCCTGATGCCTTGTTGAGGTCTGGGTGATATCCTCCTTGAAGGACAGTAGCTGGTAGCTCATGTGTTCAGTATGGAATAGAACTTATATAAGTTCCCCTCTCCGTGTGAGGGGGCATTTTTAGTTAGGAGGGGGAACTGTGTTGTCTGTATTTTAAAACCTTAGAAGTGCTCTTTTCTAAGAGAGTACAGGGGGACACAGGGGGAAATGGGCAGCCTCTTTTCAGTGTCTGTGGGGACAGGACAAGGGGTGATGGCTGCAAGTTGGAGCACAGGGAGTTCTGCACAAACATGGGGAAGAACTTTTTCCCAGTGAGGGTGAGGGAGCCCTGGGACAGGCTGCCCAGGGGGTGTGGAGTCTCCTTCTCTGGAGAGATTCCAGCCCTGTCTGGACACCGACCTGTGTGCCCTGTCCTAGGGAGCTGCTTTGGCAGGGGGTTGGACCCCATGAGTTCTGGAGGTCCCTTCCCACCCCTGTGACTCTGTGACTCTAAACACGCTCATGACTCACGATGATGGACTAGTCAGTCAAACCTCTTGCGTAATAGTTTCACTTCCCCGAAACTAACCGGGTCCCTTCCATGTGGGAAGAATGTCATCGACAGGAAGCCGTACCCGGATGACGAGAACCTGGTGGAGGTGAAGTTTGCTCGCACCCCTGTCATGTCAACCTATCTCGTCGCCTTCGTGGTGGGAGAATACGACTTCGTGGAGGCCAGGTCCCTCGACGGCGTCCTAGTGCGTGTTTACACTCCCGTTGGCAAAGCGGAGCAAGGAAAGTTTGCATTAGAGGTAAATGTGCTCAGAGGGACCTCCTCAGCCACCCCAGACCAGCTGGACTCCTCTGCCCATCCTAGAAATCCCTGCAAAGCCCCCCTGAGGGTGGTTCTTTTTGCTTTTATCGTGTGGAGAAGACCGTGTGTGATATTAACCAGGGTTTCAACTGTGGACAAGTTAATATCTGCAGTGACAAAAACACAGGGTTTCATTCAGTCCTGATTTGGTGAGATGATGAGGAATCCTGAAGGGTAGGCTACAGCCTGGGAGAAAAAGGAGATGGGAGTCTTCCAAACCATTGTGCTCTGGAAGCTGGGAATGGGGCTTCTGGAAGAAATCTCATGGATGCTGCTTTCTTAGGCTAGATTCACTCATAAATTTTCCCAGCCTCACTAGTTGTTCCAAGTTAACATCATATTTCTCTTTGTTTCTTACAGGTTGCTGCTAAAACTCTGCCTTTTTATAAGGACTACTTCAATGTTCCTTACCCTCTTCCTAAAATTGATCTCATAGCTATTGCAGACTTTGCTGCTGGTAAAGTAACTCACTTTATTGATGAACTGTGTTTTATTTGAATTTTAAACATTTAGGAAGAGGTGTGTATCAATATCAATAAACCTTTGTATTTATTTTATAAAGGTGCCATGGAGAACTGGGGCCTTGTTACTTATAGGTATGCTGTTAAAATACTGTCTTTCCCCCCTCTTTGTTCACTAATTCTTGGAAGTAATTGGATTAGTTTTAAGGAGCTGTAATTACTGGGGATCATCCCAAATATAAGACTGAGTAAATACCTTCAACTCTTGCTTCAGTTTGGATAATTGTGACTTCTGCAGCAGCGTGTGTTATTGTACAAGGCTTAGGAAGGCAAGAATGAGCTAACACAGCTACTGTCCAAGGGGTGTGAGGTTTTTAAGTGCCTGGCAGCACTGCCTGTTCTACAAGAGAGTTTTCTTGGCCGCTTTTTTCCCCCCCTGTAAAAGTTACGTGCTTACTGACACAGCTGGAAGACTTTCTTGTTTCATGGTGTAGGCAAGTTGGTAAATTTAGCAGCAACCACAGTATCACCATGTGGATAGGAGTAAATTAAAATATATTAACTTGCCTTCCTTTTCAGTCTTTTTTTTGTTCCATCTGATCAAGCATTTGTACTGTGGCTTGATATTATCACATTATCTGTGCTGGAGAATGATTTTTTTTTTTTCCTTCATTTTGTACAACTTTGGTCTTGTAAGCTTTAGACTTCAAATCCTGACATAGTTTGAATTTCTTCTGCTGAACTTTTAATTTGGCCTTTAAAAAAGCCAACATTGAAATGGAACTTTGAGCCCAGGTTTAAAATCTACTTAGCTGCTTATGGCAATTCTGATTAAAATCTGATATTTTATTCCTGGTGGGAAACAAAAAACCCCAAACCCTTAAAATTGTCCTGGATGAGTAGAATTTTTGGAAGCCTTTCTGTTAATTTCCCCCCCCTCCCAACTCCCCACTATGCTCAGTTTGGCACACTTGCTTTATCCCTTTGGGGACAGAAGCTTGGCACAACCTGCAGGCACCATCTAAGTTTTGAGGTGCACGTTTCCCCCTTCTGAGGTCTGTCAGTCCTTTCTGACTGTCCCACTCAGCCCTGCTTGTGGCAGGGGTGTTTCTAGCAGAGGGTTGTGTGCCTGCCACTCGTGTGTGCACGTGTGCCCTGCGTGGGTGCATCTGCACTGGGTGGTGAGGGTAACGTGGCTGGTTGTGCACTGGGAAGGCTTGGAATTCCTTTGGGGATGAGGGAGGCAGAGAAGCCTTTGCCCTGCACATGTCACGCAGTGCAAAGGGAGCTGCAGTTAAGGTTCCTAGATTATGTAGATGAGCTATTTTATAAATAAAGGATAAACTTTTCTTGTTCCTGCCTGGGTTTTTGCACTTATCTTCTTGCATGCCATGAGGAATTACTGCTCCAAAGCATTCCAACCACTGTGGAACTCACCACAATCATTTAATGTCTAAACTGAAAGAGCTTTTGGTTTTTTTCAGTCATACTGATCACTTTTTAGCTTGCTTAGGTAATTTCACCTACCTTTGACTGTTTTGTTTTCCCTCAGCGTGTACCACTCTGTTCAGTTCTCTTTCTCTCTTAACTACAGGGAGACTGCATTGCTCATTGACCCCAAAAATTCCTGTTCTTCATCTCGCCAGTGGGTTGCTCTGGTTGTAGGACATGAACTTGCTCATCAGTGGTTTGGAAACCTTGTGACGATGGTATCTAACAGCTACAAGTACTTGTAGTCTTCCTTGCTGAGTGCTTCATGTCATGTGTGTGTGTGTGCCCTTTAGTAGCAGGCATGCTATCTTTTAAAATAATAAGAGTAAAAAACTTAAAATAGCCCTTTATTACCACCTCTTTACTAGCACGTTCCTTAGTATTTCTAGATCCCATGTGAAGTAGTGTTCAGTGGTTTGAGTATAGTCCTAGTTAGGGTTGAGCAGGTGCTTTGTGGGAATTATTTTGGCTAGCCAGGTTGCTTAGAAGCAATAATCCACTAGTCCTTTCAGGTAGGTGTCATTCACTCCTTGGGCTGTCACACCAAGCACACATAGCAGCCACCAGCTCAGCACTGCAAATTGTTCTAGTCCAGTAGCTGAACACTTACTCAGTAGAAACTCCTGTGAGTTACTCAGGATATATGGGGAAACAGCTGACTGAATGGTTTGATGTTTGAGTTGTTTTGGTGGGCAGAAAATCAGACCTGAGGCAGCAAGGCTGAAATCTGGAAATAAATTCCATATAGTGCTAAAAACAAACCAGCATCTGCCAGAGCTGTTAACGAGCAGCTTCAGCTGCTTCTCCTAATGAGATCTGACATTCCCCTTCCCAAAGTCCTGTAAAGAGATGCTTGAACCCAAATATTTTGTGGGTTAAAGGTTTCTTGTATTGTAAGAAACTAGTGTGTTTGGTTTAAAAAAAGAAAAAGCATGGCTTCTGGAGCCCCAAATCTGTTTTGCTTTGGCTTTTAGGCTGCGTAAGTGAAGTGTGAGTAGAGGGAGGAAAAACCCTGCTGTAAATATTCATTATAACACTGGGCAGAGTTTGACAGAAACTTCTCTGCAGCGCTGTGCCTCTTCAAATCTAGTCAGCTGCTGTGTCCCTTCCTGCCTGTGGTAGCACGGGTACCTTCCATGTGAGCACCACACAGTATTGCAATGGAAAAGCCATATTAAAGTAATATATTTTTAGCTTTTAGTGGAGTTGAGCAGCTGGAAGCGAGGAAAGCCAGCTTCATGTGACTAGACAACACTGTGGGATGCCAGCAAGTGCCTTGGGGACCATTAGTGACCCGTGAACCATTTGTAGTCCTCCTGACCATTGAGAGTTGTGGCAGTGAGGGCAGTAAGCTCGAGAATATAATTTACAACAACTTCTATTGAATTAGCCTTTCATTCTCCTTTTGAAGTTCTTGAGTTGTCAACAAATGTTCCTTTAAGAATCTCTCTCTCTCATCATTTTATATTTTGTGCTGCAACTGTGCAATCTGGAAAGAAATTCCAGTGTTACTTCTCCATTTCCAGAAAGTCAGTTTACCCCCCTCTCTAACCAGCACATCCAAAAGCTGCAGTAGCATCTCTGGGTTAGTTTGCCAGTACCTGATCTTACTGGCCAATGCGATATCCCAGGTCTTCTGAGCAAAGGTAAATGAAATCAGAATAATCCAGGGGAAGAAATAGATCTATGAGCAATTAGGTTGTCAGTGGGGTAAGAGAGAAAAGACTTAGATGTCCAACTTTATTGCCCAGGAATCTATTTTGTAGTTGCATTAGTTCTTTGGCACTGATCTCTGTGCACTGGGACCTGGGCTTGGAAACAGATGCCATCAGAAATGTAAAAGAAAATTGGATAGTCTCCACTCTAAAAATAAAGCAGGGCTTATCTGAGTAGAGTTTCAGTAACAGCTTTCCTTGTTGAAATTCCACCCTCCCTGGGGTAAATGTTTCATTCATAGTAGAAGCTGTCACCCTTTGTAGAGCAGCTTTACTGGGTTGATCCTGCATCCTGTCCAGGTTCTGTTACTCAGGGGCTGTATCAGCACAGCCATGCTCATTCTTTAAATGTAAATGGGTTGGTTAGTGCAGCCATGGAAAAAAAGGGTGTTTTCTTCCTCAGTATCCGCAACTCGTTTCCTTATCTTGCTTAAATAGTAGAAATGAAGAGAATAATTTGAAAATGCCAGTGGAACTTGCTTATCTAAAAAAACCAAAGCTCGTCTTTGGTGGGTGAGGAACAGCTCTTAGCTCTTTGCTAGATTTCAGGTTTCTGTAGTGTTGAGCACTTCCAGGTTTACTCCTTTGTGTGAGCACACTCTCTAGCCAAAACCCAAACGCAGAGTCAGTCTTGTGCAGCTGCTGCTGTTCAGTTTGAAGACAACCAACGTGGTGATGCTGCTTTACTGAGCTGTGGCCTCACTGACCCCCTTCCCTAGCCTAGCTAACGTCCTTAGCTGTTTCCTCAGCAGCTCTGCTCTGACCTCTAGTCTAGTCTTGGGGAATTTCATTTGTGCTTGCTGCAGTTCTCCATGCAGAGTTTCTAAAACTTGAGACAGAGGGATAAACAAGTTATTGCCTGGTGATTGCTCTTCTTGGGCTGGTGACTTCTTTATAGGCTGCTTGATTAAATGAAGCTCTTGGAATTTTGCTCATTATTCTACCTCCTTCTCCTTCCAGGAATGGTGGACCCATCTCTGGCTGAATGAAGGATTTGCCTCCTGGATTGAGTACCTATGTGTAGACCACTGTTTCCCAGAGTACGATATCTGGACTCAGTTTGTCTCTGCTGACTACACACGAGCTCAAGAGCTCGATGCCTTAGACAACAGTCACCCTATCGAAGTAAGTTCTGGCTTTGCTATTGGTGGTCTCCCTGTTTTCTTGTCAACTGGGTGTGAGCATTTTTTCCTGCTAAGAAGAAAGGGAACTTTGCAGGCATTCACAGTGAAAATAAAGCCTATGGTTGTGTTTACACTTTGTGGATTTTCCTCTAGTATTTCAGAAGGGAGGTTTGAGGTGTGAGGATAGCTGCTTCTGGAGTTTTTCTGCTCCACAGACTTGAAATGGCAAAGTTGTGATCAAAACTCTTTCTTGTTTGTGTTTTGGTTTGGTTTCTCAACAAAGTGAGTGGTTTTCTGGCCCGTTATCACAATGAAGTAGCTACTGACCTACTCTGGTGCTCAAGGGCATAAACCAAACTGCATCAGAGTCAAGAACTTATCAAACTTTGCTGGTTTTGTACTGGTTTCTGTCTGAGGGACACCTTAGGTGTTTCTGCTTCATATTCCCAGAACTGAGTGTGGTGCAGACAGCCTGGAAATAAGGAGGACCTAGCTGGGCTGGCTGCTTTGGAAACAAGGCAGCAGTTCAGTGGTGGAGAGAAGGCAGCAGCAGCAGAACTGGGAGCCGTGCTGAAAACCAGCTCCATGGTGATCTCCAGGAATTACAGTGGAGGAGTTTTCAGATGGCTTAGGGAATGCTTGATGTGATAGATGTTGGGAGATGACCTTGCTTTGTACAACAGGTCATTTCAGAGTGGCTTACTCATTGAGAGCATTTCCTGAGTGTGTATTGTTTGCTGGCCCAGAGTTAAACAACTTCCACTGTTTTGGTTGGGTTTGTGGCTTTTGGGGAAGTGTTGAGAAGCAAAGGATTGAAGCAAGACCCCCAAGTCTATTTGTTTAAATACCAAAAGCTCAGTTAAAGTATGTTTAACCTATAAACCAGTCCTAACCCAGCCCTAAGTGGGTAAGTTTGGCTGCAGAGATTCCACGAAGACAATGTAGGGATGGATATGCATGTGCTTTCTTGAGTGAGAAAAATCAGTTCCTTAAACACTAGCACAACCAAAATCAAGGTGTTTATGGTAGTTAAAAACCATTCTCACTGTTAATTATCTTGCTTACCACAGGTTAGTGTTGGACATCCATCTGAAGTAGATGAAATATTCGATGCTATTTCTTACAGCAAGGGAGCTTCTGTCATCAGAATGCTACACGACTACATTGGTGATGAGGTAAAGAGATTGCTGTTAAAAAGCCAAATGTAGATTGTTGAGTCTTTTTACAGGTAAAAAGAGAGTTAAACAAAAAAAAACTGAATACTTGTGTTCTATATTTTGAAAGATCTTCTCCAGTTCGTACTTGGGATCTATTTGAACTGACCTAGGAGGAATAAGGTAGTGGGAAAATATGCAGGAGTTACAGGTGTGCATACTGGTCCTGAGATTCCTTGGCCAAGTCTTGAATGTAAATGCAGCATGGAGGGAGCATAGAAGGCACCTCTGTCCTGGTGCCACTTGCCATGGTTTAACCTGGCTGGCAGCTAAAAGAAGCACATGGCTGTTCGCTCACTCCACTCCCCCAGAGGGAAAGAATCTATTAAAAAAAGGTAAAATTAATGGATTGAGATAAAGAGAGTTTAATAGGACAGAAAAGGAAGAGAGTAACAACAACAACGACGATGATGCTGCTGACAAAAGAATATAAACAAGTAGTGCACAGCATGATAGCTCACCACTGACTGACCACCAATGCCCAGCCAGTTCCCCAGCTGCAGTCCAGCCCCCAGCCAGCTTCCCCCCAGTTATACACTGGGCATGATGCCATATGGCACAGAGCATCCCTTTGGGCACAGAGCATCCCTTTGGGCAGTCAGGGGCAGCTGTCCTAGCCGTGTCCCCTCCCAGCATCCCCACGGGATGAAGTCCTTCATTTGGAGTGAAAACGACAACCAAAACGTGGGGGTGTGCAGTCGACCTGATCCTCACCCCAAATCCAAACTACAGCACTGTACCCACTGCTAGGAAGAAAACTCTTACCCCAGCTGAGAGCAGGACACATTCTATGTTCCCTTTTATGTTCCCAGGACTTTCGGAAAGGAATGAATTTGTACTTAACGAAGTTCCAGCAGAAGAATGCTGCTACAGGTAACGAGTGGCTCTTGTGTGCTTCAGATCAGCGAGTTCTGGGGACAGAATTTTTACTGCTGAAGTGGTGGATTCTTAAACAACTCTCTCTTTTCCACCTGAGAGAACTGAAATGAAAGGAATAATCAGCTTGTTCCCAGTTTCATACGACAAGTGCCCTGCACAGCCGGAATTCAGGCTCATGTAGGGCTTTTGTATCTCAGGAGTAGGTAGCTGAGGTAATGTGAAAGGGCCACGTTTACCGTTGATAACCACATCTGGGTGGTAATCTGATTTAGAACTAGAGTATGTTGATTTGCCAGGCGAGGCTGTTGCAAGCTTCCTTTTGCAGTATTGATTGCATGTGTGATTAAGCACTTCAAAGGATCGTCTCGCATCTCGCCGCGCTTTCCTCAACGTCTCTGTGTGTACCAGGCACAGACACACGTGGAAGTGGAACATAGTGCTCTGGCAGCCAAACCCAGCCTGTGTTTGGTCAGCTCTTTTTGGTGTAATATGTGAAAAACTGAAGGAAAAAGATTCCTCTGTTTACCAGTTGGAGTATTTAATGCTCACTTTTGTTATACCTTATCACCATGTGTATTGATTGCGTCTGTCTGAGTAACAAAGAAGCTTTCTTCCCCCTCTCCCCCCCTCAGTTTAAACTAGTTCCTTTTCCTTACCTCTCATCTGTAACAATTTGATTTGCCTAAAGCACAAAGGGCAAACTGGAGTAATGATACAGCCTCCCACCCTCCAGTGCGTGCATAGTATCCTTGTAGTATCTGATGTGTCATAACTCAGAGTCCTTAGTCAGCCTTTTCTTCTGCAGAGGATCTCTGGGACAGCCTGGAAAAAGCTAGTGGTAAACCCATCGCTGCTGTGATGAATACATGGACCAAACAGATGGGATTTCCCCTCATTTATGTGGAAGCTGAACAGGTGAATATAACTGTGCTTTTTTCAGCACTTCAGATCAAAAGTTCTCCCTGTAACTGTGGTTTGGGATGGAATTTAGTAGTCTCCAGTTGTTTAAAAAATTCTCTTTGATCAGGAGGCAGTGCAGTGGGGTGCTTAGTGACAGTTCTGGTTCTGAAGGGAGGGGAAGTGTGGCTCACTGGGGGAACCCAGTGTGAAGTGGGATGGAGCTGTTCCACAGACACTCCAGATCATGTGCTTGGAGTTTGCTGACATAGCTCTGCGTGCATGAAATGTGTGCTGGGGGAGGGAATCTCTGACTTCACTCCCATTGCCACGTGTTTTGCTTTTCACTCCAGTTCAGTTATGCTTAGTCTACAAGACTGCAGGGTGAGTGAGGATTTACTGGCTGGAAGCTGAAATGGGGCAACTAATTCAAATGAGAAGCAGGGCATGTGTGTGTTAACAGCAACACTGATTGGAACGGGTCTTGGGGCAGTTCCTTTTCCTGGAGGCCATACAAGTTACTCTGTGTAACAGAGGCCACATGAATGTTGTGTGATTATACAGCAGCTGAGATTAGATAATGTGCTGATAATGCCTTTCTTCTTTCTTTATTTTTTTTTCCCCCCTCAGCAAGATGATGACAAGGTGTTGAAGTTAGTCCAGAAGAAATTCTGTGCCAGTGGGCCCTATACTGGTAAGATGAATGCTGAGAGCAGGAATGGGGGTGGAACAGCCACACCACAGAGCAGGCAGGTGCTCTGCTTGGGTTCAGGTGTTTAAGTGTTTGCTAAATGCTTAGAAAACCTAAGGCTGGATGTGCTCACACACGTGGCTTCCATGCTGTCCCTGCATGGAGAACAGCATTCATCTGCACCCTTGGCTCAGTTGTCATTCTGAGGTCCTGTTTGAGCCCAGTGCTGCTATCAGAGGAGCTTTGTAAGCTGCTGGGTTTATAGTCCTTCTGAGATAAAAATGCCTCATGTGGAAGCCAGCTCTATCTGAAGAGACAGATTCCACCCATCTTCCATGCTTATGGAAATGCAGATGTTTGGTGTCAAAGGTGATTTGGAGACTCTTGGGTTTTAACTCCAGAACTGCTGTTTGCCTTCAGGTCTCTGCCTATTTTAGCTTAAATCTAAGTAGCAGTGCTTCAACTACTGATGAAACTTGTCTGAACATCAGAGTTTCTGGTGCTGCCTGCCTTCCTCAGGCCTTCCTTTTGATTGTCCCTTCTTTCAGGGGAGGATTTCCCCATGTGGATGGTCCCCATAAGTATCTGTACAAGTGATGACCCCACGTGTGCCAAAATGCAAATACTGATGGACAAACCAGAGCTCACCTTGGTTTTGAAAGACATCAAACCAGACCAGTGGGTGAAGGTGAGTTGTCATGAAGAAGAACATGTTACTGGGCAGGGGTGTGTCACTGTAATGTACCTTGAAGCTCATTCTCTTTCCTCTCTGGTTTTATTTTTTCCTTGCAGTCTTGTATTTCTTATGGAGGGGCCTCTCTGCACTGCTGTTGAACGTTGGCTCCTCTTTAAAACGCTTGCTTAGTGTAGTCTGTTGCCTTCCAAGAGTAGTCTAGACAATGTAAACCTGAACCTTTTAGGAGTCTGAGCCCAGAAAAACAGCGTGCAATTAGAGGCAGCTTTGGAGTTGAAATGTGGTGGCTTTGTTGGGTTATCCCATAGCAACCACAGTTAAGTCCATCTTGAGAAAAAAATAGCCCTGTTTATCTTTCATTAGTGAGAAGGTTTTCTACTGGCTATTGCCAGAGGAGTACAAATCTGCAAGTGAAGAAATTCACTGGTGTGGTCTCCTGCAGACACCAGGCTGAATTTGAAAACTGGAAGGCAGCAACTGGCTGTGACTGTTGCTGTATGAGCTGCAGAGTTTGGAGGGCAATTGTTTCTAAGCTGGAGAGGTGGCTCCATGAAATAACACCAAGGGTTAGTCTCTCTTAATTAAATCCTCCTGTTTAACTGATGTGGGCATTCCAGCTGTCAGGCCTGTGTATCCTCTTGCTCTCCCATCTGAAGAGAACTGTTACCTCTATCAAAATTGAGTGAAGCAGGTTGTGGGAGAGAGGTTACAAAAGTTAAGGTTCTAGCACCCACAGTCTCCTGAGTCTTACCTTGCTGCATTCCTCCAGTTAGGAGTCACCCCTAGAAGAGAAGTTTCCCTTTTCTCCTTGCTCCTAGTTCTAACTGCAGCCTCTGTTTCTTTATGGGAGCTCTCTCTCACCTCCTCTACCTTGTAGTGAGCATTTCTTCTTTGAAATCATCAGCCTCCCTTACTTGCAATTTGTTTTAAGTTTGCATTTAAATTACAGTGACTGGTTTCTCTGAGCTGTGATGCTTTGAGAAATTCCTGGTGGTTCAAAGAAACCACCCCAAATAGTTCTTTATTTGCTCCATGTTTCTAATGTGCTCCTCTCTTTGGTGCCTTTCAGTTAAACCTCGGGACAGTCGGGTTTTACCGTACCCAGTACAGCCCTGACATGCTGGAGAGTTTAATACCAGCCATCAAAGACCTCTCCCTACCCCCTGTGGACAGGCTGGGCCTGCAGAATGATCTCTTCTCTCTGGTAAGCAACCCTTTGCTGCTCTGGCTCATCATGAGAGCTCCAGTAACGGCAGAAACCAGTGTGTGAAGAGTCGAGCCTCAGTTTCTGGAGGCAAAGTGCCTTTGGGATTACTGCATACATCCAGTTATTAATTAGCTTGGCAAGTTCTAACTTGTATTGTAAGACTTAAACCCTATGGAAGCTGTCTGTAACTCTCATAAACGTGGGTTGGATACCCCACCTCTCCAGCTTCAAAGCTTGTAATCTCAGCACAGCTTGGCTGAAACAGTTTCAAACTGTAGTCTGAGTCATTTCCCAAATATTGCAAGACTAATGGGACAAAAAAAAGTTGGACAAATAATACACATAAGAACATTGTGTCAGACTCCTATTTTGGTTTCAGTTTTACTCATGTTTTTATCATGGGTGAGAATAGCTTAGATAATAAAAATTCACCTTTACCTCTTTTTCTGGTACCATAAATTACTGAGCTGGTTCCAGATGAACAGAAATCTCAGAAATCTGGTTGGAGGTACCTACTGTAGCCACTCTGAGCTTAGAAGCGTTTTCAGGATGCTGTGAAGCAATTAATAGAAACTTTTCCTGGCAGAGGAGGTGGTACTTGTACTAATTCATGGGAAGCAGGGAGCAAGAAGGACTTCTGTGGTTTTACACTCTCAATTTAATGAAGAGCAAAAATGAAATCTCTGAATCTTTGCAGTTTTTAGTTAAAATAAGGTTTTGGTGGGTGTAGTATCTGGCTGAGAATAACTCTGGGGGGTTGTGTTGCTGCAGTTTTCTAAAGTCACTCAATCTCTTTGGCTGTATCTTGTTTGCAAAACGTGTTTGTAATTACATAGCTGTGTCCTTGTGAAGTGCTTACCTGTGTATAAAAAACATAGTGTGCCCAGAGCAGGCAGCTGAGCTGCTTTGACTGCTGTGACTCCTCTTGGCAGAACCCCTCCCAACAAAGAATATTGAGTTTATGTGCACAAACTGAACAGGGAAAGCTGTAAAATAACTTGATGAACTATTGGAAGTCTTAATTCTCTTTGGAAGTAAGATTAATCTCTGTCTTCTCCTCTCCCAGGCCCGAGCTGGAATCATTAGCACTGTAGAGGTTCTAAAAGTCATGGAAGCTTTTGTGAACGAGCCCAATTACACTGTGTGGAGCGACCTCAGCTGTAACCTGGGCATCCTCTCAACTCTCTTGTCCCACACAGACTTCTATGAGGAAATCCAGGTGTTTGTGAAAGATGTCTTCTCACCAATAGGAGAGAGACTGGGATGGGACCCCAAACCTGGAGAGGGTAGGAAGCTTCTGCTCTGACATCCAGTAGTGGTTTTGTGTAAATAAAACTGTCAAGATTTTAGGGGGAGGGAGGAAGAAGATACTCTGAAGTGGGCATTCAAGGTTATTTCCACACTTTAAACCAAGCAGACAAACACAAAACACCCAAACAATCCCTTGGGATCAAGCACAAGTCAAAAGGGTAAAACTTCTCCCTCCTTGGTCACCAATGGATAGAAATTCTCTGTCCTGGTGTTGCATCAATTGGAGTTCATGAAACTTAAAGCTAAAGGGATGAAAGGCACTTGTGTGCCTGTTTCCTTGTCCTAGTTTGTCCTGTTGTAGATGCAAATGGTTAATATTACTGACCTAGCTCAAGTTACAGACATAGGCTGTTGTGTTTGGTCTGGAATAATGTTCTCCTGACCCTCTTGCTATAAAAAAAAAGGTAAAACTCTCAATGCATTCTCCAGTTGCCACCAAGGAGAGGGGCAAGAGGCCTGGTTTCTTCAGGTGTCCTCAAGCAGGGGAGGATTCTTGCACAGCTCTGCCCTGGTCACTCAGGCTGGAAGAACACTTTCTTATTTTAATTGCTGAATTATCTCTCCAAGTAATTATTTTTTCCCCCCTCCTACTCGCTCATTAGGTCATCTAGATGCTCTTCTGAGAGGTCTGGTCCTGGGCAAGCTAGGAAAAGCTGGGCACAAGGCAACGTTAGAGGAAGCTCGACGCCGGTTTAAGGACCACGTGGAAGGAAAACACATCCTGTCAGCTGATCTGAGGAGTCCTGTAGGTTACTGTGCATTTTGGTTCCCAACAGGCACTCCCTGCTCACTTAGCACTGAACTCTTGTGTTTCCAAGAGTAGGGAAACTAGAGGAAACCAGTGTCAAGATAGGAGATCAACTGGTTTTGGCAGAGGTGGTGGGAGCTTGGATAAGTCTGGTCATGAAGAAATTTGTACTAGGGAGTGTGGTGCAAACAAGTAAGCCTCTTCTTTCCTGGCCAGTGCTTAGTGGCAGCTCATGAGCTCAGCTGTACACACATCAACTGCCACAGTACAATGCCAGACAGTAGATTGTGTTGCTTTTTGGGTTTTGAAGACTCTTTAAGTGCAGTGCTGAATCTGAGCTGACTCCTAGTCGTTGGCCTCCCATCCCAGCCTGCGTTCTGGTTTAAAAGCACTGGGGTGACCTGTGGGGATTGGGGTGTCAGCTTGGCCCTGCAGAGCAGAATCTAGAGCAGGTATGGACTGAGCAATGGGCAGTACTTAGGAGCCAGGTGTTGCCTGGGCAAAGATTCCTTGTTCTGGTGTTTTGCTCTGTTTGAAATTACCTCTTCCTCAACTCCAGCATAATTTTGGTTAAGAGTTGATGCATCTTTAAAACCCAGTCTTAAGACACAGAAGGGATCAGAGTTGGTATCTTCCAGATCTGGAAGAAATCTTTGTCTGAAATCTATGAAATACTTGGCAATTGGTTGTTAATGTTTCTGACAGTGTGGGCTTTGAAGGACCTCCCTTGTTTATGCTCTGTCTTAGGTATATGTAACTGTGTTGAAGCACGGAGACAGTACTACTTTAGACACTATGCTGAAGGTGAGTGCACGCCCTCTCCTTAACACTGCCAGCTTATGCAAGGAAAACCTAAACATCCCACCCTGCAAACTCCTCTGAGAGACAGATTATCTGCAGACAGGCTCAGCCTGGTGTTTTATGGGTGATGTGAGGGGTAGGGCTTGCTTTGGGTGCTCCCAGGTCCCTGTGTGGTGGGAAATTGCCACCTAGTGGGTTGTGCTTTGGGCACTTGAGGAGGATTTGTCATCGCTGGGAGGCACAGTCCTACTTGACCTCATATGAGCAGTGAAAATGAGTTCATTACTAAGGGGGCTTTCTGCTGATGGACGTGTAACGAGCTCTGGATGGGAACAGCTGCCAAAATGATTGATGAACGAGTCTGATTTGTCACTTAGGAGGCTTGAAGACTAATCTAGCAGCTCTGGTGTGTGCAGCGAGCTCAGCAGCGCTAGGTAAGAAGTCAGCATGGTAATCCTGGGCGCTAACCTTGTTCTCTCTGGCTCTGAAGCTTCACAAGCAAGCAGACATGCAGGAGGAGAAGAACCGAATTGAACGAGTTCTCGGAGCCATCTCCCAACCAGAACTGATTCAAAAAGTTCTCACCTTTGCACTTTCAGTAAGTTACTGGGGGAAGCTGCTGCTTCCTTACCTCATGAGGAGGGCAAATGTGTTCAGAGGACTCGGGGATAGAGCACTGTGAGCCTGTAACATGCTGGAATAGGAGCAGTAGTGGGAAGGGGAACAGATTTTGGCTGATTCAGTGTAGAAATACAGGGATCTTGGATTTGTTGGAACAACCCTTGTCCATGTTTTCACCTTCAGGAAGAGGTACGTCCCCAGGACACGGTATCTGTTATCGGTGGAGTAGCTGGAGGCAGCAAGCAGGGGAGAAAAGCAGCTTGGAAATTTGTAAGGGACAATTGGGAGGAACTTTATAATCGATACCAAGGTGGATTCTTAATATCCAGACTAATAAAGGTACGTGTGGCTGTGAGGAGAGGCCTCTTCTCATCCATGACCGTTGTATTTGAAACCCTAAATGCTCACCCTCACTTAATGTGGGCTTTTTTCCCCTTCAGCTAACAGTGGATGGATTTGCAAATGACAAAATGGCCGCAGAAGTTAAGGTAAGAACTGTTAATTAAAGGAATGATGATGTGTCAGTGCTGTGGGTTTCTGTGGGGTTTGGTCTTGAACTGTGGCTCTCTCCACCTCTGACTGATGTGTAGTCCCTGAATTGCACTGCTTTGGCCCGAGCTTGATGCGGTCAGTTGTGCTGTGAAGCAAGAGCAAGGCTTTGCCCCAAGGCAGGGTGACTTTTTGGCAGAGAATCTGTCTAAGGGTGATGTGATTTCCTTACTGGAGCATCCCCTCTGGCCCCAGGGCACAGGCACAAGGTCCTGGTGGCGTTTTGGGAATGTGTGTGGGTTTTATTCTTTACTCTTTGCCCACACCTTTACAGGGACTCCTCCTTGGAAGAAGGAACTTAAAACGATGGCCCTTTAATTATCACTTCCCTGTGAGGAAAATGCTCAGGAGGAATTCTTGGTTCAAAGATGTGCTGAGCCATGAGCTCTATCCATCCTGTTTTATTACCTAGTGATCTCTTCTTATAAAAGATTTAGTAACAGAAGTGCTTTTACAGAGAAACTTGCCCTGTAGCTGATTTTTTTTTTCCCTTAAAGAACACTTTGCAAAACACTTACCAGCACAATCACCTGTAACTAAACCATAACCACTTCCCAGGAGACCCTCCTGGGACAGCAAGCTGAGCTTTTAGCCGCAGCACTGCTTGTGTCTGAGCCTTGATGTCACCTCAGAGTGTCACCTCATAGTGAGGTGATCTGCTAGATCCCCAGAAGAGCCCGTTTGAACAATGATGGGACATGACAAGGCCATGCTGCCTTACTCTACCCCTTAAACCTGTTGTAAAGTGCAAAGCCACAGCAGCCTCTGTTCATGGGGGAAGTGGGAATTGTGGCTTCTGAAGGAAGAAACCTGAGAACAACTTGACTTGATGATCTTAAAGGGCTTTTCCAGCCTTGTGATTCTCTGATACTCCACAAAACTCTGGAGTGCTGCCTGTGCTTGGAGGTCATTGTGGAGCCAGGAAAGAGGCCTGGGTAGAGCCCTAGGAAATCTGATCCCGTGGCAAGCGCTTCCCTTAGTACCCAGAAATACACACTTGACTTGCTGCTGGTTTCTTGCCTCCCATGAGGGGCTAAACTCATCTCTGAGAGCTGCTTGCTGTCCCTTGGAGCCAGGCCAGGCAGAGTTTGGGCTACTTGTGGGAGTGCTCCCTGGTTTTCCTTTAGTGGGGAAACTGAGGCACCCCCATCCCCGCTCTGCACTTGGGATTGATACCCCATGAGTGACACTGAGGAGCCTGTGAGGCTGGTGGGAGCAGACAGACAGACAGACAGACTTCCCAGCAGCATTCCTCCACAACCAGGGAACACAGCATCTTAAACACCCCCTCCCACCCACCCCCACACCCCCCTTTGCCTGCGTGCCCCCTTCCCACCCTCACAGCCGGTTGTGTTGCTCTTCACACAGGCCTTCTTTGAGAGCCACCCAGCCCCCTCAGCAGAGCGCACTGTCCAGCAGTGCTGTGAGAACATCCTGCTGAACGCAGCCTGGCTCAAACGGGACGCCGACAACATCCACCACTTCTTCCTGCAGCGCCAGGCCCCGCCAGCCGCGGTGTGAACCTCTGCATGCTCTGCTGCAGTCCTGCTGCCGCCTCCTGGGGAGAGAGGGAGGAGCCACCCAACAGCTGATTCATATGCCAAGAATTTGGAGTCTTTTTTTTTTTCTTTCTCAAACCGATGGGGATTGGACAATGAATGTAGTTAACCGGTTCCTGCTCACACTCCAGATTTGAAATTCTATTAAAATTTATCAGCAATTCAGCAAAGAGGAGAGAAAAAAAAAAAAGAAGAAGAAAAAAAAAGAAAGAGAGAGAGAAAAAAGAATCTGTAAATATGATAGTAATAAAATAGAGCATAACAAAACTGTGAAACTTCCTCAAGCCTTGTCAGTGGTTCAAATATTTAACAACCCCCTCCTGACACTCTTATCGACAGATGTTCTGTTTTTTACACCCTCCCCCAGCCCTCCCCAGATAAAAGGAAACCAGGGGGCTCCTAGGACAGCGGAATTTTGTGGAGAGCCTGGGGCAGGAATGGGTTTAACAGCCCCTGAGCGTTGTGTGGGACAGGTGACTCGGAAAGGCAGGTAGCTGGTATAACATAGAGTCTGTGCATCATTCTAAGCGCAAGGTTTTGGGGAGATGTTCCTGCAAACCCCCTCTTTCCCTCCCCCCAAACCCAAGGATAGTAGGTTCCCTCCCTTTTGTGTTACCTCTCAGCAAAAAGGAAAATGTTCTGTTGCTCTTCGGTTCTTCTCCTCGGTTCCACTTGCTGATGTCCTTCTTAGAACGGGATTGTAAGGAAACACCTTTCACAGCCACATTAAAGAAGAGAAAAGATTCATGCTAATTTTTTTTTCTGGGTTTTTTTTTTTTCCATTTTGTTTCATTTCTGACTAAATTACACCCTCAAAATGCATGCAGGTGAGGAGATAACCACTGCAACCAGCTCCCCTGGCTGCTCCTGGGGCAGGTCTCTTCTCTTCACGACACCGTGACGTGTCTAAAAAGACCCAGAGCTCGTTCCATCTCCTCATGGCCGTAGCAACACAAGCTTTTCATTCCTTTCTGTGATGTTGATGGTAATTTGATTCAGAAGCCTTAAATTAGTGATGACTGGCGTGATGATGAAGTCTAAGCCGTGTGCCATCGTTTACTTCACACAGCAGCGTGGTCTACTAACCAGGCACAACACCCTCTAATACGAAGGTTGGAGTTTCCCATATTTTATTATTATTATTATTATTATTTTTCCTTTTAACAGGAAATTTCGTATTTGGTGTGGCTTAACTGTATTTCAGAAGGTCATCAGACTAACTGTCAGACTGCTTCCCTGAAACATTTTTGTGCTATTGTTTAAAAAAGAAAAACACAATAAAAAACTGAAAACAGGTTGGCGTTAATAAAAATGTCAATGTGGAATTCACACCCTCATCTTGTGTTCTGTTTGAAGCCTCCCAGTGCTGCTGCTGCTGCTGCTGCTTTCAAAGGACCTAAAACCTCTGAGGGAATGGAACAGCCAGGTCTTTCCCAGCCCCAAGGAAAACCTTGTTCTCAGCATCCTCCTCCTCTGCTGTTGGTGCTAGGTCTTAGGGCAGCTGAATGAGCTCTACCACTGATCGTAAGTAGATCTTGTGTAAGCTGAATTAAAGGTGGTAGTCAAGTGCTGAGGAACTAACCAGGACACGGTCTGGAAGGGAAAGGAAAGGGGGGAAAAGTTAATCCTTGTCAATAAGGAAATTTCACAGACTCAGAGAGCTGTAGGGGTTGGAAGGGAACTCCAGAGCTCATTGGGTCCAACCCCCTGCCAGAGCAGGGTCCCCAGGACAGGTCACACAGGTCGGTGTCCAGATGGGGCTGGAATCTTTCCAGAGAAGGAGACTCCACACCCCCTGGGCAGCCTGTCCCAGGGCTCCCTCACCCTCACTGGGGAAAAGTTCTTCCATATATTTGTGTGGAACTCCCTGTGCTCCAGCTTGAGGCCATCGCCCCTTGTCCTGTCCCCACAGACCCTGAAAAGGGGCTGCCCATTTCCCCCTGCATCCCATCCTTCAGATATTGATAAACATTAATCAGGTCTCCCCTTAGTCTTCTTCTCTCCAGGCTGAACAGCCCCAGCTCACTCAGCCTTTCCTCACAGGGAGATGCTCCAGGCCCTTCAGCATCTCTGTCCCTCCTCTGGACTCTCTCCAGGAGATCCCTGTCTGTTTTATCCCAGGGAGCCCAGCACTGGACACAACACTCCAGGAGGGGCCTGACCAGGGCAGAGCAGAGGGGGAGGATCCCCTCCTGTGACCTGCTGCCCACACTCCTCCTGATGCCCCCAGGATCCCATGGGCTCTCTCAGCCCCCAGTGCACACTGCTGGCTCATGGCCACCCTGTCATCTACCAGGACCCCCAGTTCCTTCTCCTCAGAGCTCCTCTCCAGCAGGTCACCCCCAGCCTGTCCTGATTCCCGTGGTTATCCCTTCCCAGGTGCCAGACTCTCCACTTGCTTTTATCAAACCCCATCTGGTCTCTCCCTGCCCACCTCTCCAGCCTGTCCAGGCCTCACTGAATGGCAGTGCAGTGTCCTGCCTGTCAGCCACTCCTCCCAGCTTCTGTTAAACACCTGAAGGTGGGAGATAAGGGAGTTAACCTGAGGGACAATGTGAGGGGCAACAGCATTGTGAAACCAGGAGGCACTGGGACAGGGAAACACCCCAGAAGCAGCTGTGTGTGGAGCTGCCAGAGGTGCAGCGCTCTTGAAGGGTGTCACAGGGCTTGATGTGCCCAGGGCTGGTGTGATACACACTCAGAACCAAGATGGAACCAGGAATTCTGCTTGTCCTGAGTCCCAGCTGTTAACCTGGGCGCGTTTCCCCCCTGTCAGCACTGCAGGGCCAGTGTCATTTCAGAAGAGTAAGCTGGTTTCTCTTCTGCTTCTTGCACATGGACAAAATAGCAGCGCTGTGAGCCCGGCGTGCCTGGTGATGTATGAAACCAGAAGCACTGTGGCTGCAAGTTGAGGTGATCTTGTTTTGACTTTAAACAATGCAAATGACGTGCAGGCGGTTGAAGGAGAGCGACAGAAATAACAGGCTTGTGGTCAGTGAACAAACTGAATGCTCCCAGCAGACTGACTGGGCCTGGCCTCTCCTCTGTGCAGAGGAAGTAGATTTTCATCCCCCGTGAAATTAAAAGTTTGGGATTTGTCCCCTTCACATGGGATTATTTTTGTTTGTTTCGCTGGAGACAAATCGATCCGCAGGAGCTCAGGACAGGAACAGCAGGAGTCAGTGTGGGTGAGGAGAGCCAGGCCAGAGAAGGGCAACCAGGCTGGGGAAGGGGCTGGGGGGCAAATCCTCTGAGGAACAGCTGAGGGAGCTGGGGGTGTTGAGCCTGGAGAAGAGGAGGCTGAGGGGAGACCTTCTCCCCACCTCCCCTGCCCTGCCAGGAGGGTGCAGAGAGGTGGGCGATGGTCTCTGCAGCCAGGGGATGGGGTGAGGGGAATGGGCTCAAGCTGGGCCAGGGCCTGCCTGGTGCACCCTGTCAGATCAGACCCTGGGGAAAAGATCTTCCCCAAAAGGGTTCTCAGGGAACCAGGGAGGGGCTGAGTCACCCCTTGGGATGGGTTTACCAGCCGGGCAGACGAGGTGCTCAGGGATGGGGTTAGTGGGGGATGAGTCCAGCTGGACTCAATGGTCTCAAAGGGCTTTTCCAGCCCAGGGATCCCGTGGGTCTGAGGGCAGGATCCCCACTGCTGCTTCCTCTGGTGAAAAGCAGTCTCACTCCTCCTCGCTGCCTCCACCCCCCGTCCTGACGCTGCAGAGCAGAGGGGGTTACTGCTGGGGAAGGAGACTGGGACCTGGGGCTGAGCAACACCAGGAAGGGGGATGATGACAGAGGAAATTGAGGTTACAGGGACAGAGCGGTACCCTGGGGCTCAGCAGACCTACATCCCACCCTCACCTGCACCAGGAGAGAAGCAGAAAGGGTTCTGTGTACCTACACCTTGAGCCTGAGGTCTTAAAACGGGGACAGATCCGGATCAGGTTCTTCTGTAAGGTGCTTTGAGCGCTCTGGGTGATGAGGAGTGCCCAAACACAGGCACTGGCAGGTTCAGGGCAGTCACAGCAAGGAAGAAGGGGCTGAAAAGTGTCCAGACAGGGGGCTGTGGATTCTGTTTGTCCTGCGGCCATCACCTCGTCACAGGTTTGTACCTGTGTCTGTCTCAGCCACTCCAGCTGGAATAACAGAGCGGGGACCAACGTCTGGACTGCAGAGCTTTGGGATCACTGAGCTGAGGCAGTGAGGGAGAGGAGGATGGGGAGGCAGGGATGGACAGACGGACAGCGAGGTGCTGCTCCCTGGTAAAGCTGTGCCTGTGGCTGTGCTGGGATGGGCAGAGCTGGAAGCTGCTCACCTCACCGACTCATTTAACACCAATTACTCCTCACAGCCTGAGTCAGGGCAGGGACACCTTACTCAGCCCCAAGGAACGGAGCTCTTCACCGTACACCTCTGCCTGCGGATCAACTCAGGGAGCAGCCTTTGGGTTGAAATCCGGTGAAATTCCCTCTCTTGCAGATACTCCCCAGAGGGACAAGACAGCAGCAGAGCAGCTGGGGGCTGCTGCTGGGCTTGGCTGAACGCTGTCCTGCTCCAAACTGCTCCCCCTCTGCCCTCCCCAGCCCTAAGCACGACCCAGGAGCACTCAGGGCTCCCTGTGCAGTTTCACTGGCCCTTACAACCCCCCCACGCTCGTGCTGCTGACTGGGATGACTTTCCTTAGGGGATTGCTCCTAGGGGAAAGCCAGGGGGAGAAAAGGCTGGAAGCATTTTGGCCTCAGTAGCAATGAAAGCCTGATCACCAGGGGTAAAACCAGGATAAATGAGGCTGTGGAGTCAGCTCCCTGGGTAGAGCTGGGGCTGGAGCCGTAACCTTGGGCTGGACGCTCCAGTTTCCTCCTCATTGCCATAAATGGTGTATTTAGGTTCTGCATCAGAGGCTTCTGTCATCTCCTGCTTTCCCAAACCCACTGCAGGAACCCACTGGCTCCAGAGCCGGGGTAACTCGGGGTTATTCAGGCAAGTGGAATGGTTGGAAGAGGAACTGGGGCCCAGGTTCCCCTTCTGAGTCCGGGGAGGCTGCTCGGTACTTCCAGGTTTCTCAGAAAAACCCCACATGAATTCCCAAGGAACGGGAACTCTCTCTGGTTTGTGTATCTCCAGAGGCTGGAGTTGCAGTGGAAACCTCCAAGAATGCTCTTTAGGTGAAGCAGGGGTGAGGTGAGGTCAGGTTTGAGGGGTGAGGACCCAGGAGAAGGTTCTTCACACCCAAAGGACAGGCGCCTCTTGGAGGACGCTGAACGCTGGAGGCTGCGGAATGCTCAGCCTTTCTCCAAGCTGGAATCACAGCCCTGTGTCCCTCTTGTCCTGGGACACCCAAACCTGCCCCCAGGACTCCAGGTGAGGCAGCCCCAGCAGAGCTGGACAATCCCCTCCCTGCGCTGGCTGGGCAGGGGGACACAGGACCCTGCTGTTACCTGCACAGCTCTTTACGATTCGGCACAGAAACTGTTCCAGAGGGAAGAAAAAGGATCTACCAGCGTTTCCCCGACGGGCTGAGCTTGGGACAGACAGAGCAGAGCCCTTGGCAAGGCCAGCTGCTGCTGCGCCCTTCAGCACTCGAGGTGCAGCCTCCCCAGTGCCCAGCGCAGGGGCACAACCCCTGCCCCGGCCCTGGGGCTGACCCCAGCCAGGGGGCCGACCCCAGCCAGGGTGCCGACCCCAACCAGGGTACCGACCCAACCAGGGTACCGACCCCAGCCAGGGTACCGACCCCAGCCAGGGTACCAGGTCCCGTTGCTGGCGCAACCCCCGGTGCCCGGCACCGGTTTGGCTCCGGGCCCCCAGGTAATGGTGCCTTCTGCCGCTGCCTGATTGAGTTACTAATTACCGGCCTCGGGGAGGCGGCTCCGCCCGCCGTTAATTATTCCGCCGCCCCTTCGTTCCGCCCCTCAGCTCCGCCGCTGCCCGGGGACACGGCGGCAGTTCCCGGGGGGTACCGGGGGGAGCCCCGTCGCCCCGGGGGATGGGGGTTGGGGGCGATGGGGGCGCGGGGGGATGCTTTATTGGGGGGATGCTGTGCGGGACGGATCCACACGCCCGTCCAGCCGCTCCCGGGGCCCGCACAGCCCCCGGCTACCGGCACCGGTCACTACGGGGTGTCCGCGGCTCTCCGGGCAGCCCGGTGGAGCCCGTGTCATCACCCCCACCCCCCATCCCCGGTCCGTACGCGGGGTCCGGGCTTCTCCCGGGGCTGCCGCGCTCCGGTCAGGGCCCAGCACGTGGGTTCCCCCCCGCCCTGCCCTGCTCCGGGGGCGGGAGGACGCTGCCCTGGGCCGAAGCGGCTCCGCGATCCACGCGGCGGGGCCGCAGCGCTCCCGGTCCCGGCCCCGGTCCCGGCGCCGCTTCCCGCCCGCCGCGCGGCCCCCACGTGGCCGCCGCCCGCTCGCTCGCGCCCACCGGGGCGCCCTGGCCGGCCCCGCCCAACCGCCGCGCGCCACCCGCCGGCGGAAACCCCGCCTTCCTCTACCGGTTACCCGCCAATAGCCGCGCTCATTACCGCCGCCGCCAATGGGAAGCCGCGCTCCGGAGGACCGGCGACCAATGAGAGAGGTGGCGGCTGGTATCCCTCCGCCGCCCGGCCCGTGCTCGGGGTGTGTGTGCGCGCGCGCCCTCCCTCCCTCCCTCCCTACCTGCTCGCGCGGCCCCTTTTCTCCGTCCGCCGCCCGCAGCAGCCGGAGCCGCCGCCGCCCCCATCCCGGATCCCCTTCCCCCCCCCTTCCCTTCCCGCGTCCGCGGGGCAGGCTCCGTCTTTCGCCCCTTCCTTTCCCCTCCCTCCTTCCCCTGCTCCGGCCCCGGCCCGCCCCGCTCCCCCCCCCCCTTTTCCCCCCCCCCTCCCCCTTTCCTCCCTCCCTCCTCCCTCCCTGCCCGGCGCCGGAGCCGCCACGCCGCCGCCATGGAGCTCATCACCATCCTGGAGAAGACGGTCTCGCCGGGTAGGGCGCGGAGGACTGAGGGGAAAGCGGGAGGGGAGAGAAGGGGGCGGATAGGCCCCGCGGGGCCGGGCCGGGCGGGGCGGGGACCGCGCACCCCTGGGGCGGCCGAGGCGGCGGCCCCGGGCCCGGTAGGGCGTGGGCGGCGGCGGGGAAGGCCGCGGGCGGGAAGCGGGAAGGCGGGTTGGGGGGGGGGGGGGGGGGGGGGCGGCCCGGCCGCGGCGCCTCAGGGCCGGGCGGTTGGGCCCCGCGCGCGGCCGCTGACTGACACCGGCTCCCCCCCCCCTCCTCCCCCCGCCTTTCCCTTTCCCTTCCCCCCGCAGACCGCTCCGAGCTCGAGGCGGCGCAGAAGTTCCTGGAACAGGCGGCCATCGAGAACCTGGTGAGCGCCGCGGGGACGGGGTCGGGCTTGGGGCGGGGGGGTGGGGGTGGCAGGGCCAGGGCCGGACGCTTCCCCTCCCCCCCCCCACCCCACCTTCTCCCGCCCCGCCCGGCCAGGCCGCACCGCACCGCCATGGAGCGCAGCCTACCCTGCCCGCGCCCGGCGCTGCGCCCGACCAATAGCAACGCGTCCTCTGCCTCCGTTGGCCAATAGGAACGCGGCGCCGGCCGAAGGGGCCGCGCCGGCTGCGGGAGCGGCCTCGGGCCATGTGCGGCCGCGGCCATCGCAGCCCCGGGCGCCGCCCGGCCTCAAGGCCCCGGCCCTGGCCCGGCCCCGCGGCCGCTCGGGCTCCCTTCGTCCCCCACCCGGATCGACAAGCGGGCGGTGGCGGCGGGACGGGAGCAGCCGCGCCGGCCCGGGGAAGGGACGGGAATGGGGCTGTGGGGGGCCGGGGGCGGGGTTGGGGATGGCGCTGGGGGGGATGCGGCTTCACCCTGAGCGAAGGGCGGGGGGTCCCGTCGGGGAGCCGGGGCCGGGCTTGTCCCTGTGACCTTCTGATTGGGGGCGGGGGGGAAATATAGGGCAAAAAAAGGGGGGGGGGAAGGAGAAACCCCCCTCCCCCCCCCCCCCCCCCGAGGGAGCTGGTGCCGCCCCGTGCTGCAGCCGGTGACTTCAACTCCCGGGCGGCCAAGGAGGAATTTGTTTCGTTTTCTGCTTAGTCAAGGTGTGGAGCTGCATTTGCTGCACGGCCCAGGGAAGGGAAGGGCTGGGGGCAGGCCTGGGCCCTCCTGGGGGGCTGCTTGTTCTGGTTGGGGAGGAGGTGGGGGGTGTCCCCTCCTGCTGTGCGGGTGGTGATGTCATCACACCCCCGTTAGGGTCACAAAACTGGGCATCCTTCATTTCCCTGAGCA
Source organism: Gallinula chloropus (assembly GCF_964237585.1). Classification (NCBI taxonomy): domain Eukaryota; kingdom Metazoa; phylum Chordata; class Aves; order Gruiformes; family Rallidae; genus Gallinula; species Gallinula chloropus. The sequence goes on along the minus strand of NC_140111.1, from coordinate 2,064,075 downwards.
GTCACATGCGCTGGTCTGTACTGGTGTAAACTGGGAGAGCTGTGGGACCTTTTCCATCGCCCTGTTTTTGGGCGTGCAGAGCATCCCCTCAGAATCAGAGCAGCCTCTGCGCCAGCATCAGTCCCGAGTTGAAGTTCTCTTGAGTCATTAAGTCTCAGCACCCCCTGGTCAGCCTGAAGCTTCCTCGGGCTGTGCTACAAGAAGCATCTTGGGGTGATGTACTCCAGCTGGTCACCACTTGGGCTTTCAGGCTTTAAAAAGAGCCAAGGGTTTCGTTTACACTTGTTCCCCTGGCTGAGGCAGTGAGTGGAGGAGGCAGAGCTTATGCCAGGGCTAAAAACGTGATGCTCTGGTGTGTATTGGCAACGTGGAATGGTCCAGCCTTGGGAACAACCATGAATTGAGCAGCTCCACATAGGCTGTGAGGGCATTTAAGGACTGGGCTTTGCAGGAGAGTGAGGACAAGGGGTGCAGTGCCATTCCCATCCCAGTACACCAAGCACCCAGTGCTGGAAGCCTTTTCCCAGTTAGTAAATGGAGACGCAGCCGTAGAGCAGCAGATTGTTCTTCCTCATTCCCCTCCTCCTCCTCCCCGTAGCTAATTTAGCTCCTTTTCTGAGCTGTTCATTGACACTTCTGTAGGTGTGAGAGCTGAGGTCGTACACATCTGCATGCGCTCTGAGCCTCGACTCTGCAAGGCTCCATGTAACGCTGCTCACTTACACCCAGAGCTGTTCCTACAGCTCCCTCAAAAGACTTGGGGAGGGGCAGTTTAAGAGTGAGAAATCCAAGGATGCTTCTTCACCTTGGAATGTTTAGTACAGTTATTTCTTCTCAGAGGTGGCAGCAGCACTTTCATTGTGTCCTGTGAACTTTTTCATACCAATCCCTCACTTTTAAGCAGAGGAGCTGATAAAACCTGACTAATCTCAATGGCTGGGCTAAGGCTTAGTGGGGTCTGCTGGTGTTTCATCTGTTGCATCCACATTTCTGAGTGTCTCGAGCTGTTTGTGCTCAACACTTGAAGTTGTCCCACATTTTTCTTTCCAAACTCTGCTGGAGGGGACTGAGTAGCCCAACCAAAGCATTTTTGGAAGAGCAACGCTTGGTTGTTGAAGCCCTGGAGTCAGAGATACTGAACTTGCTCCGTGTTTCTTTCCAACATCCAAAAATTAAGCTTGTTTTTTTAAAAAAAGAGGCTGGTTTTGGTGCCCCAAAACCTTTGCTTGTGTCTTCTGTCGGAGAGATGATACAAGAGGGTTATGTATAACCATACAGTCAGTATTTTTCAGGAAAGCTCTGCTCCTGCTTGGAGTGCAGCGGGTTTGAACGTGGGGCAGATGTCTCCTAGAAAGGATTTCCTAGTAGGCAAAATGCTTTGTGGGGCTGGTGGCATGAAAAAGCTTCACTGCTGCATCTTGTGCACAGCAGAAGGCTCTGAAACATGAAGCTGTTGGCTGAGGGGGGGATTCAGCAGAGGGGAATTTCTCTCTGGCTCTCCCCAAAAGCAAGTGGCACAGGTATCAGGTATTTTTACCCACCCTTTCTGGAGGGGGGTTAATTGTCATCGCTGCCCGTGCGCCTTCAGCTGCAGAGGAGGAAGCTTGTGGTCTCACAAACTGATTTATGATGCAGCAGAGGAGCGTCTGATGTCACATTTGAACAATTCCCCTGTTAGATGGTAGTTGGGGTGTTTGCCTCCCAGTGAGGGGAGCAGCAGCAGCCAGGGGCTCATCGCTGTGCTTGCTGCCCATCCAGGAGACACACACCTTGGCATCCCAGCCGAGCGGTTTATTTAAAGGGGTGCTTAGAGCAGGCAGGAGCGTGGAAGGTAACAGCTTCTCCAGTAAGCTAAAACCAAAAGTCAAATCCAGCAGAGTCAATGCCTGCTTAGGTCGCTTCCCAGCAGCTCTGGTGAGGAGCTTAACGCCCCTAATCTGGGGATAGAGCCGCCTCCCCGCAGCCGGGTGGGGAAGGAGCTTCAGCGAGGGGTGGTCTCCTCCTGCTGGGTGTTTGGGGTGGGTTCTTCTTCCCCCTTGTCAGCAGGGAGGGGGGGGCAGGCAGGGTTGCTGAGCCCTCTTCTCTCCCCCCAGCCGACCTTCCTGGTGGAACTGTCCAGAGTGCTGGCAAACCCTGGCAACAGCCAGGTTGCTCGTGTGGCTGCCGGCTTGCAGATCAAGAACTCCCTGACGTCCAAGGACCCTGACATCAAGGCCCAGTACCAGCAGAGATGGCTTGCCATCGACGCCAACGCCCGCAGGGAAGTCAAGAACTATGTAAGTGCCACCACTCTTGGGTTCTCCACCTGTTCTCTCACAGTGATTCATGTCTGATCCCTCCTGTTCCACCTGAGGACTCTTTCCACCCGGCTGCTCCCTTCCGTGAGGCAAGCGCTGTCTTCAGCACTTGTTTTAGTGCCTGTAGCCTGTTTAATCTGTAGAAATACTGGGGTAGAACCCAAAAGAAATGGGTGTGAGGCTGCTGCTGCAAAATGGAACCTGTAAAGTCTTGTGAGGTCAGGAAGTCTGACCTCATAAAGACATGAGGAGCCTCTGAATGGGCATGGCTTCACTGCTGGGTGATCACAACTGGGTTGGTGTTTGCTTGGAGGTTTTTTTATACTGGAACAGCTTCCCTGGCTGTCTTATGACCCATGTTAATGTCCCTGAAGCACCCTTCTCTGAACACACCCATTCACACGATGCCTGGCACAAATGTCCAGGGGGAATGGTGAAATATTCACAAGCTCCCAATAGGAACTGATATTCCCATGTCCTCAGCTGGCCTGAGGACTCCTGTGCTCTTTGATAAGTCAAGCTCAGGACTTGGAGTGACAGAACCGGTGGCTTCAGAGGGAACAAGGGCACACGGGGACGTGTGCTGGGTTGTGCCCCTGGTGCAACAGACCTTATGCTTTCCCTGAGGTTTTCCCCTTAATCCCTACCCAGCCCAGATACGGTTGGGTGAGCGATGGTGATACAACTGTAGCCGTTATTTACCCAGCACCTTGCTGTAGCCCCTTAACAGGAGCTGCTGTAGTGGTGTGTAACCAGTAACAAACCCAGGTTGTTTCTGTTTCCAGCCAAGTACCATTAGAAATACACTGTATAAGTGGATGCATGGAAAATGAAGGCATCTAACTGAAAGGGCTGGAACAAATGCACAGCACTTTGTTTTTCTTTTTAAAAAAGAATCACTTATTGAGGTACAACCCCCAAAAGAAATCATTCTTCTGATGACACTGAACTTGATAGAAAAGTCTGCAGTGCTGCTCAGGTTATTTTGGCATGAGCAGTCCAGTATTTGGAGGGGTGGTGGGAGGTGGGGGAATCTTCAAACCACAGTTTGTTTTGCAATTTGTGCTTTGTAGGAGCCTGGAGGGATTGCTGGGTGAGTCAGTGCTGCTATGGGCAGCTGGTGTTGTGTTTGGGATCAAAGGATGTGGTCACAGGACGTGTCGTCACGCAGCTGTATCGCGCTTCCGGAAAGGGGCAGCCGTGGCCAAGCCCATATCACAGAATCCCAGACTGGGCTGGGTTGGGAGGGACCCCAAGGGTCACAGAGCTCCAACCCCCTGCCACAGGCAGGGACACCAACCTCCAGGCCTGGAGCTACACAAGGTTGCCCAGGGCCCCAGCCAACCTGGCCTTGAACACCCCCAGGGATGGGGCACCCACCCCCTCTCTGGGCAGCCCCTTCCAGCCCCTCACCTCTCTCTCTGGACAAAACTTCCCCCTAATAAATTAGTCCATGGTCGTGGCCTCCTCTGCAGCAGGAGAAAGCAGAACAAGCCAACTGCTTCACTGGGGAAGGGGTGTGCTCCCAGTAACATCCAGCAAAGGCTTTGTTGTCGAGCTGGCGCCCGTCTCCCTTTGGTCCCTGGCATCAAACCCTCACCCAGTTCTCTCACCACTGATCTGTCCCCTGAGCAAACCCCTCACCTCTTGCTCTGTGTCCCTCAGGTCCTGCAGACGTTGGGCACGGAGACGTACCGGCCCAGCTCAGCCTCGCAGTGCGTGGCCGGCATCGCCTGCGCGGAGATCCCCATGAACCAGTGGCCTGAGCTCATTCCCCAGCTGGTCGCCAACGTGACGAATCAGCACAGTACAGAGCACATGAAAGAGTCGACGTTGGAGGCCATTGGATACATCTGCCAGGATATTGTGAGTGGGTTTGAAGTGGGGTTTTGCTGCTGGGCTGGAGGGTTCTCGGTGCTGGGGGAGCGATGGGCAGTGGCGGCGTGAGGACGGTGTTGGGAAGGACTGACCCGCTTTCACAGCACAGATCCAGGTCGCCTTTCGCTGTGAAGTGAAGGTTTCAGTCTGTGTGTGGCTGTGGCCATGTGATGGTGAGGGCTGCTGCTGTCAAACTTGGGCTGGACGTGCCCAACCTGTGAAGAGTGAAGGATGGGGGGTTGATCCTTCTCTGTGTTAGGGAATCTGCCATCATCCTGTATGAGGAGTCCCTTTATTCTTAATCAAGGCATTTTCAATGCCCAGGCAAGAATATGCACCTCTTTGGGGCACCTTGTGCAGAGATTGCATGGTTTTATCAGTGTAGTTTGCAGCACTGTGATGAGTTGCATCAGGTATCTGATCTGAGTTGCTTCCAAACCCCTTCTTGTGCTGCCTGACCTACCACCCATAACCACAACTAGCTGCTGGCTTTCCTGGTGCCACCCAGGGCCCGTGTGGCACATCGCTGGGTGACCCTCAGTGAGGTGGGATAGATGGAGAAGCCTTGTGTTTGGTGTTTCCAGCAGGCTGCAGGGGGGTTGGTTGTGCTGGGAAGGAGGGTTGCTTTGAGGAGGGTCAGTGGAATCAAAGCAGAGACCTGGGGAGGGGAGCACTCCAGGTCGAGCATTGTTCCTTCCAAGCCCACGTGAGACCTGAGTGCCTGTTTGTTGCCTCCTCAGATGGTGTGTGTCGTTGGGTCCTGTGGTTTGTAACCAGGGTCCCTCAGACTTTTGGGTTGTCTCCATCCTGTAGTGACACAGTTTGTGCCTGTAGTTTGGGAGCCTACTGCTGATAAGAGAGTTATTGGGGGATTTTGTGGTCTTAAATGTACCACAAAGGAGAATTAATCTTCAGACTGTGTTCATTGCTTTGTTCCTTAAGCCTGGAGAGCCTGACAGTCACTTGCCCTTGCTGCTGGCCCAGGCAATGCTTTTTTTACCCATTTATCTAAAATACCTTTGCAGCTTGACCAGTAAAAGTATCAGCTGCAGCTACTGGAGTAGACCCCTGCCCAGTATCTAAAGGAACTGGAAAACGGTCAGTGGTTTTGAATTGAGTTGCCTGAAGCTTGTTGACCTCTGATTTGAAAGAGTCAAGTTTATTTAGTGTTTAGGACTTGAATATCTGGAATATTCAAGTGAAATCTCTTCTGCTCCCAAGGCTGTGAAGGTGTAGTGGTGTATGAACTACTTGTGGCTTTAGTTCTGGTGCTACCAGTGAACAAAGAGCTCCTTGGCCTTAGAGTCCTAAAATTTCTGCTTGAGGTATTGGGATCAACCTTTGAGGGTACTTTAAAACACAGAGAAAAGCTGCTCACCTGGCAGGTAACATTATCAACGCTTCTTTTAGGATCCAGAGCAACTTCAGGACAAATCCAATGAGATCCTGACAGCCATCATCCAGGGAATGAGAAAGGAAGAGCCCAGCAACAATGTGAAGCTAGCAGCTACTAACGCACTCCTGAACTCTTTGGAATTCACCAAAGCAAACTTTGACAAAGAGGTGAGGGGGGGAAACAGGAGTAACTCTGGGCCTGAAACATGGGGGCTGAATCCACGGTCTGTGATGAGATATCATGCACCACGCTGAGTTTTGATGGATAAATCTGTTGTGACTGAGACTTGGATTCATTTCTGGAAAAGCCCTGTGTGCTTATTGTAATGCAGAAATAACTGTGGGATTCTGCAGGGGTTCATCAGTGGAAAGGAAGAGGTGCTGAGGGGGGTTTTGGGAGAGGGGGATCATAGAATCCCAGGCTGGGCTGGGTTGGGAGGGACCCCAAGGATCCCAGAGCTCCAACCCCCTGCCACAGGCAGGGACACCAACCTCCAGGCCTGGAGCTACACAAGGTTGTCCAGGGCCCCATCCAACACCCCCAGGGATGGGGCACCCACCCCCTCTCTGGGCAGCCCGTTCCAGGGATAAATTTGAGCTGCCCTTCCAGTTTAGCCTATTCGATGCTCTGCTTCCTAATCAAACTCTCCTCTCTAATGCTGCTGTAAGAGTACCAGCTTGGCTCAGCACTTTCTTTCAAGTGCTGTGGCAGCAAGCCAGGTTTAACTTTGCCTCTGAAAATTGTTGGGGGAGGAAGGCCCCTAAGAGTCTTCAGAACAGTGGCCTCAGAATCAGAGTCTTTTCAGTACAGAGAAATCTATTGAATTTTCTTTTCCTGCTTGGATTAAGTTTATCCTACCAGGGAGAGTATGTGGAAGATGGAATTAATATTGAACCTTCAGCTTAGAAGGTCTTTTAATGAAAGCTTTCCCTTAGCTGTGCGGGGGAGCTGGGTGGGATCAACTAGAGTCTGTCAAAATTTGAGATGGGGGGAGATCCATTCAGACCTTATTTCTGCTGGGCTTCAGTACTGCAGATAACCTGGGCACCAGTTTCTCTGCTGAAATGTGGGAATATCCAGGTACTGCCCATTGAGGGAATTACCTCCTGACTGAACTTTGAGGGTTTTTTTGGAGCAGCTGCTGAAATAGTTCAGGAAACTTCTTTACAGAAGCCTGGAATTGCCAATTTGGGGAAGAAATGACTTTAAAATGCTGTAGTGAATAGTAACCTTTACTATTCCTTGATCTGCAGAAGCTTCCTACTAGTGATTGCACTAGTCTGGGCTCAACACACATCCTCTGTAGGAAGGCTTGCAAAGACTTTAATGCTGTTGTATTACAGTTCTAACATTCTCTTTATTTCTTCCTCTAGTCCGAAAGGCACTTTATTATGCAAGTAGTCTGTGAAGCAACACAGTGTCCAGACACAAGGGTGAGTGGAAATGATACAAAGGGTGGGGGAAAAGAAGTGCCCTGATTTGTGAAGCTGGCTGGAACCTCTAGCATCAAAAACCAGTTGTTAAGTGCTACATGAAACAAGCAGGATTCTGTCAAATCCTCCTTGTAGTTTACCTACTACTGACTTTAAGTGTAAACCATGTGTTGTTAGAGTACTTGTGCATGCCCCAGTCATTGCTGGCTTGTTGCAAAGGACATTGTTCGGTGTATGGAGTGAGCTGAAGGCTGGGTAAGGTTTTCTGAGCACTTGGAGAGGTCACATCTGTGCTGTTCTCTGCTCCTGACAGGTACGAGTGGCTGCCTTACAGAATTTGGTGAAGATAATGTCCCTCTATTACCAGTACATGGAGACATACATGGGCCCTGCGCTCTTTGCTGTGAGTACTCCTGGGTGTAGCTGTCTCATCTGCCTGTACTCCTTTGTCTTAGCCTGAGAGGAGGAGTTTTCCTGCGTTCCCCCTCCATTTTTCCTTCCTCTGGCTGTGCCTGTGTGCTGTGAATCCATTTATCCTAGTGAAAACCAGTGGCAGGGTGTTTCAGACTTGAGACTCCCCAAGCCAGGGGGATGTGGATCGCTTGGCTTGCTCTGCTGATAGCAGATAAACTCCTAAATGAGGATATTGTCCTCAAGAACAGTAACTCTAATGTGGTGTCTGATTTCAGAGGATCTTTCCTCTCAGACCGGTGGGCCAGAAGTTGGGGTGCCTAGTTCAGGAGAAATAACTTGCTAAAAGGTCCCTCTCTGCCTTCCTTTCTCTCCTCTTTCTGAAGATAACTATTGAAGCGATGAAGAGCGACATAGACGAGGTGGCTCTGCAGGGGATAGAGTTCTGGTCCAACGTCTGCGACGAGGAGATGGACCTGGCTATAGAGGCGTCTGAGGTGAGCTGGGGTGCTGAGAAGTGGTGAACAGCGTGGTAATCTGTGTGACACTGCTGAGATTGGGGCTTTGAGCCCAATCTGAGAGCCCTTCCCTTCTCCTGAGTGGATTTAGGAGCCTGTCTGAGCCCCTTGTCTCAGCCTGGAGCTGTGACTGTCACACACCACGTGTCACCGTGATGTGTTGGTGGCAGAAGCTGGGACCTGAGGCTGCATGAAGCCCCCAGGGCTGGTTACCTCAGCATGGTGTGTGGTACCCAGCTCAGCTTTGAGCTGCTGTCCTGGGCACAAGCAGCATCCTACCCAGGGTTAATTTATTCAAGGTAAATACAGAGGCTGTAGCTGAGGCTGTGCAGGAGCTGCTGGTTGGTATTCCCTTTCATAACTCATGGAGTCATTTTCCAGGCTCTGTAGCCTAACACAAAGTCCTTACCATAGCTTGAATATCATCCCTTTTGCTCACTGGGTTAGATGAGGATGTGCTCCCTTTTTTTTAGGTGAGCAAAATGATTTTAACACCAGCCTGGCTGGGAATTGAAGCTACTTGAGATAAAGCTTCTCTGACAGGTTTGAGGAGACTGTGCTGTGACATACACGTGCTAGTTTTCTGCTAAGGGTACGTGACAGCTACCTGATTTCTTCTTGTAGCTCCAGCTGACTGTAAGGTTAACCTAGATGTGTGTTAAGCACATGTGCCAGGCATAATATAATGCCAGAATAATACCAGAAAATGCTTGGTGTGGTGAAGGTTTTGAGCTGTTGCTTTAAGGCAGCATCTCAGATCGTGGAGGTAAATGTGCCACGTTGCAAGGGAAGTATTTCACAGCATCACAAGGTTGGAAAAGACCTTGAAGATCATCGAGTCCAACTGTTCCTGTCATAAGCTTAAACCATATCCCTAAGTACCTGGTCTACCCTTTTTTTAAACACATCCAGAGTTGGTGACTCAACCACTTCCCTGGGCAGCCTGTTCATATTTCTTAAATTATGGGCTGTCTTGAAGGTGTAGAGGAGACTATGCCAAGCAAGACTGGGGTCTGCTGTGAGTGTGAGCTGCTTAGTCCTACCCTGGTGTGGAAGAAGATTGATCCCATGCCACACAATCCATTATTTGTGATTTAAGGATGAAGTTACAGGGTGAAATAGAAGCAGTCTCTGTCCTTCGAACCAGATGGGGCTGGAGATGGATTTGGGGGGGTGGGGTGGTATTCTGTATGCAGATGTTTGTGTAAATTAGCTGTACAGATCAAGAACAGCTTAAAAGTTTGAAGGGCTCTACATTAATCCCATCCATCTTTAAAAGTAGCTAAATATCTGTTTATGCCCAAAAAAAAACCAAGGGTAAAAGGACAGGCAGCAGCATGTAGGTTTGGTTCATGTGCTGAAGACCTTTGGCTGCTCCTGCTTGAGGTCACTTGTTAATTATACATAGCTACAAAGTGAAAATATTTCTGTTTGTGCCATGTGAGGAGGAGATCTGTACGTGTACAGAATGGCAAATCCCACTTGGTTACTGGATATTGACCTGGGATTGGTGTGGGGTGTCCTTGAGGATCCTGCCTGTTATGATAACTTCAGGTTTGTGTTGGGAACGAGCAGAAGGCATGCAGAAGAGAGCTTGTATCTCCTGGAGCTCCTAATCACAGAATAATAGAATGGCATGGGTTGGAAGGATCCCAGAGCTCCAACCCCCTGCCACAGGCAGGGACACCAACCTCCAGGCCTGGAGCTACACAAGGTTGCCCAGGGCCCCATCCAACCTGGCCTTGAACACCCCCAGGGATGGGGCACCCACCCCATCTCTGGGCAGCCTGTTCTAGCCCCTCAGCACTCTCTGTCAAAAACTTCCCCTTAATATCTAATCTAACCCTTCCCTCCTTTAGTTTTAATCCATCCCTCCTTGTCCTGCCATTGTCTACCTTTTTAAAAAGTTAATTGAGATCTCCTGCCTGTATAGTGACTGAGAATCATTCTGGAACCTTCTTTTCTCCAGGCAGCAGAGCAAGGAAGGCCTCCAGAGCACACTAGCAAGTTCTATGCCAAGGGAGCACTACAGTATTTGGTCCCAATTCTAACACAGACATTAACAAAACAGGTGAGTTGGGAATACCCCTGCCCTGCCTCAAAAAATACACCCTGTGGCTGCAGCCAGGCTCTGGGAGCACGATGCTGCTGTGGCATGGAGGAGAAATCAGTGCTGGGCATCACTCCCTTGCTGTGGGTGACTTCTTGATGTGAGAAAGGGGCTTTTAGGTCCCTTCAGGTAGTTTTTAAGGGTGTGGCAGCAGTCCTCGGTCTGTGATGAGACATCATGCACCACTCTGACCAGATGATGCATCGTTCTTTAGGGCTGAGACTGTGAGACTGCGTGCAGCATCTCTTCTTCAGGCTGAATTCTGTTAACACATGCTTGTATTTATGGTTTGTGATGAGGTCTGATGCTTTGCTGTATTCCTGAGGATGTGTTGGTGACATGAAAGCCCCCACCCAGTCCCTGCGTCACTGGAGAGCCGATTTCTGGAATTCTTCAGCTTTTACTTTTTGAACTGTGAAGTCCATGTTTATTTAGTACCTATTAAGCACTTCACAGGGACTTTTTGGGACTGGGTTTCACAGCCTAATCAAAACTAATGGATTCACTTGCTACAGCAGATCTAATTATAAAACAAAACTGTTAATTAAGCCGCACAGGACGGAGTTCATTTGGCTTGTTGCAGCGAACTGGGAAAACTCTTGGTGCTCTCAGCAAACCCAGGGAATCGTTTCCCTGTTTGGTTTGTGTATCTGTCTGCTTGGATGGGGAGAGTTAAATTGGAGGGGGTTCTAAAGTGCTTGTTAAACCAAGGAAAGTTAAAACACAGAGGGGAATCAGAGGAGAATCACAGGTAGAGGGCTTCAAAGGAATTGGGTGAGGGACTGAGCTAACAGTGTGGGGGGGAAGAAGCTATTTAACTGGTATGGGGCCACTCTGCAAGGTGATGGTGTGGATCAAAGGAATGAAATCCAAACCTTGATGAGAGCCAAGCGCTTTGGAAGATGTATGAGGGTCCTGTGGGTGCAGCAGCCTTGTGCCAGGGTGGGAAGGTGCAGGTAATGCAAGGAACTCGGGTTGGTTCTCTGCCAGAGGTGTAGCCAGCGCTTCCAGACCTGACAAACACCAGTAACAAGGCAGCATTACCCCAGTAGATCCAGCAGGATGGCACTGCCTGTGGGCAGTAAGGAATGCTTTCCCCCAGGCTGACCAGGGCTGCTCTTCTCCTAGGATGAAAACGATGACGATGACGACTGGAACCCCTGCAAAGCAGCAGGAGTCTGCCTCATGCTCCTGGCCACCTGCTGTGAAGATGACATTGTTCCTCATGTGCTGCCCTTTATTAAAGAACACATTAAAAACCCAGACTGGCGATACAGAGATGCAGCTGTGATGGCTTTTGGGTGCATTTTGGAAGGACCGGAGCCTAACCAGCTCAAACCACTAGTCATACAGGTAAGATTCCTTGAGAGGCTTGCAGAGCAAAGACTTCCTGGTTTATTTGGAGGAGAACCACCTGCTTTGCACGTTGTTCTTAATCAGAGGAAAACCAAAAAGATATGCCACCTTTTAATTGTTTTAGAGTGATTTGGTAGCCCTGGGGCAGATAGGTTATGTAGAGATGTGCAAGGCTGTAGAATACCTGACTCCAGATGTGTCAGTTCTTAAGTCTTCTCCCCATGGAACTAAATTTCTGGATCCTAAAATCTGAGGACTTGATTTCTAAACCTTGATTTAAACCTTGAGAGGCTCTGCACCGTCCTCTCCTCATTGCTGGCTTGCAGGGAGCACTACAAAGCCAGAAACGGTGGCAAACTCCAATTTCCACTTGTCCCAACTCACCTCTCTCCTCCCTGCAACAATATTCCAGGCAATGCCAACCTTGATAGAACTAATGAAGGACCCCAGCGTTGTGGTGCGGGACACGGCTGCCTGGACCGTGGGCAGGATCTGCGAGATGCTGCCCGAAGCCGCCATCAACGACATTTACCTCGCGCCGCTGCTGCAGTGTCTGATGGAGGGGCTGAGTGCTGAGCCCAGGGTGGCCTCCAACGTCTGCTGGGTAAGGCTGCTCTACTTTTGGGCACGGGATAAGGGTCTGTCCACGAAGGGAACGCAGCTCAGGTTCATGTGTGTGACTACACACACGTATATACACACATAGATACACGTGTGTGTGTGTACTCAGACACCAAAATGGGTTTGAGATGACTCATGGCTTGGTCATCCCAACAGAGCTGCTGTTGGTAAGTTATCTCAAGTCTGCTGTGGCTCTGGTAGGGAAGGGTAAAGGAAGAAAAAACACCCATGTTCACAGAGTGTGGAAGCTGCCCGCAGTTTGAAACCGCTGTGGAATCCCCTGGATCACAAGTGTGAGAGCTGTTTGGAAAGGGCATGTTGGGATTAAGCTGCTGTATTGCAGGCAGCTGGATTGTTGTCTTAAGGGAGAGACAAGATACCCTGCTTTCTGTTACCCAAGCCTGCTTCTGTGCTGCTTCCAGAACTAGATGGAGAAGTGTGAGGGGTTTTTCCCCCCCTTACAGTGCTGCAGTCCCTTGGGGTGGTTTGCAGACTTCAATCCTATCCTTGTCCTGATGTGTGCCTACTGATCTTTCACTCTGAAGAGGATGTGTCCCTTAACTGCCTTTTAAAACTGCTGCTCAAAAAGAATTGATCTCCACATCAGTATTTGCATGTCAAAACAAGTTTTAGAAGCAGAACTTGTTCTTTTAGTATTCCAGAGGTTTGAAGACTTGTAGTCAGCACAGAGGCTTTTCCTTGATCTCTTGATCCTGTGGAAAGTCCATGTAACTGTGGCTTTTGTCTTCTGAAGATGATGACTAGATGTTGTTAGACTGACCTGAAAAAACCAGGAGGCTTTCAGCTCTTCCAATGCCTCTGTGTCTGAGCAGTTACAGTCGCTCTGCAGTGGGGAATTTGAGGGGTCCTGGCTTTGTCTGAACCAGGATTTTAACTTGTGGTGGTGATGCTGGGTGTGGATGTGTTTGTACCCTACAAGGCTCATGCAGTCTGCCTTTATTCTGTTTGATTCTTGACCTGTTGTTGAGGCTGGAGATGCTGTGTGGGTATTTGGCTGCAGTGTGAGTGCTACATGTGTTAACATTACAGGTTAAATCTTCCATGTTTCTGCCACTCTGGCACCAAAGTTTGGTGAGGGGAGTTGTTAATCCTGTGCAGTTTTGGGGGTTTTGGGTGGGGGCTTCTTTTGCTAGAAAGAAAACCTGTTGGGATGTGTGTTTCTGCCCTCGTGCAGGTAACCTCATTTGAGTAACAGCCACGGTGGTTCTGTGTTTCAGGCCTTCTCTAGTCTTGCTGAAGCTGCCTATGAAGCTGCAGATGTAGCTGATGATCAGGAAGAACCAGCAACCTACTGCTTATCCTCTTCATTTGAGCTAATAGTTCAGAAGCTTCTGGAGACTGCAGATAGGTAACGCTGAACCCGCTCTGCGATGATGCTTTTCTTTGTCTCTTTATTTATCACTTCGGGCTGTCAGTTCTCTTTCTCTTGCAGCTTAGATCTGAACGGTGCTTTATCAGAACCAGGCTTTTCTTGGTATCCCATGGAATACAGAATTCTAATCCCCAGGAAGAAAGCTCTTCACACAGAATAATTTCTCAGTGTTTTGTCTGTATCTGCTCTTAGTAAGTCTGGGGTTCCCTCCGAGAGCAGCTCCCCTTTCATGTTTTACTTTCAAGTCTCTGAGCACAGTTTAAGACTCTCTGTACCATAGTCATGAGGCACTTCAAGGTTGGCTATGAGACCCCTGAATAACCAGGATCACAGCAAGATGGATTTAGGAATCTGTGTGTATCATGCACGTTGTGCTGTGAGTGTTCTGTGCGGGTTGTCACAGCGTTAGAGCCGGTTGCGTTAGCACCAGGTGCTCCCAGAAGAGCTGAGGACCTAGTTAGGCTCCATGCTGTCCTTTTCCCAACTAAGCTGGAATATAAATAGATGAGGCAAAATATTTTCCTGTTCCCCTAGTTCTGCAGATGCAGAAATAAGGGTAATGCTGAAGTCAGCTTCTGCCTTGAAGGTCGCATAAATCTCGACAGCTCAGAGTTCAATCCCTGGGCGGTTCAGTCGCTGGCTGAAACCTTTTGCTGCAGGACAACGACTCCTTAAACTGTGTCCCTGTCTGAACAGCTCAGAGTCACAGAATTGTAGGGGTTGGAAGGGACCTCCAGAGCCCAGGGGCTCCAACCCCCTGCCAAAGCAGCTCCCTAGGACAGGTCACACAGGTTGGTGTCCAGATGGGGTTGGAATCTGTGCAGAGATGGAGACTCCACACCCCCTGGGCAGCCTGTCCCAGGGCTCCCTCACACTCACTGTGAGAAAAGTCTAAACTCTTCCTGTCTGATTTACATCCTACCATAAGCAGAGTGTGTAGCTGAAGGCTCTGAAGCCCATCAGTGGTCTCTGCTGTCCTTATTTCAAATTTAACACCCTCACTGAGGTCTGGGAGGGATGTTGGAGGTAGTAACATACTTGTGCTGCTCACCCCTTGAGCCCACCTCTTTCCAGGCTGGAACCTGTGGGTTTGAGGCTTTTTCTCTCCCTGTACTTGCTGCCAGTGACTGAAGATTTTGGAAGCCATTATTAATAGTGAACAGAGTGTGATGGTGGAGGGGATGTTCCTAAAGTGGCTTCACAAATTTCATTTACTTTCAAGTACTGGAATACAGGGATGCAAGTGCTTCTGCTTGTCACAGCATGAAAATTGAGCTGTTACTGATTTACTAAAAAAAAAGTCTTGTTTCTAAGCAAGCCTGAGCACTGGGAGCTGCAAATACATTCCTTCTGTTCCAGGCCTGATGGACACCAGAATAACTTGAGGAGTTCTGCGTATGAGTCTCTGATGGAAATAGTGAAAAACAGTGCCAAGGACTGTTACCCTGCTGTCCAAAAGACAACCCTGGTCATCATGGAACGACTTCAGCAAGTGCTGCAGATGGAGGTAGGGTGAGCCAGGGTTTGGCACCCTCATTAGGGTGAGGGGGGGTGAGGAAACCCCCCTTGTGCTGTGGCTGCATCTCATGTAGAGAAATCGAGGTTTGTTGCTCATTGTATGTACAGTGGTATCATGGGGTTAGTTTTTATATGGATGGGTAGATATATAGATAGATAGACATCTACAGACAGGTAGATACAGCACCTCTTGTCTTAAATTTGGAGGAACAGGTACTTAAAATCAAATCCCTGGGGCTCGTGGTGCTGTTGAAATGCACTGGGGCTGCAATGGGGCTCTTCACACTTGGGCTTCTCTTCTTTTCCAGTCCCACATCCAGAGCACTTCTGACAGAATCCAGTTCAATGACCTCCAGTCTCTTCTTTGTGCTACTCTACAGGTAAGTTCCCATCTCCTGTGCTGGTGGCTTTGGGAGAAGGGGTGTTGTTAGAGACATCTCTGCTCCCCCCACCCCACCCTGAGGGTGCAGACTTGGTCCCGTTGATGAGCTTTTAATTGAGGAAATTGGATCTTGTGCCCCAGCTGACGTGTGGGAGGTGACACAAGGTTCAGAAGGCTTCAGTAGAGTTACAACTTGTAAAATTCAGGGCAGTGTGAATAAAGAACACTGTATGCAGCCTGCTGAAGGTTGTCTGTGTGCCTTCAGATGGGCTCTTCTGCTGGCTACGGGCAGAACAATCGCTTTGGTTGGCACAGACAAAAAAACTCCATAAGGGCTCTAATTCGTTCATCTGCCTCTTGTGGTTGGTGTTCTTATTTAAAATGGCACTAATTAAAATGCACTGAGTGTCCTTGAAATTAAACATCTGGTAATGAACCAGCCCGCGTGACTCGGAGTACGAGTGTGTTGCAGCTCCTTGTGTGCTCCTACCAAGTTCCACTGCAAACAGCCCCTTCTTTTTCCCCAGAAGGAGAGACAAATAACCAACCCTGCTCAGGAGATGGATCCAACTGGCCTCTGGGATAGGTGGTGGTTGATCCTGAACCTGTCCTGTTGGTGGTGTTGGTACAGTGCTGTTGTGCCTGGTTAATTAACCCATTCCAAGGTGCTGCTGCTGCTTTCAGACCTCAAGATGTGGATTCAGCATCAGCACAGCTCTGCAGCTCTGAGGGGAGAGGAGCATCCTCTTTAGGGTATAGCAGGACTCTGATCTGAAATACAAGCCAAGCACCTCACCTCAGATGTATTCCTTCCTTGAGTGGTGCTGCCTGTTCCCTGCAGTTTAATTCCACTCCTGTTAGCCCAGGAAAGGGGGAGGGTGGCTTTTTCTCTCCCACAATAACACCCTGCTTTAGCTTCCTGCTCTCTTAAGCGAGGTTAGGAGGTCTCCTGGGTGTTGTCTCCAGGTTGTTCTGAGAAATGACTAACTCATCCTCCTTGTTGAGAACCCCACAGCATCATACCTTCACTCTCCTGGTTTTTTAGGGTAATTTTGTCAGATACTGGGTGGATGGGAATAATCTGTCCTTAGTGTTGGCTTCCAACAGGGAGGCTTTCCTATTGAGGAGCTCTCCCTTTGGCTCACTGTGGTCACCAATCTCTTCCAGGACACCTCTGCCTGTGGGAAGGGCAGTTCAGGTGGAATTAAACCTCTGGATTTAACTTGTGAACATGTGCTGCTTTGTTACCACAAAATCAGAACCTGAAGTACTTCTGGTAGTTGCAGGGATGCTTAAAGACCCTGAATAAAAATCAGCAGGGTTGTTTTTCAGCATTACATAGCCAAACATACCCACTTCATTCCATCCTTCTTCCTCTTCTGCTGGAAATATTGTTGTGAACATTCAGCAGAGGGGAAAAATCGTTTGTTAATATTTAAATGGAAGGAGAAGATCGAGCCTGGGTATTTAAACACAGTCAGTCTCTTTGGAGTGACTCAGTTAGAGGAATCAGACCTGCAATAATGGTTTCCCTGGGCACAGTAGGGAGCCAGCCTTTCCCTTTTGCATAGGAAGTGCAAGGTTAGCTTAAATAAGGACTCATCAAAGCTGTGTTCTGCAGTTCCTGTGCTGAAAGTGATGGTCAGAGCTGTACCAGTCAGAGCAGAGAGCTCAGGTATCTACCTGGGAGGGGGGGATGTTTCCCAGCCCTCACACTCATTGTCCTGTGCTGGATAACATGGAGCACACATCTGCTTACCAGAGTGTATGGCAGGCAGAGATCCAGAAAGGAGTTCTGGTGCTACCCATGTCCCTGTAAACCTGTTCTGCACTGGTTGTGTGTTCATTCATTCCCCTCTCCTCCTGGCTAGGAGAGGTTTGGCTGCAGTTAGCCATAATGATACCCTTATGCCATGTTTCTGAGGTTTAATTGTGGGGTTTGGAAGCAGAGCTTCCAGGCAGCACATGCTTGGCAGTGAGGGGTGGCTGTCACACTCCTGTGAGAGAAAAGGCCTTGCTTTATTTTTTAAATAGAACCAAATTTGGGCTGGTCACGTTTTCAATGCCAGCTTACACATGCAAAGCCTGGAGAATAGCCTGTGCAGCAGGAAAGGTAAATTCAGCTTGTTCTGTAGCTGGAAAATTGATTGCAGGGACAATGAATGGGACTTTGAGCTTGCACTGACAAAGCATATTTCTGCAGCAGCGAGAGTTCAGGCAGCAGCTTCCTTTCCAGCAGCCCAGCGAGCGTTCAGAGCCATGAAGGCATCACCCAGCCTCCTGGTCATGGAATCAAACAGCCTCTTGCTCTGTTCCCACCCAGAACGTCCTGCGGAAGGTCCAGCACCAGGATGCTCTGCAGATCTCTGACGTGGTGATGGCATCTCTGCTGAGGATGTTCCAGAGCACGGCGGGCTCGGGGGGCGTGCAGGAGGACGCCCTGATGGCAGTCAGCACCCTGCTGGAAGGTCAGTGTTGGTGGTGCAGAGTGAGGTTGTGGTTTTAAGGGGGGGGAAGGTGAAGCTGGGACAGAACTGGTTTGTTTCCTTCTCTTTTTGAATGTATGACCTAAAAAAAACCCACCCACCCCATTAGTTCCTGGTTGTGCTTGAGGTGTGGTTTTGACCACACATCTCGCCGCATCGGTGTGTGAAGCGCTGAGACCGGCTGGTTACACCAGACTCTGAATGAGCAGCTGCTCTTCCCTTAACCCAGCTGCAGTGCACGTTCTGCCTGGAAGAAAACCCACCCTGGTGCTACTTCTGTGCCCAGAACTGGGAAACAGGGCTCTTCATCCCACTGTGGGACAAGTTTAATAGGTCGTTAAGTGGTAATTTGGACGTGATGCTGCCTGTGGCCCTTGACTGTCTTGTGTTGGTGGTGGAGGATTTGAGGAGTTGTTCTTGTTTAAAAGAAATCATGGTGGCAAAGGAATGGGGTGGAGTGGGTGAAGGGAAATACAGCTTGGGCTGTGGTATTCCAGGCAGCTTGAGCTTCGGGGCCCAGGTTTAGAAGCTGGTGGCTCTGGGAACACGCTCTGTGGCCACGTGCTACACCTGGGTGGGAAGGTTGAAAAGTCTTTGTGTAACATCATCCACAATAAAAGCCACATGTGATTTGGGAATGGGTCTTCAGGGTGATGGGGCTGTAAGGAGGCTCCTATGAGTCTTCTGAGGCTGTTACCCTGGCCAGCCTGCTGAGGCTCTGCAGGTGATGGGACCTGTTTCTGGTAGAAGGTGTCCCATGCACCTGTAAGTGCAGCGGAGTTCGTTTTGGAGTAGCCCCTTCTGCCTCCAGTGTGTTTTGGAGAGCAGGCCCTTGGTGGCATCCCCCTGGGGAAGCTGGGAGGGGAAGGAGAATGCTGAGTGGGATTGCTGGAAGCTCACCAGCGAGCTGTGAAAAGGTGTAGAGTTCTCTGCTGTCATGAAGCTGTGGGACAGTGCTGAGCTCTGGCAGCAGCCTGCTGCCAAATCCCACTCCCTTGGATGGCCCTGCTCAGCCAGGGGAATCTCCACATCCCTTCTGATGGCAGGAGGGGACTGTGTGTCTGTCTGTCCACAAAGCAGCGAGGGTTTTGAGTCGCAGTTTAGTCTGTGGGCACAGGTCTCCCTGGTGCTGGGGTTTCATGTGAGAATCAATTTGTTGTGCTTCTGCTTCAGGTTCTGGTTCTGACTGGGATGTAAGGGTGGGTGGGTTTCTCTTTTGTTGACCCTCTGTATGTTGGGATTTCTCTTTCTAACTCAAATATTTTCCCTGTGCAGTCTTAGGTGGCGAGTTTCTGAAGTACATGGATGCCTTCAAACCCTTCCTTGGCATTGGGCTGAAGAACTACGCTGAGTACCAGGTAGAGGTTGAACCAGGCAGCTCTCTGCTCGTGACCAAACTCTCCTCAGCTCACAGACACTGAGTTTGGCGGGTGTGCAGCCGTAAAATAGGAGCCCCACAGGCTCTCCTCTAATCCCTGGCTGCACACACGAATTTGGCCTCTCTGGTTTAACCCTGCAGAAGGCCTTCACTGCCTTGACACCTCTGTTTTCACAGTGGCCATGTATTTGTTGCCTTTGAGGAAAGAGGTGGGTACAGGCTGTGAATCGCCTGTCATGTCACGGTACCAGCCATGGGATGGATGTTTAGAGCACCCAGCTGCTGAATTTGGGAGCCTGAGCACCCATTGCTTTGGCATCTGCATCCCCTGCCCTTGGTTAAGCTCTCTGAGCTCTTCACATCTTTGTGATAGAAACAGTTAAGGAAGCAGGGATGCACACTGGCTGCTCCCTGGGCATTGTTACTCTCGAGGGTCGTTACTCTTGGGCAGTTCAAAGGCTGCAGACTCACCACCACCGAGCACATCGATAAGCTGAAGCCCTACGGATGGGGCTTGGAAGACTGACTCACTGATGGGTGTCTGTCTTGCCCTTCTGTTTGCAGGTTTGTCTGGCTGCAGTGGGCCTGGTGGGTGACTTGTGCAGAGTCCTGCAATCCAACATCCTGCCTTTCTGTGATGAGGTTATGCAGCTGCTCCTGGAGAACTTGGGGGTGAGTGTTTACCTTCTCATTAGCCAGTTAGTAACAGTTGGCTTGCACGCTGAGAAGAAAGTGGGAGGTGGGAGAAGCAGAAGTGTTAGGCATGCTCTGAAGATCTCGTGTTTGACAACTATCTTGCTTACTATTTAAAGGGAATCCAAATTTATTGGGGGTAAGGGATTGTGCTTCAAGGAAATGACTTGATTTATTAGCTCCTCCCCTTTGGAGAGAAGCAGGACTGTGTGTAATGCTGTGGAAATCTCTTCCAGAATGAAAATGTCCATAGGTCTGTGAAGCCCCAGATCCTCTCAGTGTTTGGTGATATCGCCCTTGCCATCGGAGGGGAGTTTAAGAAGTACCTGGATGTGGTGCTGAACACCCTCCAGCAAGCATCCCAGGCACAGGTTGACAAGGTAAGCTGACTGTGCTCACTCCAGTGCCTTCATTAAAATCCTAACCACGTACAGGCTGCCCAGGGGGTGTGGAGTCTCCATCTCTGGAGATATTCCAGCCCTGTCTGGACACCGACCTGTGTGTCCTGGGGAGCTGCTTTGGCAGGGGGTTGGACCCCATGAGCTCTGGAGGTCCCTTCCAGCCCCTGTGATTCTGTGATCCCTCATGGGGGCTGCTGCTGAGATCTGCTTTCCCCTTACCTTTTCCAGTCTGACTATGACATGGTGGATTACCTGAATGAATTGAGGGAGGGCTGCCTGGAAGCTTACACTGGCATCATCCAGGGATTGAAGGGAGACCAAGAAAACGTGCACCGTGAGTACTCTGTCCTGCTGTGGTCTTTCTGTGCCTGAAATGACAACAGGGTGGGGGAAGAATTCTGCTTGGAGAAGCTGTTTCATGGTTGTGGTCCACATCCATGGGCATATCCTTCATTAGCCTCTGTGTTGGAGCAAATGCTTTGCCTCCATGAGCTGGGTTGGGTTCAGAGCCCTTCCTCTGGCAGTTTCTCCCCTCCCTCTCTCCAGGAGCTCTTCTGGGGCCGGATTCTGGCTGTTTGGGGTTGTACAAAATCCCTTTTAAAGGGGCAGACTATTAAACACAAACTCAGTTTCACCCTGCTGTAATAAAACTGGTTGATTTGGGGTTGTTTTCTCTTTCCAGCTGATGTGATGCTGGTGCAGCCCAGAGTAGAATTTATTCTGTCTTACATTGACCACATTGCTGGAGATGAGGATCACACCGATGGAGTGGTGGCATGTGCTGCAGGACTGATAGGGTAAGCAGCCCTGGCCTACTTCAGCTGATGTTAGGTAGATAGAAACCTTTGTGCAGCAGCTTTAATCCTCAAAGCTGTTTTTTTAGGACTGACTTGGGGTATTTTAACATCAGTTCTGGGCTCTTACAGCCCAGCGTTGGCTGTTTGACCCAAGGTGTGTGGTGGTTACATGGGGGGTGCCCTTTGACAGGAGGAAAACCAGTGGAAACTGGGTGTGTGCAACAGAAATTCCAGATCTGGGATAATTTTTTTCCCCTCCCAAGGATGACCTGGGTTTAAAACCCAAAGACCCCACACCCTCAATCCCCTGGGTACTGAGAAACTCGGGTCAGAGGGGGGTTAAATATCGGAATTATGGAGAGCTGATGGAAACATTGGGGAGATCCATCTTTGGCCAGGAGGTTGAATGTCTCCAGTTTAGTCACAGCTTCAGAAAACTGTTGGGCTCTCCTGCTGAAATTAGTGACCATATGCAGCGTTTTACAAAGGACATTAGCTGTGAGTCAGACTGCTTTTTCGCTAGCGAGAGCCGAGCGGTGCTGGCACATCTGCTTGTGGTGCTCAGCCTCACAGCCTCTCCCTCCTTCCTTCTCCAGAGATTTGTGTACAGCCTTTGGAAAAGATGTACTGAAATTAGTAGAAGCTAGACCCATGATACACGAACTGCTAACTGAAGGGAGGAGATCCAAGACGAACAAAACAAAAACCCTCGCTACCTGGGCGACTAAAGAACTGAGAAAACTGAAGAATCAAGCTTGGTAAGGGATTTACACCCACCTCCTTTCCATGTTGTGTAATTGTGAAATTGGCTAAACTCCTGAGGCTGAGAGAGAAGCTTTCGCAGAAGCCTTGTTCTGGAGAAGAAGGTGGCTTGGTGTTGAGTGTTCTGTAAACAAGCCCCATCTGTGGTCTTGTCTATCAGAAGCAATACAGACCCAGAAATGCTGTGGAACGTTGGCTTTAGAGGATGGAGGCTCCAGGGCTTCTCTTGCTATGGGGGGAACGTGGTGCCCTTGCTCCCTGGGGATGTGCTTCTCATGTGACTCCTCAGCCCTGCTTGTTGCTCGGGCAGCGTCTCCAGATGATGCTGTGGTTTAGCTTTAGGGGAGTCGTGTGAGGAGCAGGGATTTGGACTCGATTCTTCAGGGTCCTCTCTTAATTCTGTGTAATCTCTTGTGATCATGGAGAGGAGCATGATGTCACGGTGAGGGTCACAGAGCCCTGGGACAGGCTGCCCAGGGGGTGTGGAGTCTCCTTCTCTGGAGAGATTCCAGCCCCATCTGGACACTGACCTGTGCGACCTGTCCCAGGGAGCTGCTTTGGCAGGGGGTTGGACTCAGTGAGCTCTGGAGGTCCCTTCCAACCCCTGTGATTCTGTGATGTTTTATCAGCATTTGGGAGGATAAATCTGTTATGGCTCTGTCACCCCACCTCTGGAAGCTCCTTGGGGATCCCTGTTATTCTCTCTTAGCCAGTATTTCCCACTTCCCATACTCGGGAGGCGAAAGCAGTGGGGGTCTTCTGGTTACCACCTTATTGTTTTGAAACCCTCCCTTTTCTCCTTACAGATCTGTTACCATTGGGATGACACCTGAGAAACCCCCACTGGAAAAATCTCCAATCTCTTGAGGAAAAAAAAAAACAAACAAAAAATAACAAAACCCAGAAGCGAGGAGTGTGCACGGATGCTGAATGTTTGGGAATGAGAGAGGATGAGTGAGTGAGGCTTGAAACACACCACATTGAAAATCCCACCACAACAGCAGCAGCAGCAGCAGCGCTGTTGAGCGAAGCTGAGCACTGACTTGCCTAGAAAACCTGGAGTTGGATGTCTTCAGGAAGGAGAAACGACCTGATTCCTGTCTGAGTAACGAGCGAGTCTCTTCTCCCGACAGACCAGGACTAACTTCTCTGTCGTGGCTGGTCCAGAAGGGGAAAAAAAAACCCAAACCAACCCAGCCAGTTTGGAGGAGAGGAAAACTGGGTTCAACTGTGGTGCTCTTTTTGTGTCTGAGGTCTGGCTTTGGCGGATGGAGAGAGAGAGAGAGAGAGAGAAACACGGAGCTTTGGGTCTCCGGCCGCCTGCTGTAAAACCTTCGCCGCACGATGATGCTGTGGGTGCCTGGGGTAGCGAACGGAAGGAGAGCGGGGAGGGGGTGAAGGATTTTCAGTCTTAGGAGTGAGTGTGTGTGAATGAGGCGGTATCCACATTCTCAACTTCAAGTCATTGCAGTTTATCTTTTTTTTTTTTTCCCAAAAAGAAAAAAAAAAATTAAAAAAAGATTAAAAAAAAAGAAGAAAAAAAAACACTTAAAGGGTATAGCTGTTGCATTTCATAAACTAACCGAGGTTCAGTCTACTGATGCAGCTTGAGAGGGGAAAGAGGAAGAGGAAAAAAAAAAAAGAAAAAAAGAAAAAAAAAGAGAAAAAAAACAAAAGGAAAGTCGCTCTTTAGGGCTTTTTATTTTAGGGAAACACTGACGAATGTTCAGAGCTCCCGTTCTGAGTGACGCTTTTCATGATCTCGGTTCATCGAAGCGCCTTTCCTTCCTTCCTTAATATTGTTCAACTGTGAATGTAGAAATGGGGGAAAAAAAAAACCACAAAGGAATAGAAAGAAAATAGAAATAAATTGTCAAATGAAATTTCAGGCTTAAAAAATGAGGAGGAAAAAAAAATCACAGAATTCCAAACTTTTTAAGTGCTCCAAATTTGGCAGCGAGAACGCAAAGGGAAAGATCTCTCCTGACTTGTACTGTAGCAACCCCAACACCCACCAAAATTGTGCCAAAGAGTTGAAAACAAACAAAACAAAACAAAAAAACCTTAACAAAAATAAAACTTCAGGTAATATTTTGGAATTGCAAAATGAGGAAGAAATTCAATGTGCAACCGGAATCTGATAAAAATGCCATTTGGAAACTGCTTCGGCCTTTTGTGCTCTTTTGTTTTGATCAGGTTTAATGTGGTATTTGGTCTCTTGCTGCACTTCAAAAAAAAAAAAAAACCAACAAAAACAAAAAAAACCAGTCAAAAACCAACAAAAAAAAAAAGAAGGAACAAAGAAATTTATATAAAATATATATATACTGACTTGAGCTTACACAAGACGGCACTTGTAAAAGGTTATATTTTTCCACTGCAGTTGAAGATTAATAAAATGGTGTCAAACATTCCCCAATACTTCCTTTTTGTATTCTTGGTCTTTCCAGTTAAAAGGGGAACCCATTAATGATGATTTTTAGTAGTAATATTAATGAATTCTTTCTTTTTTTCTCCCCTCCCCCCCAGCAGTGGTAACAGTCTGATGGGCAACTGGGCAGCGAAGTGGCTGTTTTATCACTTCCCACCCCCTTCTTGTTTCCCAGGAAGGATCAGTAATCTTTTGTTTTCCCCTTCCAGGAGCCTTTTTGTATTGATGAATTAATCCTTTTTCTTGTCCCAGATCGTCAGCAATAAGCCAAGAAAATCCAAAAAAAAGAAGTGATAAATGGAAGATTCAGGATTTTGAGCCCAGTTTTTCATTTCACTTTGACTCCTGCAGCTGCGATGGCACCAGCGTCCGGAGCCGCAGTCTCACCTGGGCATTTCCCAAGCTGCTCGTGGGAGGGAGAGTAGGGAAACCTTAGCCAGTATTGTTGTGGTTTTTTTTCCTTATTATTATTAATTTTCTTTATTTTTTTTCGTTGTCCTGAGAAGCAGGTGAGGTTCTGCTTCATTCCCCACCCCCCTCAACTTCCTTTCCCCTCTCTGATCCTGGGATGGAATCCGCTTCCCTCGCCCGTCTGCACTGCAGCATCCACGATCGCTCTTGTACAGGGTATCAGATATGTGCCTTTCAGTGCTGGGTTCAGATTGCAGTCGAAGTGCCGACTTTGAACCAGTCTACAAACAGAAAAAATGAATAATAATAATAATTAAAAAAAAAAAAAACCTTAAAAAAAAAAAGCATAAAACCACAAACCAAACCCAGGAGTTTTAGAAGAGAAACTCCAGGAGCTGGGAGAGCCGTCGGCTCCGGAGCGCGGCCGAGGGGTCACGTTTCTAGTAATGCCTTTTTTTTCTTTTTAGTTCTGTTTTCTCGAGGTGGAGGGGGAGGAGGAAAAGGGGTGGGGGTGGGAATTTCCTTAAAAAAAAAAAATCCACAAAAAGAATGGAGAAAAAAAAAAGGCAAAAAAAAAAAGCAAAAAAAAAAAGCCATTCCTGAAGTTGGGGAGGGGGCGTGGAGGGAAGAAATCTGATCATTCCTCAGTGCTACCTGTTTCTGTCCTGTGTGGCTGTTCAGCTGTAGACAGCAGGAGAATAAAGTACACTGAGACAGTAGTGGAAACAAAACCTTGTGTCTGGCCTGTTTGTTTTGGGGCTTTTCCTTGGGGTTTTGGTTCAAGGGTTTGCTGAAGTATTCCCAGGAGCCGGTTGGAGTCCCCCTGCTGTCTCTGACCCCTTAATCCTGTTACTGTTCCAAGGGTGAGGGCTCTACCCATTTTTATACCTAAAGGAATAAAATGCAAGCTGGATTTGCTGATTAGTGACTGTAATTAATGAACTGAATCCTTTTATTTAGGTATTTTTTCCTTTTCCTGCTGCTGTGGGTCGTTCCATTTCCTTCCAACCCAACCCCTCAGTGCTGGGAGGGTGGGAAATGATTCTCAAACTGCCCATCAATCCTCCCCCTGCCCTGAGTTCCTCCAGGAACCCCCTTCTCAGTCACACCCAGCGAAGGAACCGGCGCTTTGATGCTCCTCTCCCTCCTGTCACCACCGTGATGCTCCACCAGTGCCGCTCCAGTGCCATCCCCACAAGCTCGGGAAGGACCCGATGACTGAGCGCCACGGTAAGACCGCTCTATTTACCTTCCAAATTAAACACCCCAATCCCTCCACCCCCCTAAAACCCAAACCCCAACCCCACTGCCAGCCACTTTATTTGTGTTTCCTTTGCTTTTTTAACTTCTTCCTCTTTATTTTCTCCCCGGCTCCGTTTCCCCAGCGCCCGCCGCCTCTCCTCCTGCCAGCAATCTTCCCCCGCCGCGGTGGCTCGGAGAGACTGTGTGGGTTGTGAGCTCAATGAGTGACGAGCACCCGTTTCCTCTTTGGGGGAGCTGGAGGTGACAGCAGTGTGTCATCAGCCATATGTGCCGCTCCGGGGACAGCAGGGCCCTACGTACCTTCTTGCTGGGAGCAGGAGCTCAGGCTCCTTTCCCTGGTGGTGGTGATGGTGGTGGTGGGGGGAGCGGGGTTTGCTGGTGATGGGGTGGTTTGAGGTGAGCAGGCTGATGTGCTGAGCTTCCCCTGGGATGGCAGCGTCCCTATGGAGAGAGGAGAAAACCTCATTTTCCCACAGCCTTGGCTGGATAAACCAGCTGATGACTCAGTTTCCCAGTCTCGGAGGTGATGCTGCAGCCTCGGCACCGCTCGCGGTCGCTGTCTGGCACTGCCAGCACTGGCTGTTTCCCAGCCGAGGGGGTGGCACAGTGATGGGATGAGGATTGTTGGGTCAGTGTGGTCCTTGGGCTGGTGTCACCGCTCTGGAATGAACCTTCCCAGCCCAGGGGATGTTAATTTTAGTTATGGACCCATGTCAGGGTGCTGGCTGGGAGCAGAGCGGGCGTGTTTGCGAGTGAATCGGCTGTGGGGCAGTGCCAGGGGGAACCCCACTTTCCTGGGATGGGGAGAAACCACCCTCACACCCCTTTCCCACTGTGAAACCAGCTGCTGGGACATGGGGCTCTCCTGCTGCCACCCTAACACCGGGGAGTTGGGCGTCCATTCACCCTGTGCTCAGCCAGGAGCTGGATGTGCCAGGTGGGTGCTGAGCCAGGCTGGGGGGCTCCAGTGTAGGGACATGGAGGGTTTTACACTCTCCAGTCACAGGTTATCCCCTGGATCCTGTTCTTCTGCTGCTCCTGGGGCCGGACTCTGGCACGAGGGTCACATGAGGACTCGCAGCTTTTCACCTGCATCCTGCTGGGCACCAGCTCCATCCCCCCAGCGAGCTCCATCCCCCCAGCGAGCTCCATCCCCCCAGCGAGCTCCATCCCCGCTGCTCTCCGGTGCCGGTTTGTACATCCTCAGGTGCAGCTGCCCCCACGTCCTGTGCTCAGAGCCGCAGCCATGGGTGAGCCACGAGCGGGATGCGCCGATCCCAGTTGGAATTCCCACCGGGTGCCGATGCCAGCACCGGGCTGGGAAGGTCACCGTGGCCTTTGTGCTGGATGCACAGGGATGAGCACCTTGGCAGGGATGCTCAGACACTCCCAGGGAGCCCCCAATGGCTCCAGCCTACCCAGAAATCCCTTGTGTGGGTGGGGCATGAGTTCCACACTGACTTTCCAGAGCCACTGGGCTGCTCTTCCCAGCTCTTCCCAGTTCCACAGCTGGGC
Organism: Gallinula chloropus; assembly: GCF_964237585.1. Taxonomy (NCBI): domain Eukaryota; kingdom Metazoa; phylum Chordata; class Aves; order Gruiformes; family Rallidae; genus Gallinula; species Gallinula chloropus. The sequence continues at coordinate 2,036,625 of NC_140111.1, read as the reverse complement.
CAGGCAGACCAGGTGGGAGGTGCTCCAAGGTTTCCCCTCCATAAAGATGCCTCAGCAGCACTTCCACAGCCCCGGCTATGGGTTCATGTTCCCACATCAGACTCCAGAAGCAGGAACTGATGGATGAATTCACATGTCAACTTCATCCTGGCTGTGGCCAGAGCTGATGGGTTGGGGAGGGAAAAACCTCATCAGGCTCTGGGCTGCTGCTGTCAGGGGGCTCTGGGGGGGGTTAAGTGTCCCCAGCTGAGGGGGGTGTAATTTTTTAGCTGGGTTAATCTTTTTTCATTGGTAATAACTAAGGAGCCTGGTGCTGCCTCCAGCATAAACGAGCTAAATAATGTTCTCAGGCAATTAAAGCCTTTGACTGAGGGCTCTGACAGGCTCCTTCGTTCCTTCTGAACGTGGTTAATGGGGGTAACACGAGAGAGACTCTCCCTGAGGATGATGAAGGTGATGGTTTGGTGCTCAGCTGCTGTTTCTGTCGCAGCTCTGGCCCTGCACTTCCCCTGCTCTCCATCGTTCCCTGCCCTGAGCTCTGGGGAAGCGCAGCGATTACCCAACTGTACCCAAAATGCATTAGAGTGAAATAATTCAGCTGGGAAGTGAAGATGGGGATCTGGGAGGGATGCTTGGAAACGCAGGGGAGGCAGCACCCAGCTGAGCAGGGTGAAGCTCAGTGGGGCAGCGGGGAAGGGAGCAGGAGGGACCGACCTGGGCAGGCAGCAGAGGACCCTGTAGCACTGAGGAGATGGAGAAATCTGGGTCTGAGCCGGATTTGGAAGCAGCTGAGGAGCTGGCAGAGCTCCTGGGCAGGGAGGTGCGTGCTGGTGTTTCCTCTGCTGTGAGCTAAGCTGGGAGATGAAAGGCGAAGTCTGATGGGGTGAGTGCGTGGAGCCCTGCCTGCATCCCTACCAGCATCCCTACCAGCATCCCTGCCTGCATCCCTGCCCGCATCCCTACCAGCATCCCTGCCCTGTGGTGCCGGTACAACCTGGGCAGACACCTTTCCTTCAGGCTCAGTTGCCCAGGGTGGGCGCAGACAGGACCACCAGCAGCTGGAAGCTGCTCTACGGGGTGAGTTCCCACGCACGGGCGCTGCTGGGCAGGGGGAAGTTCCCCTGGGTTCGTGAGCAGGGCAGTGAACGCTGGCTGCAAACACAACTGTAACGCTGTTCCCATCACTCTGTGTGGCATCTCTCAACTGCTGCGCCCCAAACATCCAGGGGTGCTGCGAGCCTGTTGATGGGGATCTTCCTTTTGCAGGGTGAGGCTGGTCCCTGGTACCCCAGGGGCAGCAGTGAGGGTGGGTAAGGGACCTCCATTGCTTGGGGGAGACCTTTCCCACCCCCCACTCTTGGCTTAACGCTTTGCAGAATCTATATGGCCGCAGCAGGAGGATGCCCCACGCTCCCATCCCTCCTGCCACTGGCATCCCAGTTGGCTGCTGGGGAACCCACAGGAGAGGAGCTGTTGCCCTGGGAAGAGCAGAGCATCCAGTGGGACCACCATCCCGGGCTGTGCGTTGGCTGTTGGGGTCAAGCAGAGACCCCACATCCCAGGGTCTGGCTCACATGATGGCAGGAGCTCAGTTTGTTCCTCCTGCCTCCAGCATCTCTCTCCTCAAGGCTTCTCCTTAATCCACAGTGAACTCCTGTGCCCCATCCCCTGCACACAGCCCGGCAGGGATGGGAGGGGGGTGCTGGCTGGCATCCCCCCGCCCGCTGCCTGGCTCCAGAGCGCACAGCTGAGGCTGTGCTGTTTTCTTTGCGTCAGAATTAACTTTGAACCTGATGGAAAAACCTTAATTTGCACTTCAAAGCGCTGTGCAGCAATCTGCCAGCACAGAACCCGGAGCTGGCACTCGGGATTATTCTGGGGCCTTGTTTGCAGCAGAGCCCAGCCCCACGGCTCCTGCCTGCACCCACTGGCTTCCCCTGGGGTCCTGGGTGCTCTCCCTCCCCTTTCAGCCCAACCCTGAGACCCTCCCTCAGCTCCCCAAGAGCTGTTGGTTTAGCCAGGCCGGGCACTGAAGGCAACACGCTGGTTCCCTGGCAGGAATCTGGGTGGAAAGGGCTGGGAGCAGCCGGGTGGCCGCGGAGCATCCGGCTCCCACAACCTCCTGGGCCTCGTGTTGCGTTTTCGGCTCCGAGACCCGCGCTGCAGCACCCGGCTCCTGCCCCAGCCCTGGGAATCACCCAGCATCCCCCCAGCAGGAACCCACCGGTGCCAACCTGGGCCGGGTTTTTGGAGGGTGGTGGTGGTGGGGTGTCTGGCCGTGCCCCCTCCAGCCCTGCTCCTGCTCCGGCAGCGATGCTCCGCGTGCTGAATCACCGCCGCGCTCCCCCGGCGCAGCCCGGGCTCCATCCAAGCGATGATACAGCTGCGCTAAACATAGCGCGGGGAAAGGGGGGGGGTCTGAAATGGGGGGGGCCCCCAGGGAGCCCCTTGCCCGGAGGCTTCGCTCCCTTTGGGTCTCCAGGCTGGAGACAGGGGTTGGGCGAAGCCAGAGGCCGTCTTTGCACCCACAGCTTTTCCTGCAGCCCAGCACGAGGAGCTGTCGTGCGATGGAGGCCGGTGGCCGGGACGTAGAGTCGCAGGGTGCTGATGTCTCCCATCACCATCCCCAGGGGGCTGCTGTCCCCCCCACCCAAACCCTCCAGTGGGGTGGGGTGAGGCCTCAGCAGTGATGCTCATGCCGTCGGGGTCAGCTGGTGCTGTGGGTCTGTCCGAAGGGTGCTGCTGGGCTGTCCATCCAGTCCTTGGGGTGTGTGGGCATCGTGCCCCCACCCTCGGCGGGGGGTGCTGCAGGGGTCTGTCCCCAGAGCACGGGACTTGCTGGTGGAGCCCCGGGCGGCAGCGGCGCGGCGAAAGGAGAGCAGCTATTAATAACCCTGCGCAGCCGAGGGAGAGAGATGTAATTCCAGGATGGAAGCGGCTCCCAGAGAACAATTCTGGAATAAAATGTTCTGGGGAGGGGGGGGGAACGGGGTGGGGAGGGGGAAGCAAGGAGGGGAGGCGAGCCCAGCCCCCACGGCGTGTGCCTGCAGCGCTGCTCTGCCGTTGCGCCCCCCCCACACCCCCCACCCCCGGGAAGGGAGCAGCCCCCCGGCCGCGGGGTCAGCCCCGATGTGTGTGGGGGGGTCTCGGCTGCAGGAGGAGGGGGTGTCCGGTGTGTCCCCCCCTCCCCGGGGTAGGGGATGGTGGCTGTTGGGGGTCGAAGGGCCGGGGCAGCGTGTCCGCCCCGAGGGGGCAATGGGGGGGGGGGGCAATGGGGGGGCTTTAGGGTAGGGGGGTAACGGGGGGGCAGCCCCGGGGGCGGCACCGGCGTGTGGCGGGAGGAGGGGCCGGCGGCGCCCGGTGCCCACGTGGTTTCGCGGTGTCTCCGGAGCGGAAGAAACGGCGGCCGGGGCCGGGGCTGCGGCGGGGGCGGCCGGAACCGGGACCGGGCTGGGACCGACCCTGAGCCACCGACCGCGACCGGGGCGGGGAAGGAGCCGCATCCCGGCGGGCGCTGCCGCATCGCATCGCATCGCGTCGCCGGTGAGTGCGGGGCCTGGGCCGGGGCCGGGGAGGGGTGTGGGGGGGGATCTGGGCTCCCCCCGCCCTACCCGGGCCTGTCTCCGGCTCCGTGGCGGCCCCAGCCCCATCCCACCTCCATCCCCGTCTCCCCTCGTCGCCCGCGGCTCCTTCCCCGGCTCCATCCCGGGCTCCATCCCCATCCCCGGCTCCATCCCGGGCTCCATCCCCATCCCCGGCTCCGCCTCGGACTCCTCCTGCGGCTCCGATCCCGGCTCCGGCCCCGTTCCGTGCCCGGAGACCCCCGTGGCGGTGCGGTACCGGGCTGGGGGCGGGAGGGGCGGCGAGAAGCACCGGGCCGGGCCGGGGGGTGCTCGGAGGATGGGGGAGCGGTTACCGGAGACCCCGGGGCCGCCGCAGGCCGGACTCCTCTCCCTCTTCTTTCTCCCTTCCCCCCGCCCCTCCCGCCGGTGCCGCGACCCCCGCCCGGGCTCAGCCTCCGGCCCGTTCTCCGCTCCCGGGGTCGGTCCCGTTGCACGCCCCTTTGCACGCCCCCTTGCACGCCGGTTTGCACGCACGGTCACTCGGGGCCGTGTCCAGCCCCCCCGGCCCCCGAGCCCCCCCGCGCATCCCCCCCCCAGCAGTGGGGAACACGCCCAGGGAGGTCACAGCGATGGGGGGTCCCGGCCGCAGCCCCCCCAGGCTCGGGGCAGGGGGTGGTGGCTGCGGGGGGGGGGGCTGCCCGAGCAGCGCTGGAGCTCGCTTCTACCGTGGGCATCCTCCTCAAGCCCCCCCCGAGCCGGGCTGGGGGGTGGGGGCAGCTGCATGGGGCCTCTCCCCAAATGCCAGCTGGGTGTCAGTGGCCCCGCAGCATCCAATGCCCTGTACCCCCTGTCCCCATCCCCGTCCCCTTTCTCATCCCCATCCCCATCCCCATCCTGATTCCCGTCCCTATCCCCATCCCCAAACCTCATCGCCATCCCCATCCCGTCCCCATTCCCATCCCATCCCAATTCCCATCCCTGTCCCCATCCCCAGACCTCATCTCCATCCCCATCCCGTGTCCATTCCCATCCCTGTCCCCGTCCCCATTCCCATCCCCATCCTCATCCCAATTCCTGTCCCTGTTCCCATCCCCAAGCCTCATCTCCGTCCCCATCCCGTCCCCATTCCCATCACTGTCCCCATCCCCATTCCCACCCCCAAACCTCATCCCCATCCCCATTCCCACCCCCAAACCTCATCCCCGTCCCCATCCCCATCCCTGTCCCCACACAGGCCCGGTGAGCCGGCCGAACCCTCCGGCAGAGTCCCGGTGCTGGGGAGCTGCAGCCCCATTTTTCACTCTCTCTGAAGCCCTTTCTAGGCCTCGAGGAGGGGCCGACCGCTGGGAACGTGGAGGGAGCACAGCCGGAGCGGGGCTGTGCCGACGTCGGCCGTTACCCCTGGAACCTAATGACAGCGCTGCCGCGTCCCACCGCCCCTCCGGCAGCCGAGCCCCCCAGCGCCTGCCCAGCGCGGCTCGCTGCCCACGCCTGAGACACGCGTGTCTGCGCCGCAGCCCTGCCCAGCCTGCACCACCCCGCCCCGCGCCCGGGGCCCGCTGCAAGGCAGGTGTCACCCTGTGGTACAGATGGGGAAACTGAGGCACGGGGCAGGGAGCGGCAGGGCCAAGCCAGGGGACTTCAGGCTGGGCTGCTGGGTGCAGAGCTGCTGCAGGTGTCAAGGAGGGAGAGGGTCCTGTCCCTGCTCAGTGCAGCCTCTCAGCCTGCGTGGTGCACCCAGAACCCTCATGCAGGGTCTGGGCAGGGGTCTGGGGAACTCACCAGCCCCAGGACTCCTGGGGTCCTGCTTTGAGGAGGTCACCAGGGATTTGAAGCGTCATGCCTCAGCTTGTGGGGGGTGCCTCAGTTTCCCCAAGGGGGGTGATGACGGTGCCCTCCCTGCCTGAGCAGGGGCGGGTCCCGAGTGCCCCATCCCTCCATCGCTGACCCGCGGAGGGGACATTTAAGGCAGTTGGGGAGGAGGGGACAGAGGAGGGGTCACGGTGCCAGGGGCTCCTCACCCCAACGGAGGCTGCAAAATGTGCAGCTGCACAACCCCAGCCGAGCTGGGGGGTCTGTCCCCCAGGACAGAGCGGGTCTGGGGGTGCTGGGGAGGGGTTGGGCTGTCCCCTGACTCTCCTCAGAGGAGGGGGGGGGGGGGGGGGGGGCTGTGCTGTCCCCTCCCCATCTCCCTGCAGAACTCGCCTGTCTCCCGCCCTGTCCCTATGAATTATTTGTGTGCCCGAGGCTCCCGGATGTCTCCGGGGCCGGTGACGCTGCGCGCGGCTGCCCGGTTGGGATGGGGATGGGGATGGGGATGGGGGGGGGATGTTACCGGTGGGGGCCACATCCCCCCGCGTGGGGCTGGGGGCTCAGCACCCCTCCCAAAACCTCCTCGAGGTGCGTTCCCCGTGCTGGCTGCACCAAACAGCCCGGCAGCCGCGGCAGAGCCACCGGTACCGGTGGCTGTCGGGAGCCTCGACCGCTCGAAACCCTCAACAGGGACAGAGCCGGTGGCACCGGGCGTGGGGCAGAGCGGGATGGGCAGGATCGGGCCCCTCCCCGGGGCGGGTCTGGGGGTGATGCAGGTGTCTCCCCGGGGGGGTGAGCGGCAGTGCCGGTATATAGGGCACGGTGCGGGCTGCTGCGGGGGCGGGGGGGGGGGGCCGGGAAGCAGCTCGCGTGCGGCGCGGGGCGGGAGGCACCGGCACCCGCCGCTATTTCGGGCCGCCACTCCCGGGGGGGGGACACACACATGGGGAAAGTCACCGTGTCCCATCCGGGATGCTCTGCCAGGGAGGTTCTGTGCTGCCCCTTGGCCGGGGGGGGGCTGCTGGCACCCCTGTCTGCCCCCTTTCCCCGGGGGGGGGGCAGAGGCGGTGGCCTGGCCGGTGTCCCCCCATCGCCCCGGGGATGCTGCGGGGTTGGAGCCGCAGCTGATGGCGGCTCCTGGGATCGTCCTTCCTCCATCACCCTCACCCACGGGGACACGCTGAGCTCCTGCAGCCCCCCAGCCCATCCCCAGGACCCAGCTGGGCTCAGGGGGTGTGTGTGGGGGGGGGGAAGGTGCCAGGTCCTGCACCCCGTACCCCACATCCTCCAGCAGCTTCAGGCTGCCACCAGTGGGTTCATCCCGGGCAGCGAGGCCATAGGGTCACCCCTGTCTGTCTGTCTGTCTGTCCGTCCGTCCGTCCCCCAGGCAGGACATGGACTCCATGTTCGAGGACGACATCAGCATCCTGACACAGGAGGCGCTGGGGCCGGATGAGGACTGGCTGGACAGCCCCAACACCGACCTGTCGGGCGAGATGTGCTCGGCCTCCCACTTCGCCCTCATCACCGCCTACGACGACATCAAGAACCGGCTGACGGGGCTGGAGAGGGAGAACTCCACGCTCAAGCGCCGGCTCAAGATGTACGAGGTCAAGGTGAGGGACCAGGGGGCTTGGAGGGGGGAAGGGGGTTGCTGGGGAGGGGCTGAGAGGTGACCTGGGGACCCCTCTGCCCGCAGTACCCGCTGATCGGCGAGTTCGGGGAGGAGCACATCTTCTCCCTCTACGAGGCCAAGGAGACGTCGCTGCTCAAGAGCGAGAAGGCATCACTGCAGCAGCAGCTCAACCAGTTCCAACACGAGGTGGGTGAGAGGGGGCCTGTGGGAGCAGGGGGGACATGGGGAGGGGTTCCCCGAGCTGCCCACCCACCCCCTCCTGCCTCCCCGACAGCTGCAGAAGAGCAAAGAGCGGGAGGAGCAGCTGGAGGAGATGATCCAAGCCTATGAGAAGCTCTGCGTGGAGAAGGCTGACCTGGAGAGCGAGCTGGGGGAGATGGTGGGTGCCAGTGGGGACCTGGGGACAGCGGGGTCACTGCTGAATTGCGCTGGGGATGCTGGGCTGGGGGACCTGGGGCTGCTCACCCCCATTATGGCCACCTTGGGGGTTGTAGTGGCTTTATCCCTTCTCTTCCTGCTCCCACCACACTGAGGGATGCTCCCAGCTCCGTCGCACTGTGTCCCCCCCCATCCCAGCACCACATGCTTGGGGCCAAGCTGGCATCACCACCTTCCATCACCCCATCCTATCTGATGCTCTGCCAACCCCTGGGTTGGACACATACTGGGGACATTCCCCCATCACCCTGCTGGGATGGCCACCGGCTCCATGGGTTCCCTGAGCACCATTATCTGCTGGGGGGGCAGGATGAATCCCCAGGGAGGGGGTGTGCTGCTGGCAGGCTTCAGCCCTCTCCCATTCTCCCTGGGCAGCGGGCGCTGGTTGAGACCCACCTGAGCCGCATCCGCAGCCTGGAGCAGCAGCTGCGGCAGCGGGATGGCAGCACCTTCCCCGGGCTGGGCACCCCGTTACCAGGCCAGGAGGTGCCTTTCCTCACCCTGCACCCCAACCCCAGCCTGACCCACGGTGAGCCACAACCCCCTCCCCACCCCATTCTATGCTCCCCACTCTGTGGGACCCTTCCTCTGGGACCCCCATCCCTTGGCAGCTCCATGCCGGGGTGTGGGGGGGGGTTTGGGGAGGGGGGGCTGAGCCGTGCCCTGCCCACAGTGCTGGAGCGTGCGGGGGGCTGGCAGAGCCGGGGGCTGGAGGCTGAGCTGGAGGCAGCCCGGCAGGAGAACCAGCGTGCCCAGCACCGCGAGGAGCATCTCAAGGCCGAGTGTGAGCGGCTGCAGGCGGAGCTCAAGCACCTGCAGGACACCCGGGAGCAGGTACGGGGCAGGGGCCGGCTGCACGGGGTCACCCTCACACCCCCCACACCCCCCACCTCCCCGCTGGGTGGGGGTCCGGGTGCCGATGGGGTGTCTGCTCTTCCCAGGAGCAGTCGGAGCGGGACATGGCTTGGGTGAAGAAGGTGGGCGACGACCAGTAAGTGCCGGGGGTGGAACTGGGGTGAGGGCTGGGGGATGGATGGGGAGGGGGGTGGGCAGGGGACACACCCCTCTGAGCAGGGGCCTCAGGGGCTCGTCCCCATTGGAGTGCTGCTGCAGGGCTCCTGCACCCCAAAAGCACCCGCTGCGCCCCAGGGATGCTGGTGATGAGCTGGGCTGCAGGCACGGGGGTGGCTGCGCGGTGCTGGCCGGGCGGTGCCGCTGCCTCCAGAGGGCACTGACGGCTTGTGGCTGCCGCGCAGGCACCGAGCGGCACCGGGCAGCACCGGGCAGTCACCACACAGTGCTGGGCAGGCACCGGGCAGCACAGTGCCAGCACCGGGCAGTCACTCTATGGCACCCTATGGCACTGTACCATCACCGTACAGCACCGTGCAGCACTGTGCAGTCACCATACAGCACCGTGTGGCTCTGTACCATCACCGCACAGCACCATGCAGCGCTGTACCATCACCATACGGCCCTGTACAGTCGCCATACAGCACTGTGCAGCGCTGTACCATCACTGTACAGCACCATACGGCACTGTGCAGCACTGGCAGTCACCATACAGCACCATACAGCACCGTGTGGCACTGTACCATCACCGTACAGCACCATACAGCACTGTGCAGTCACCATACAGTACCATACAGCACTGTGTGGCACTGTACCATCACTGTACAGCACCGTACGGCACCGTGCAGTGCTGTACAGTCACCATACTGCACCACAGGGCACTGTGTGGCACTGTACAATCACCATACAGCACGTGCAGCACAGTACAGTACCGTTCAGTCACTGTACAGCAGTGTAGGGCACCGTGCAGCACTGTACAACCACCGTACAGCCCCGTACAGCCCTGTGCAGCGCTGTACTATCACATACAGCACCATACGGCACTGTGTGGCACTGTACCATCACCATACAGCCCCGTGCAGCCCCGTGCAGCCCTGTACAGCCCTGTACTATCACATACAGCACTGTATGGCACTGTGTGGCACTGTACCATCACCGTACAGCCCCGTGCAGCCCCGTGCAGCGCTGCACTATCACATACAGCACCACCCTGCAGCGTACAGCGCTGTACAGCCCCGTGCAGTCACCGTGCAGCCACGGCACAGCCACACCGTGCCACGCTGTGCCACGCAGCCCTGCCAGGCTGCGGGATGCCGCTCTGGCTGCACCGGGCAGTGCCAGGATCCAGGCAGTGCCCAGGCTGCTCCGTGCCGCTGGCTCTGCCGTGGTACCGGTACCGGGACTCCCTCCTCCCGGCCTCGCTGCAGCCACGAGCTCCCGGTGGGGGGGGTCCCTTGGGGTCCTTTGAGCTCCCTACATTTGGGTGTTTGAGCCCAGACACCCCCAAATCCAGGAAGGGTCTAGAAGAGCTGGGGGAGGTGGTGTGGCTGTGCCAGTGCAGGGGCTGGTCCCCACAGCCAGCCCCCCAAACCCTCCCCAGAGCCAAACCCCTAAAAACCCTCCCAGAGCCACCCCCCTAAACCCTCCCCACAGCCATCCCCCCAAACCCCCCCCCACAGCCAGTCCCCTCCAAAACCCTCCCCACAGCCACCCCCCCAAAACCCTCCCCAGAACCAGCCCCCCCAAACACTCCCCAGAGCCACCCCCCCAAAACCCTCCCCACAGCCAGTCCCCCGCAAAACCCTCCCCACAGCTACCCCCCCCAAAATCCTCCCCACAGCCAGCCCCCCAAAACCCTCCCCATAGCTACCTCCCCCAAAACCCTCCCCAGAGCCAGTCCCCCCCCCCAACAACCTGTAACCCAGGTAACGAGGTACCGACCTCACCCCTCCGGCCATCCCCGCCCCAGCCTCTCACACGCGTCCCCACCTCAGCACCGGGACTTCGCACCCCTGTGCCTGTGTGTCCCCCCCCCCCGGCACCGGGGCTCCTCGGGGCAGGGACGCGCGGGGCTGGCAGCGCCAGCCGGGCTGGGGATGGATTCAAGGTGACGCGGGGGGGGGGGGACTCGCCTGGCGCGGGGCCGGCAAGGGGCTGCGCTGGTTTGGGGTGGGGTGGGGGCTGGTTTTCCCCCCCCTCTCCATCCTCTTCTTCCCAAGGTGTTGGATGCTTTTGCTGTTCCTTGTCTCCCCGCTGTAAATCAGCGCTCGGGGAGTTGGGGGGGGGGGGGGCGGATGCTTCGCCGTGGGGAGGGGCTGCCACCCTCCATCCCTCCGCCGCACGTCCCAGGCTGGATGGGGGGGGAGGAGGATGAGGGGGGGGGAGCCCCCTCCATAAACTTTCCCCCCTCCATAAACTTTCCCCCCTCCATTCACTTGATTTTTCTCATTCACTTGATTTTTTACGAAGCTCAGGACCACCCCCCCACAGGACCCCCCCCCCTTACACCCCCCCACTTTCCATCCCTCCCTCTCCCCTTCCCCTCCCATCCAGCCCCCCCACCCCAACTGAGACTCTAAAACTCCAACCCCACATTTCCCAACCCCACCGCGGTTTTAAACCCCCTTTCCCGTGGTCGGCGTGGGGAAACTGAGGCACAGCCCGTTCCACACCCCTCACCCCTCCAGCCCTGGGGGCACTTTCTCCTCTTTCCCCAGGCTCAGCCTTTCCTCCCCGCCCCCCCCCGGGGCTTTTCTTGTAAATACAGCTGGTTTTTGTAACCTGCTCCTCTCCCCCCCGGTGTTTTTGGGTGTGAAAGGTGCCTTATCGCCGCTTTCCATCTCCGGGTGATTTTTCTGGCTGCCTTTTGCCGAATTAGTCAGCGTGCTGCCGCAGCGCGGGCACAGGGGGGTCCCTCTAAAAACACCCCCCACACACACACACACACCCCCCACCCACTCCCACCCCCTTTTTTTTCGTGTTTTTTGTTTCTTTTCTGGGTTTTTCTCCTTTTTTTAGTTCGAGTTTCCTGAGGTTCTGGCTGTTTGCCCCTCGGGTTTCCTTTGGGGGGGGCTGGGGAAAAGCCGAATTATGGGGTTTTAGGGGGGGTTGTTGGGTGAGGGGGAATCCCGGTTAGGGGGGGAGCAGGGTGGGGAGGTGTTGGGGGATGGAGGGTGCTGGGGGGATGCTTGGTGGGATGCGTCCCTGGGCCATCAGGGGTGACATGGTGCTGAAACCTGGGGGTGTTGGGTGCAGATGGGGGGGGCGGTGAGGGGGTGGGAAAGCAAAGCACCCTCCCACCACCCCCCTGCCCTCCCACTGACACCATCCTGGGTGGGATTTTGGGGGTGGGTAGCGAATCTCATGCCCGTGGGGTGGGTGCTCAGCAGCTTCTCCACCGGCTGCGCTGGGACAGCCCCATCCCCTGCTCCCCTCCTCTGTTTCCCCCCCACCACTGCGGCACAGGGGGGGGTCCGGGCAGCTGCTGGGGGTCATGGCCAGGCCCCCCCCAGCCCACGCTCCCCCCAGCTCGGCAGTGATGGCAGCTACGCCTGCGGTTCCTGCTTTTATTTCAGGCTTCTTGTTTACCAGGTGTGACCCGCCCCGTGTCACCCCTTCCCCCCCAACCCCGGGCTGGAGGGTGGGGGGGCTTTTAGGGGGGTCCTGTGCCGTGGTCAGCACCCTCACACCACGCCACTGAGGGTGTGTGTTGGGGGGGGGGCACTGTGGTGTGTGCCCTGGGTTCCTGGGGAGCACAGGGTGCTGGTGGCAGAGGGAGGAGGGAGGGAGGGGGGTAGGGGGGGTGGGGGGTGCAGCCCTGCGGTGGGGTGAGAGGGATGTGATGTGGTTGGCATCTCTCTGGGTACCGCGGGTGCTGGGGGGGGGGGGGTTGGGTAGCGATTTGGCAGGGGGGGTGGGAGGCAGCACGGCCTTGCCAACAGCCTTTGGGCTGTGTCCTATCCCACCCCCCCCCCACACCCCCTCCAAAAAATGGGTCTGGTGCCCTCACTGGGTGCTTTTTGGGGTGGGGGCTCACCTTGTACCCCAGCCACCCCCACTTCAGTGGTCCCACTCGAGGGGGGGTTTACCCATCTGTCCCCTTCCCCACAGCATCTCCATCTGAGGATGAGGAAGGGGATGCAATGCTGGACCATGGGGGACCCAAACTGGTCCCGCAGGATCTGGGTGCCCCCCCCCAGAGCAGCGATGCTCCCCAGCACCCCGAGCAGCAGGGCAGGCGTAGGCGGCCCGTTGCCAGGGGCTGGTTTGTTCTCACGCCTTATCTGCAGCCACGTACCAAACCCCACAGTTTGCCCTGGGAGGAGGCAGGAGGGGGGGTGGTTTTATTTTTGGGGGGGGTGGGGGGCACTAAGAACAGGTCAATGTTTTCCTCCCCCTGGCACCAAACCTCCCCAAAATGCTCCCAGCCCCTCACTGGCTGCGGGGGGGACCTGTGGGCTCAGCCCCTGCCCGCTCCCCTGTGCAGGCAGGGGTCCTGGGAGGGTGGCCTGGGTAGGGGGGGGGGGGTGCAGCCCCCACCCCCCCACCCGGCACTGCTCGCTCCTCCGCCCCCGGAGCTGCGGTTTTGGCGCTTCCTCCCTGAGCCTCAGCGCGACTCCGGGTTGGGGAAGGGGGGGAACTGGGGTTGGCCCCCCGTGGGAGCAGCTGAAATCCAGTGCTGGGGCTGGGGGAGCTGGGAAACAGCCCCTCCCCCACCGCTTTAGGGAGCAGAACCACCAGAGGGGGGGTCCTGTGCTCAGAGGACAATTAGGCCTCAGAGGGGAAACTGAGGCAGGAGGGGTGGGAGCCATTGGGGTGGGGGTCTTGGGGACAGTCGCGCCCTGGGTGCTGGTGTCCTCAGTGCCTCCCTGGCTGGGTGATGGGGATGTGATGTGGGGACCCAGCTGGTTGGGGCCAGGGGGGCCCTTTCTCCCTTTTTCTCCCTTTTCCTCTTTTCCTCTCACTTCTTTCCCCTCCCGCTTCCCCTTTCCCCACTTTTTCCTACTTTTCCTATTTTTCTTTCCTTCTTTTTCTCCCTTTTGCTTCTCTTCCTGCTTCCTCCTTCCCTCTTTCCTTCCCCTCTCTCCTTTCCCCCCCCTTCCCTCCCTCCTCACCCCACGCTCTGCGGGGGGGCGGCAGGGCCAGACCTGTCGGCTGCTGTTACAAGCGGCATCTCCCAGGTCCCCAGGGGTGTCACAACGGCTCAGCTGAGCTCTCCACGCACACACGGCGCAGAGAGGACGCGTTGAGGTGTCGTGTGTGTGTCCCCCCCCCTTCACCACCCACCCACATCCCACCCCCCCCCCCCAAAGCCCTGCAGGGCCCATGGGAGACGGCTGCTCCCTTCGCATCACCGCAGAGAATATGGTTTGGAGAAGTGACACCCAAGTTGGGGAAGAATTGATGACTTTGGCAGGGTGTCCAAGAGCTGGGGGGGGTGGGGAGGGGAGGGGGTGAGGGGTGAAGTGGGGAGGCGGGGGAGCGCAGCACCCACATCCCTCCCGCTCCCGGCTGCTCCCAGCACGTGGGGCAGCCGCGGGTGTGATGCTGAGAGATGCTCTGACACAACTTTTGGGTTGAAAACTTGAATTTGGGTTGGTTTTGGGCACGTCCTGCAACACGGTGGGATGGGGAGGGGGTCCCCAAAGTAAGGGAGAGGGGCTGCTTCCCCCTCAGTGAGCCTTTGTCCCCCGCTGCAGAGTGAACCTGGCGCTGGCCTACACGGAGCTGACGGAGGAGCTGTGCCGGCTGAGGAACCTCAGCTCCCTGCAGAGCCAGATCCTCCGCTCCCTGCTGCAGGACAAGAGCCTCAACGGCGGTAAGGGGGGGGCTGGCACCCCACAACTGATGGGGCTGGGATGCAAAGGGTGAGGGGAGCACGTGTGGCTTCGTGCTGAGCTCCTGCATCCATCCCCAGGAGCATCCATCCTGCCCTGGGTGGGGGTCCCCATGAGCTGCATCCCACCCCATCCATCCTGCCCTGGGTGGGGGTCCCCATGGGCTGCATCCCACCCCATCCATCGTGCCCTGGGTGGGGGTCCCCATGAGCTGCATCCCACCCCATCCATCCTGCCCTCTGTGGGGGTGCCCATGGGCTGCATCCCACCCCATCCATCCTGCCCTGGGTGGGGGTCCCCATGAGCTGCATCCCACCCCATCCATCCTGCCCTGGGTGGGGGTCCCCATGGGCCACATCCCACCCCATCCCTCCTGCCCTGGGTGGGGGTCCCCATGGGCTGCATCCCACCCCATCCCTCCTGCCCTGGGTGGGGGTCCCCATGGGCTGCATCCCACCCCATCCATCCTGCCCTGGGTGGGGGTCCCCATGGGCTGCATCCCACCCCATCCATCCTGCCCTGGGTGGGGGTCCCCATGGGCCGCATCCCACTTCACCCATCCGGGATGCAGGTGGGGGGCGGATGAGGGATCTTCTGTCCTGCCGAGCTGACGGAGGGTGTTTTCTTTGCCCCCTCCCCATTCGCCTTGCAGCCCAGCGCCACTCCCCGCTCTCCCAGTGCCATTCCCCGGCCCAGCAGCGCCGCTCGCCCGCCCCTCAGTGCCCCTCGCCCGCCCCGCCGGGGCGCTCGCCAGCACCCCAATGCCAATCGCCAGCGCTCCAACGACGCTCACCGGGCCCCCCAAGCCAGTCGCCCGCCCAGCAACGCCGCTCGCCAGCCCCCGGCCCCTGCCAGTCCCCTGCCCAGCAGCGCCGGTCCCCGGTCCCTCCATCCAACCAGTCGCCCGCCCAGCAGCGCCGGTCTCCGGCCCCACCGCCGTGCCCATCCCCAGCTTTGGCATCACCGCACCGGCTGCCCGGTGAGAGGATGGAGCTGGGCTACGCCAAACCCTCCAGCCGCCACATCAAGGCCGGTTTCCAGGGCCGGCGCAGCTACTCGGAGGTGAGCAACGTGGCCCTGTACCAGCAGAGCCGCTCGCTCTGGCTCCAGCCCGAAGCCTCCACGCTCCCCAAGCCCCGGCCCTACGGCGAGGTGTACCTTGGGGGGGCGGCGGGAGCCCCCCTGAGCACCCGCGAGCCTTTCGAGGAGCACGTCCGCTTCGAGAAGCAGTCGTCGGATGAAGAGGAGTGGGCGCTGCCCAGCCCCCCCAGCCCCGAGGCGGGGGCCATCCGCTGCGCATCCTTCTGCGCCGGCTTCCCCAGCCCCGACGCCGATGCCGCGCACCGGACGGCCGCTGCCTACGCCCGGGCAGAGCACGCACAGTCCTGGCCCTCAATCAATGTAAGCAGGACCCCCCTCCCCACCCACCCCCGGGGATGTTTTGTGGGGGGAGAAGAAGGAGGGAGAAGGGAAAACCCCTCCTCCCCCCTCCATCATGCAGTCACCCCACGGCGTGCCTCAGTTTCCCCACTTTATGACCAGCATCCCAGCCTGCACCCAGCATTGGGGTGATGCTGGGGAAGAAGGAGGGGTGTGGGGTGTAGGGTGTGGGAAGGGGAGGATGTGGCCCCCTTTTGGGGAGTGGGGAGGAGGGGTGGGCTCAGCGCTGCTCTGTGTCCCCGCAGCTGCTGCTGGAGACGGTGGACTCGGAGGTGCGGAGCTGCCCGCTGTGCCAGCTGGCCTTCCCCATCGGGTACCCAGACGATGCCCTGGTGAAACACATCGACTCACACCTGGAGAACAGCAAGATCTGAGACCCCCCCCTCACCCCCCCACACACACCTCCAACCCCCTCATCCCCGGTCTTTGGATGCTGCATGAAAACACACGAGGAGCAACACACGGCTCCCCAAATACCTCCAAGTCTTCAGTAGCTATGGAAAGACTGAGCCCCCACCCTGCCACCCCGGAGCCCCCCACCCTGGAGCCCCCCACCCCAGGAGCTCCTGGCTCACCGTAAGTGGGCTCCTCTGCTCCCACCTCACCCCGTCCCTGTGCTGGGTTGGGATGCTCGAATCGGGGCACCAGGATAACACTGCCACCCCCGGGGTGGCTGTTGGAGGGGACCCCGACTGTGCCCTTTGGGTGTCACCTGCACCCTCGGGTGTCATCTGCGCCCTTGGGTGATGCTGCTTGATCTCAGGGAGGATTCGAGGGGCTGGGTCCTGGATCCAGCCCCCAGGAAGCAGGTGAGGGGAAGGGGCTGCCCCCTTTCCCCGGCTCTTTGGGTCAGAGTTGGGTTTGGGGGGGTTGGGGGGTGGGAATGGGTGGGGGGTGGCTGCTTGTTCTCGGTCCCACTCACCTCCCCCCCACCCCGGTTCAAGCATCTTTCCACTCTTTTACATTAAAAGCACCCCCCCCCCCCATTCCCCCTCCCACCCCCCCAATAATGCTGCTGAGAAACAAACCCCACAGCCCAAGGCGCAGCATGGACATCCCCCCCCCATTGAACCAGGCTCCATGGCCCAGGGGGTCTCCCCAGCCCCCCCATCATGGGGACAGTGCAGCCCCCGCCCCCCCACCAACAGCCCCCCCCGGGTCCCTCCTTCTTTAGCCCAGGGCTGGTGGCAGCTGCTCACCCCAAGCCCCCCACCCTGTCACCCCCCAGCCCCCCCACGTTCAATCTACCTCAAAGCTGCTGGGAGAAGGGGGGGGGTATCCACACCACCACCCCCCCCCGCCGAGCTGCTCTGCGCTGCATGTCCCCCCCCGTGCCACGGCACATGCACCCCACGCACCCCCAGGGGCTAAGCAGGGTGGGGACCCCCCCCACTCTGTGGGGAACCCCCCCAGGGGGAGGGACCCGCGCGCTCTGCACCACCACCGACTCCAATAAAACCTTTCCAGTGCCCAAAACGTTGGGGGGGGCTGAGGCTGCCTCTTCAATTTGGGTCCTGGGGATGGGGTTTGGGGGGGAAGTTGAGCTGGGGGGGGGGGGGGGGGCTGCACCCAACCCTGGCAGAGCCAACTCGTGTCAACGGGGCTCAGCCCGGGGGTGATGGGGTTTGGGGTGATGGGGTTCAGGGTGCCCCGTTTCGGGTTTACTGGCCAAGAAATGGGACAATAAAAAGCAAAACAAAAACCATCACTGCCAGCCCCGGGGGGGGGGGGGCACAAGGCAGCACCCAGCCCCACGGTGCCAGTGCCAGACTGGTGCCTCTGGGGTGCAGCTGGGGACACCCCCCCCAGCCCCTCTCCATCCTCCTCTGGGCTTGTCCCATGAGGGGTGGGCACAGGAGGGCTGCTGCTCACCTGGGGGATGCTGAATGTCCCCGGAGTGACACGTTGGGGGGGATGAAATGGGCACAGGACCCACCCCCCCCCAGTCCCAGGTGGGACCCCGGCACCCGGCCTCCCCCTGATTTGGGGGAGGGGAGCAGAGGGGGCTACGCCAGACCCTGGGAGGAGGCGGTGAGGAACGGGCCGTGGGGCAGAGTGTGTGACCCCGAAATCAGCGGGTAAGAGAAACCCCGAGCGGGGCAGAGCCAGGGGGAGCCTGAAGCTGGAGATGGGGCTGGGGCACGGCGCTGGGGTGGTGGTCCCAGAGCATCCCCAGTGCTGGGGGCTCAACACCAGGGTGATGGTCTCAGAGCATCCTTGGTGCTGGGGGGAGGGCAGGGAGGGCAGCCTCGTTAGGGGCCGCTGCTCCTCCCTCCTAACGGTGCCAGCAAAGCCAGCTGGGGTGGGGACACCCTGCAAGGGTTGGGGGCTCATGGGGGTGATGGCAAGGGTGGGGGTGGGATGGTCCTGGTTAACTTGGGGGAAGGGGCTGCCCCATGCATGGCAAAGCCCCTTCCTTCCCTCCCTCCCTCCCTCCCTCCCTCCCTCCCTCCCTCCACGGGCCCCAGCGCTGTGGTACTGTAGGGCCTACAGCCGCCCTGCCTGCGGGCTCGGGGCTGGGGCAGCTGAGTTTGCACCCTGTGGGGATGTGGGTGCGGGTGACCTCGGTGCTGAGGCACCCTTAAACGTGAGATATCCCAGCCCCTGCGAGCCCTGGATCTGGTCTGGGAGCATCCGTGTGATGAGTTGCGACCGTTCTCTGGCATCCCTGCCTGGGGGAGGCTGTAGGAGGTGGGGAGGAGGTTGGAGGGGGGTGGGGGGGAGGGTGACACTCAGCCCCAGCTCCCTGAACACAGCCCCGATCAGGGCACGGAGCCAGTTCCCAGCCGCTGTGGCACAGCAGGCTGTGGGGTGATGGTGTGAAGGAGATAGGACCTATGCCGGCGGTGAGACAGCGGCACCACGGGCATTATCACGAGCTGATCTCTGCATCTGGCAAGGGAGGGGGAGGAAGAGCAGCCCCTGCCCAGGGCTGAGCCGAATCCGGCTCCCTGGGTCAGCACCGGCACCCCTGGGGTGCCTGGCAGCGATGGAGAGAGGGGACCGAGCCGGGGAGGGGGATGCAGCCACCCCCGTGGGGACACAGGGAAGGGTCCCCAAAAGAATAAAGGGGGTTGGGGGGCGGGGCGGGGGGGTTGCACCCACCCAGGGGTGAGGCCTGACCCCCACCTGGGGTGGGACAGAGGCAGAGGGGCTGCTCGGCCCATCCTCCAGTTCAGGCTGGAAATGCGCAGGGATGGGGGCGGAGGGGGGGGCCCAGCGTTGGGCAGGAGGGGGGTGCCCGGCCCTCACCCTCTCCCGCCACCCACTCTGCCCCCCCCCCAGCCCTCTCTCCTCTTTTTTGAAATCACGTGATAAATGTCAAACGGCGGCGGGTGTCGTTACTCATCCCGCCCCCACTCAGAGCCGCTTTCCTCCGGGGGCGGCTGCCGCTGAGTCAGGAGGCTGCCGGGGCGCGGGGACCCCCAGACCACCCCCCAAACAGAATCACCATCCCCTCCACGCAGGAGGATGCAGGCAGCTCTGGGCTGTGTTACTCCCCAGGCGGATGCATCCCTGCCTCGAGTGCACGATGCTCATATATGAGTTTGGGGGTCCCGGTACCCACCCCCCCACCCCCCCCAGGTTTGGGGTGTTGCTGCATGGAGATGCCCAGCTGGCCTCCTCCTGCTGCCCTTGGGATAGTGCTGGGAGAGGGTACAAAGGGCTGGTGGTGGTCCCCGGGGTGCCCGTGTCAGCATGAGGCACAAGGCTGGGTGCCCAGCAGCCGTGTGGCACCGGTGGTCAGGGGACTGAGCAGCTCATCACATCCCACGAGCAGGGTGCAAGGTGTGTGACACCACACACAGAGTGGGGTCACCTCACCTCAGCTCCGTTCTGTGTGAGGAAACCCTGAAACACCCCCCCCCCCCCCCCCGCCACTGCAAGAGGGACCGCTCCCCACCGACACCTCCCCGCTCCCCCGGGAGCCCCGTGCCTCAGTTTCCCTCACCCGCCCTGCTGCGGCTGCAGGTCAAGTGGGGCTGCCCAGAGGGGGGTGGCGATGGGGTGTGTGTGTGTGTGTGGCCCCGTTTCCTCCGACCCCCCCCCCGCCTCTTCGGCACCTCGCAGGAGGGAGCTGCAAACCGCAGCGCTGCCGGTGCTGCTGGTCCTCACCACCCCCCCCCTTCCCGGGGCTGCAGGGCTTTCGCCTGGGGCACCCAGCCGAGGCTGGACCGGGTGTTCCCAGGGGTCGGTGCCCCCCCCTTTGCAGGGCTCGGGGGGAGGGGTCACGATGCCGGCTGGCTGTGCCACACATCGCCCCATCCCACCCACCCCTACCCCCAAATCTGCGGTCCCCGTCCCCAAACCCATCCCGCAGCACCTCTGTGGCTGCCCTGCCCCAAGGATGCTGCTGGGGGGTGTGGAGGGGGGTGTGGGGTGGGGGGATGTGGCTCTGTTGTCCCCAGGGCTGGGGGGGCAGGGGTCTGCATGGCAGGGGGTACCCCCCCCACTGCTGTGGGCATCGCACCCTGGTCCCTGGCTGCTGCCACAGGGGGCGGGATGAGGGGCTGACACGGGGGTCCCACAGGCAGTGGGGGGGATGGGGGAGGAGGGGGCTGAGCCACTTTGGGACTCAGGGGCGCTCAGGGGGGGCTCAGGTATCCGGCTGGACCCTCTGGGTCCCTGCTATCACCTGGCTGTGGTGACAAGGGACAAGCTGGTCCCCCCTGGGTCATGGGGGGCTGGGAGGGGTTGGGGTCCATCTCCTCCAGCCTGTCCCAAGGGTGACACCAGGATCTCGGGGAGGGGGGTGTATGTGGGAGGGGGTGGGGGGCAATTATCCCCCAAAACACCCAGGATAGCACAGCCCTTGCACAGGCCATCACTCCCCAGATCCACCCTGTGCACGCAGCCCCCTCCCCACCCCATGTCCCCCCCACCACGTACCCCCCATCCCCGTGCCCCCCCGGCCCCGCAGCAGCTCACACCTCGCTCTTTCTTACACAGCAACTTTCTTTCAGGGTTTTTTTTCCTTCCCAGCAAAAAACCCCCTCTTATTTTGGGCTGGCTGCAAGGTTTCTTTTTCCAGCTGGCTTTCGGGGGTTCGGGGGGTTTTTTTCTTCTTGTTCTTTTTTTTTTTTCCCTTTTCTTTCCTTTTCTCAGCCTTTCTGTCATTTAGGGGAAAGTGAAGCGATTCTCACTGCTGGGCTCCCCACTTTGTCCTGTTCCTACCCTGGGGAGGAGAGATGGGGACCAGGGATGCTCCTACCCTGGGGGAGGAGAGATGGGGACCAGGGATGCTCCTACCCTGGGGGAGGAGAGATGAGGACCAGGGATGCTCCTACCCCAAGGAGGAGAGTTGAGGACCAGGGATGCCTCTATCCTGGTGTGGAGAGATGGGGACCAGGGATGCTCCTACCCCAAGGAGGAGAGTTGGGGACAAGGGATTCTCCTACCCCAAGGAGGAGAGTTGGGGACCAGGGATGCTCCTACCCCAAGGAGGAGAGATGGGGACCAGGGATGCTCCTACCCCAAGGAGGAGAGATGGGGACCAGGGATGCTCCTACCCTGTTGCTGAGTGTTTGGAGCCAGCTCCAAGCAGGGATGACAGCGGTGACAGCCAGACCTGGCGTCCCCAGCTATATATATATATCTATATCTATCTCATGAAGGGGACTCTCTGATGTCTAGTAAGGGTTGTGGTGATGTTTTCCCCTGGGTGTTTCTTGTTCCTTCCGACTTTGCCTGTGCAAAGGGCTCCGCACACTCGTGGAGCTCATCTGTGTACCCAAGCTGGACGGGTCCCCATAGTTCCAGGAGGGCTCCAGGGACCCCCCCACCCCTCCTCTGGCTTGGCTCGGGGGGCAGCTCAGCCCCATCTCCTCTCCATTGGGGTTTATAGGAAACAGCTCTGCGAGGAAGCGCCCGGTGCTCCTGGGTGAGCGTTTCTTTCCAGCCGTGGGCGCCGAAAGGCCCCTCTGTGCTGCGGATCCGGTCTGAGTCAAAGCTGGAGCCCTGGGGTTTAACCACAACCCCCAGAGCTGCTGTGTCACGGGGCAGCGTTGCCAGAGGCGTTTATAAGAAATGGAGGGGCTGCCCGGCCCCCGGGGGAAGGGACCCCAGCTGGGATTGGGGGGCTCTGCCCACATCCTTGGGGAGAAGCCCTGTGGGCCGGCGGTGGAGGCGGCATCACCAGCGGTGGCAGCGGTGGCTGCGGGCTGGGGTCTGGTCCCGTGTCTTCTGCAAAGGACTCAGGGCTGCTGCACGACAGCTGTTCAGCCCTTTCCCATGGGTGCCCAGCACCCACACTACCCTGGGGTGCCCACACTACCCTGGGGTGCCCACAGCACCCTGGGGTGCTCACATCACCCTGGGTACCTGCGTCCAGACAGGCGCCTGGTCCCTGTATCACCCCTGGGGTGCCTGCATCCAGACTGGGTGCCCAGCGCCAGCATCACCCTAGATGCCCTCATCACCTCAGGGTGCCTGCATCCACTTAAGGCTCTGGGTTCCTGCATCACCCTGGGATGCCTGTATCACTCCGTGGTGCTCGGCTCTCCTGGCCTGCAGGCAGCAGCTGCCTGTCACCCCGCTGCCAGCTCTGGTCCCCTTCCCACACGTGTGCCAGCAGCTGCCTGACCTTTCACAGATGCTCTTCCTGGAGAGGCAGAAGGGTTTCGCACGTGCCTCACCATCCCCCGTCCCCGCAGCCTCAGGGGGAGCGGTGGTGGCTCCTGCAGTCCCCAGGGATCTCCTGCCCTTCGTGCCTGGGATGTGGCCCCCCAGGGAGGATGTGGCATGTCCCCTCCTGGCCAAGCCACCCCAGTATCGGTGTCCTTCCTCGCCCCTGTGATGGGATCAGCTCTGTAGCATCCATCTGCGGTGATCCACCCCTCTCCCTCCCCATTCCCAACCATCGGGGGGGGGCCGCGGTCTCACATGACAGCGGAGGGGGGGGCCGCAGCCCTGGCTGCCATGTGCCCAGCGCCATCACGGATGCTGCGGAGAGACAAGTGCCACCGGGCCCCCCGGGGACCCCCGGGCTGCTGGCCCAGCCCCGGCCTCTCGCCGGGACCCGCCGTCTCGCTGCGGGGAGGTGACGGAGCCAACGCGCCGTGACATGGGCCTCGCACCACTCCCCCCCCCTCCTCCCCAACCCCACCACCATGGCCAGCGCCTCGCCAGCGCCTGCCGGGGGGGGACTTCTCGGCTGTCACAACCCATCTGCATCGGGGCCAGCGTCTGCTGGCGCCGTAAGTGGGGTTAAACTCGGGGTCACCCGGATCGAGCATCCAAGAGAGGGGGGTCTATTAGAAAACAAGTGTCCGGCCCCCCCCCCCCCAAATCCCCCTGTGCCCCGGCACCCCTTGTCCCTTGCTGCCAGCCGAGGTGGGATGCAGGGAGTGGGATGCAGGGGGTGATGCTCTGTGGAGCAGGGAGCGCTGGGGACGCGGCGGATGGAGGGACAGAAGATGAGTGTGTGTGTGTGTGTGTGTCCCCAGTCCCTGTGTGGCTCTCGGGGACAGCGCGGTGGTGACCAGCCACGACGAGGGCCCTGCAGCCAGCATGTCCCCGGGGAGCTGCGCCTTGGCTCTCGCCGCAGGTCCTGGCTCTTTCTGCGGCCGCGGGGACACGTGGCACCGTGACGGCCACGACCTGCTGCCGGTCCCGCTCTGGCCGGTGGCCCAAAATCCAGCACCAGGCAGGCGCCTGGGGGGGCCATCGACACCCGCGCCGGCAGCCTGAACTCCCCGTGACCCGCTGGAGCCACGGGCACGGCCACGGCCAGCACGAGGTCACCCCCAGCACCAGCCCACCCTGACGGGGAGCACAGCCCCAGCCATGAAACCCCCCCACAATGGGTAACCTCAGGGTCTCCTAAACACCCCCACAGCACCTGTGGGACCGCTCAGGGCTGGGAAAGCATTTGGGGACCCGGGGAGGGGTAAATCCGGCCCCGTTTCCATCCGCAGGAGCATCCCAGTGCGATGCTGAGTGCTGGTGCTTTGGATGAGCCCGGCTTGGGGCAGGTGGGATTTAAGGCTGGGGTCCCACCGCCCCGGCAGAGCCGTGTGATGCCGACAGCGCATCCCAGCCCCTCCCATCTCCATCACATCCCCCCCTCATTTCCAGCTCCTTCTGCCGCTGCTCAGGCTCACACTGCACCGGCTGGCCGGCGGGCAGCTCCGTTGCACCGGCGGCTGAAACGAAACCGGCTCCAGCTCCGGCTCCTTCCCCCTGACCTATTTTTAACATTTGATTGGGGATCTATTTGTTTTTTATATCCTATTATTATTATTTCCCCTCCTCCTGTTCTCTCCCCGCACGCCGGGCCCCGGGTGCGACCGCGGTGTCAGCCCCGCGTCACATCAATTAACGCACACGGGGCGTCATTTGTCACTTCGCATTTCCCCAAGGAAGGTCCCCTCTCCCCAGGGTCCCCTCTCCCCAAGGTCCCCTCTCCCCGTGCTGTGGCGGTGGCGGTGGGCGCGTGCTGGGATGGGTGCTCCAACCATGGGGTGGGTGCCGGTGATGTCCGGGTGTTTTCGGGGTACCCTGCTCTGAGTGGTTGGGGACCCAGCAGCTGGTGCTGCTTCGGTGGGGTCTCGGTGTTGGGGAGGAGGGTCCTCAGCGGGGGCCAGGACACCTGAGCGCAGCCCCCCACCCCCCCACCCCTCACCCCTGGCCCCGAGCAGCCGGTGCCGACACCTCCACTTCCGTCGGCAGGGCCCCCAGGGGTATTTTTAACTCACGGCTCCGCTCTTTGGCATGCGGCGAGCGTCTGGCCCCAGCGCTGCCCGGCCTCCGGCTGCCTCCCCCAGCCCGCCCCACGCTCCGGGGCAGGATCGGACCCTCCAGAGCTGCCTCGGACCCTGCGGGACTGCCTGAGACCTGATGGGACAGGATGGGACCCTGTGGGGCAGGATAGGACCCTGTGGGGCAGGATGGGACAGGATGGGACCCGATGGGACAGGATAGGACCCCACGGGGCAGGATGGGACCCGATGGGACAGGATGGGACCCTGTGAGGCAGGATGGGACCCCATGGGTCAGGATCAGTCCCTGCGTAGGACCCTGTGGGGCAGGATGGGACCCTGCATCACAGGACAGGATCCTAAGGAACAGGATGGAAACCTTTAGGGTAGGGTTGGGCCCTATGGGGCAGGATTGGACTCCATAGGGCAGGATTGGACTCTATGGAGCAGGATTGGACCCTATAGGGCCGAATTGGTCCCTATAAGGCAGGATTGGGCTCTATAGGGCAGGATTGTTTCCTGCAGTTCCCCCAAAAGCAGGACTAGAGTCCATGGGGCAGGATCAGACCCTGTGAGGGGAAGGTGGGACCCTGCAGGGAAGGACTGAACCCCACGGGGTGGGAGCTGGAGACCCAGCTGGGACCTTTCAGGATGGGAAGGGGGGGTGGGGGTAGGATTAGTCCCCATGGGGCCGGATCTTCTGCTGGGCTGGAGCATCCTCAGCCCTGTCCTAGAGGGGGGGTCCGCCTGTCCCATGTCCCCACATCACCCGTGTCACCGAGCCCGTGGGACCCCTCCCACAGCCAGATCCCCAAACGGGGGCTCTCGGGGAGAGGAGGGGGGGGGGGGGCGGCAGCAGCGCGGGGGGGGGGGTGGGGTGGGCGGTCCCGCACACGCGTGTGCCCGTGGGGGCCGCACGTTGTCAGAAGCTGTAGCCCGTGTCTCGGCCGCCGTCCCCCCAGCCCGGTCAGCGCACATCACTCCCCAGCCTTCGCCTCCCCGCTGACGAAGAGGAAGGGCCGGGGGGCCCAAGCCCTGAGCCCCGCGTGCCCCCGTCACGCTAAGCCGGCCAGACAGGGGCTGCAGCCCCCCGGCTCTCCCCAGGGAGCCGCGGCTGCTCGCCGAGGAGCCGGCTGCCGCTGCAGCGCATCGCCTCGTACAGGAGGGGGGCGAGGGGCCGGGGGGAGGCGGCGGGGGGGGGGGAAACGGACTCCCCCCGGCCCAGCGGGCGCTGGAAAGGAAGGGGGTGGGGGGGGGCTGCGCACGCCCGACGGACCCCCCCGTGCCACACGCTCGCCCGTGCACACGGTGGGGCTCCTGTGAGCACAACAGCATCCCTGCACGCGCGTGGCTGGCTGCCTTGCACACTCACGGCCAGCCCTGTGCACACAGCGGTGCCCTGGCACACCCAGCCCGGCCCCTGGCACACTCAGCCCGGCCCCTTGCACACCCAGCCCGGCCCCTTGCACACCCAGCTCGGCCCTTGGCACACTCAGCCTGGCCCCTTGCACACTCAGCTCGGCCCCTGGCACACTAATCCCAGCCCCTTGCACACTCATTCCGGCCCCTGGCACTCCCAGCCCGGCCCCTGGCACACCCATGCAGACACAGGCTCCCTTGTGCATCTGCACACACCCCAGCCCCCTCCCGCAGACACTGGTTCCCTTGCACGCCCGTGTGCGCTGTGGCACGCTCACACCTGTGCCTCCTTGCACACACACCTCCCAGCCCCTTGCACAGCCATGCACGCCCCTCCCAGCCCTTTGCACACCCATGCACACCCCTCCCAGCCCCTTGCACGCCTCTCCCAGCCCCTTGCACACCCACACACACACACCAGTCCCCTCTCACACACCCAGCCCCACGCACATCAGTGCTACCCAGCTCTCCTGGCCCACACACAGTGACGGGGACAGTGGCACCCAGACACGGTGCCACCCCAGGAGGGATGCCGTGGGGACCCCCCTGCACGCTGCCAGCCCCCTACCCCCCCAGCGGCACATCGAAAGGGGGGTGTGGGGTGTGTATGGGGGTGGGGTGTGTGTGTGTGTGTGTGTGTGTGTGTGTGTGTGCCCTCCTCGGCTGCCCCCCACCCCTCCCCGTGCCATCCCCACGCCAGGGCCCCCCCGGGGGCGGCGGGGGCGCGGGGGGCAGCGGCGCGGGGCCGGGCACGGGGAGGGCGGCCGGGGGGGGGGGTTTTGGATGGCAGCGGCAGGAACGATGTTAATGACTTTTCTTCCTGTCGCTCTCCTTTTACACCGCGGGCAGCTCCGTAACCAGAGCTGCTTCCTTCCCCGAGATTAAGGAGCCGTCTGCTCGGCCACCCCCCCTCCAACCACCCCCCCCGCCCCGGCCACTGACACCCCCCTCCTGCCCGGAGCTGCCACCGGTTTGTCACCCTCGGCCTGGCCCGGGTGGCTCTGGGGAAGGGGCAGCCCCCCACCCACAGCACCCATGGGTGAAGGGTCTGGAGGTGCTGAGCATCGTCCCAGCGCCGGTCAGGGTTCCCCCATGAGATGGTTTGAGGGTGCTCTGGGGAAGCCCCATGGTGGGATGAGCTCGCCACGGTACCCCGCTCCCCTCCACCACACTCCATGGGTTACCCCCTTGGGGCTTCCCCCCCATCCCCCCCAAAACTGGGCTGCCAAGTAGCTGGGGTGGAGCGTGGAGCCGCCTGCCAGCCCCGGGCGGTTTGGGGCAGGAAGGAGGAGGGTAAGTGTCGGGGTGCAGGGCGGGGACCAGCGGCGTGGGGAGCAGGGGGACCAGGACACACCACTGGGGGAGCCGAGCCCCCCTCCCCAACCCCTCCACCGGCTCTGCTTCATTCCCCACTTGTCACCTCCCGTGACTCAGTTTCCCCTGCCAGCGTGGGACCTGGCTCTGCTTTCGGGGAGGGGGAACAGGGTGCCTGGGGACCGTGGGACACCCAAGCTGGGGGTGCAGGAGGGGGCTCTGAAGGGTGGGAGTCCAGCTGGGCTATTGGGGGGGGGACACAACTCAGCAACGTCTGCCTGCTCTGGGGTACAGCAAGGAGGGAGCAGGGGTGCAGCTATCCCACCCCCATCCCACCCCATGCCCTTCACCCCCTGCGCTGCACAGCACCCAGCGCTGGTGGGTGCAGCCAGGTGCAGGATGCGCCCCCCCCCCACACACACACCCCCCGCACCCCTCATCCAGGGGGTCCCCGGGGCAGGTGGCAGGTGGCCGGCCGGGCCCCGGCCGCGCTGCGGTTTGTGTTCGTGGCTCCACGAGCTGCTCAGCCTCCGAGCGGCAGCGAGATGCAAATTCCTCCGGGGTGGGGGGAGTATTTTTACTTTTCCCTCACACCAAATTTAGCCCCCCCCCCCCCCCCTCCCCCCCCGTGGGTGCCCGGTGCCTTCGCTCTCGTTTTAATAATGAAAACAGGAACAATGCCCTTTAGTAAGAAAATAACCACACACACACCATCCCTACCCCCCCCCCGGGCAAGTTTGCTCTTGGACCCCAGAAACTAGATTCCTGCTGGAAAAGGAAAACCCTGCAGTGGTACCAGCCCCCCCACCCCCTGCCCCGGGGTCTGGGCTGGGCTGGAGGGTGGCGTGGGGACAGAGGGGTTTGGGGACAGTGGGATGCGGGCTGACATCCTGATGGGGGCTGGTGCTGTGTCTCTGCCGGGGATTTGGTCCTGGGGGCCGTCAGACTGATGTCCAGGAGCTGCAAGATGCAGGATGGAGACATCCCGGAGGTGACATGGGGCAGGGAAAGGTCCGGGATTATCTCCCCCAAAGGCTCTGATCCTCCCCGCCCCCCCGCCCATGGAGAGCCCAGCGTTGGGGATATTAAATGCTGCAGCTTCAGGAGGGGGAAACTGAGGCAGGGGGGCGATGACAAGAGGGCTTGTCTCAAGCCAGGGTTCTCAGGAGAGTGGCAACCCTGCCCGGGGCCGGGCACGGGCTCGGCGCTGCGGCTGCTTTGGGGAGGGATGTGGCCCTGGGGCAGAGCGTGCGAGGCGGCAAGCGTGGCCCCGGCCCGTGGGGCGTATCCTGCAGCCTCAGCCGCTTCCTCCCCGGCCCCTCTGCGGGTGCTGGCGGAAACCGGACGGGCGGCCAGGAGGGACTGGGCACAGGGAGCACACGGTGCCACCCCTGGGTCACCGGCCCCGTTCTCCTGGGGACACCGGGATGTGCAAAGTGCCGCGTTGCATCAGCCATCTGCAGAGGGGAAACTGAGGCACGCGTCCTGAAGCGGGGGAATTTGGCCCCGAGGAGGTCCCAAGGGTCCTGCCCTCCGGGAAGGGAGCTGCAGGTGAGGAGCCCGGCTGGCTTCGCTGCTGCAGAGCTGCTGCCCAGCTGCAGGGAGCTTTGGACCCTGAATCCCGATGCTCCTGGGCCACAGAGAGCTGGGAGCTCAGGCCACTGAGCAGGGACGGTCCCATCCCAAGGGACAGCGTGTCAGTGGGTGGGGGGGACCCAATCCGGATCCCGGGCTGAGGGTGCCTGGGAGCATCCCTGTCCATCAGAGGCTGTTCAAGGTGACAGCCAGGACACGGGTCCCAGCCCTCCTCTCCCTCCCCACCCCAAGAGTCCTCCCTGCACAGGGACACTCGTGACAACCGTCACCCCAGGAGTCCTGCTGCGTCTCCCAGGCAGGGCAGTGTCCCCGGTGTCACTTTACCATCTGGGGTTGGGGTGTCAGGGCTGTGGGGGGGGGCACTCAAGGACATGACATCCCAGGGACAGAGCCACGCTCCATCCCCCACCCTGCCAGACCCCGCTGTGGGCACCATCCAGCCCTGGGACCCCTGGGGCCGGGGGTGGGTGGGGGGCAGGTGGCGGGTCACCGGCCAGGGGCGCAGCGGGGATGCTGGTGAGCCCGACACCCGGCTGGGCTGATCCCGCAGCGGGGGGGCTGTGCCTGTGAATTCATCCTCGCCGGCGATGGTATAACAGGAATGAATTAGCACGTCGTGACGTCAGCGAGCACATGTGCCAAGGCACTTGCTCACCCCCCCCCAGTTAATTAATTGCTCCCCCACCCCTCTCCATATTCCCCCCCCCAAGATGTTATTTTTCCTCCTAGAAAGATGTTTTCTGGAAATTTCCTTGTTTTTCCTTCTTTTCCTCACTTGGGAGCTCAGCAGGGGGATTCCTGCCTGATGGGTTGGGAGGGGGGGGCAACGTCCTGGCATCCTGGGGGGTGTCCAGGGAAGTGGTGGGGAGGGGGGGGCAGCTGCCATGCTCTGCCCTGGACACAAATACCACAGTGGCTGTGGCAGGGAGGGGTGTACACGTGTGTGTGTGTGTGTGTGTGTGTGTGTGTGTGTGTGTGTGCACATCAGGCCAGGGGTGGGCACTGGAAAGGGGGCAGAGGGGCTGTGGCCGCCCCCCCCCCAATGCCACACGCCCCAACATAGCCCTCTCCCCTCCTAAGTCCCAGGGGATTAGGGGCCAGGAGGAGCTGGCAGGGAGCCGGAAAGGCGGAGGGGGGTGTGAGGGGGTGTTCAGCAGGGGGGGTTGCATAGTGATTGAAGCCCGGGACCCCTCTGGACAATGACACCAGTGAAAGGCCGGCCCGAATGGCTGCTAAACTGTGTCTGATGGGCCAATACACACACAGAGAAACCCCCTCCCCTCGCCCCCGGAGGTGACACTGTGGGGACCTGGGGTGTCCCATCCTTCTGCCCCCACGGCCAGGCCTCTGCCCCTGCCCCACGCATCCTTAACTCCCCATTTCCTGCTGCCCCACAGCCAACCACCCCCCATATATGTGAGGGGAGGCAGGTCTGTCTCCATCCCTGTCCCCATCCCCAAACCTCATCCCTGTCCCCTTCCCTATCCCCCATCCCCATCTGCTCATCCTGCCCCCAGCATCATGACCCGCCCCCAACCCCTGAGCACCGTGGCCCTGGGGATTTAGATGTGGGTTTGGTAGGGACCCACCTGTGCCCCTTTATCCCCCCCCCCCCGGCCCCAGAAGGGACCCTGAGGCGTGGGGAAGGCTGGTCACATCCCTCCCCCCAGGAGAGGGACCCACCGGCAGCGTCACCCGTGCTTTGGCTTGGTGTGGGAGCGCTGGGTGCGGGGTGTCACCCAGCTGTCCCCCACCCTCCCAGGGCGCTGCCCCACTGGGAATGGAAAGTATTGACGGGTGCTGAGCTGGGGAGCTGCCAAGGGAACCGTTCCCTCCGGAGCAAAATGCCTCCGCGATGGCTCTGGGGGGGACACGGGGACTTCCCCTGGCTCAGCAGGGTCAAGGGCAGGTACCGGGAAGGCCCGGCCTGGGGGTGGGCACGGGAGTGGGCACCCAGGGTGGGTACAGCTTGTCTGAGCCCCCCCATCCCCTGGGAGCTTGGAACACCCCGGCCCAGCTGAAGGGGAAGGAGGATGAGGAACCCCAGCCCCACTCCCCTGTGCCCTCTGGCCTGAGCCACCTCCTGTGCCTGCCAGGACACCAGGGGAGGGCCCAAAATACTGGGAGCCCACCACCCACACAGAGTCTGGGGGCTGTTGTGGTCTCCTCAGAGGGAAAAGACCCCCACACAGGGGTCCCATGCAGCACCCCCGGGCAAGTGAGATAATTAATGGATTAATTAAGGGTCCTGGGAGGAGGGGGGCAGGGTGTTAACTGGCCCCCAGTGCCCTGTGTCACCCCAGAGCCCCAAAATACGGTCAGGCCTGTGACCCCTGAGCTGTCCCCCTGGTCAGCGTGCTCCATCTCTGTGTGTCCACCCCCGTGTCCCCCCTCAACGTGTGTCCCCCCCACCCAGTGTCCCATGGCCCCCGCTCCTCCCACCTCTCCCCATCCTTCCCCATATCCCCACGCACCCCCCATCCCTTCCCACGCCCCTGTCCCCCAAACACCCCACACACACACACACACACCCCCCACACTTCCCGCATCCCCGCACCCTCCCCGCGCCTCTCCCCGCATGGCCCGTTCCACGCGTGGCCCGGCTCCCCCCCCCCACCCCCCCCCCCCACTGCCCCGCCCCGTGTTCGCGTCCCCGCCCCGCTGAGAGCCGCCCCCGCGGGGGGGGGGGGTTGGTGTGGGGGGGTTGGTGTGGGGCGGAGCTGCCGTGGCGGAGCCGCTTCTTTAGATAAGAGGCGCGGCGCCACGGGGATGGGCAGGTGGAACGCGTGAGGGGACCGGCAGCGGGACCGGCGGCAGCGGGACAGGGCGGCCCCCCCCCTCCTCCCCTCCCTCCCAGCACTTTTGAGGGTTTTCCGGGGCTTTGGTTTGGTTTTGGGGTGGGTTTTTTTGTCCTACTCCCCCTCGGCTTTCCCCCGGGCCGCCTCGGCTCACCCCCTTCCCCACCCCCCCACCCCCCCCATCACCATCCCCTCCCCGCCATCCCCACCTCCCACCCCCCCGTCCCGTCCCATCCCTCCACCCTCCCCTCCCAAGTCGGGCATGGAGGGGGCGGCGGGAGCCCGGCGAGGCGGGCAGCGCTGAAACGCGCCCGGCTCCGGGTCCCGGGGCCGTCGGCGAAGCTCCCATGAGCGGCTGAGCGGGGCCGGTGCCCCCCGCCCGTCCATGGGCGCGCTGGAGCCGGGCACCGGAGCCCCCCGCCCCGCCGCCCCCATGCTCAGCGGCTCCTCCAGCTTCGTCAAAGCCCCTCCGGGCCTCCGGGACGCCGCAACTTACTACGGTGATGGGGGAGGACCGGAACCGGGAGCTCCCCCGTTACCTTACGCTGCTCCCGGTGGCTTCGGCGGCCGGTTCCTGGGGCCGTGTCCGCCTTACCGGGCGCCGCCGCCTCCTCCGCCTCCCGCCGCCGCTCCGGTCGAGGGTTACGCGGTCGAGGGTTACGCGGGCACGGAGCTGTACGCGGGTGCGGAGGGAGCTTACGGCGCCGGGAGCGCTCCGCTGTGCCCCCGCGCCGGACCGCTATGCTCCCCCCCCGCGTACCGGGCGGCCGGGAAGATGCAGGTGATGCTCAACAACTACCCGCTCTGGGCCAAGTTCCACAAGCACCAGACCGAGATGATCATCACCAAGCAGGGCAGGTGAGTTGGGGTACCGGGGGGGGGGGGGTTATGGAGGAGGATGGGGGGGAGGGTACAGTGCTGGGGACCCGGGTGGGGGAGCGCACCGGGATGGGGAGCAGCCCCGGGAGCCACACGGGCATCGCAGAGGGTGGGTGTGGGATGTGGGAAGGGATACGGGGTGTGGGGGGGGATGCTGGGGGAGGAGGGGGGGGGGCACACACGTGCTGGGGTGCAGAGTGGCGTACGGGACAAGCTGAGTGGGCTACGGGAGAGGGGGAGGCTTGGGGTGGCCGGCACGGTGAGGGGCTGGAGGATCCTGCCTTGTGTCCCCGAAGGGCTGGAGGTTTTTTGGGGGGGCGGTGGTGAAGCTGGGGTTCCCCATCTACCCGTGCAAGGCGGGGGGGGGGGGGGGGGGGGGGGGGGGTGGTTGTGTGAGAAGGGATCCCCGTCCATCCCTGTGGGTTTTGGGGTGATGTCTTTCTGTGGGGGGGTGCAAAGTGGACCAGACACACCCCCTCCTCCCCCCCCCCCACCCCCCCGCCCCGGTTCTCATTTTCTAGGGGAGTTGGGGCTTGTTGGGAGGAGAAGAGGGTTTGGGGTGGGAGGGGGGAGCACCCAGAGCTCCTGTGTCCGGGCAGGGTTTGTTGGGGAGGCAGCTCGTGGGGATGGTGCCAGTGCCGGGGGGGGGTGTGGGGGGGTGGTGGTGTGGTGTGTGGGGGAGTGGACGTGGTGTTTATCCGGCCTCAACCCACGGGTCAGATCCAGAGCTCAGCGCTGCAACAAGTAGTGAGAGCCCAGGGCAGGGTTGAGGCTTATGTGGGGGATTAAAGACCGCTCTGGAGGGGGCTGGGTGTGAAACAGGCTGGGGGTGGGGGCCGTGGAGTCCCCCTAACTTGGAGCAAGGGCACCCCAAAAAGCTGGTGCTCACCCTGAGCCTGTCCTTTGGTCCTACATCGCAGTGATGTGGG
Organism: Gallinula chloropus; assembly: GCF_964237585.1. Lineage (NCBI taxonomy): Eukaryota > Metazoa > Chordata > Aves > Gruiformes > Rallidae > Gallinula > Gallinula chloropus. The sequence goes on along the minus strand of NC_140111.1, from coordinate 2,003,413 downwards.
TTGGGGGAGCTGGACCCTGGGTTGTCTCATCGGGATCGTGCTGGGGCAAGGAAGGGCGTGTGGGAATGGTGGGTTGCCCCCCCCACCCCCCCCCCAAATCAGGCTCAGTGGCTACACTATGGCTCCCAAAAATCGATGCCACAGGGGAGAGACAGCACAGCGCACACCCGCTGCGTTGCAGGGCAGCAGGCAGAGACACCCTTTCCCCCCACCCCCCCAGCTCCTCCAGCTGCAGCGATCACCCCCCCCACCCCCCACTCCCCCCCAACCCGTATTTCTCTGCCCAGGGGTTCTCTTTCTGCCCATCGCCGGGCTGGGCGCGGGGGCTGCCGGCAGCGATGCTCCGCGTCCTCTTCCCGAGACAGACGGTGTCACTTCGATGCTGAGACCAACCTGCTTAATGTGTTGGAAGTCTAAACACGTTAGGGCCGCTTGGTTTGCCACGACCATTCCCACCCCCCACCTCCCCCCCATCACCGGCCTCGGGGCCGTTCGGCAGCAAACCGGCACCATCACAGATGGGGTGACGTGTCCCCGGCACCAGCCAAAGGCTGGGGACAAGGGGACACCGGGGCCCCACAGATGGTTGTTGTTTTCACCCACCGTCGTTCAGGTCTTCCAGGAACCCACTGAAATTCACCCTGTTTCTCCCCCCCCCTCCTCTCTTTCCCCAGTTGTTGTGGCAGGGTGCTGGAGCAACACCCATCCCTGTTGGATCTGGGCGGCTCGGGAGTCTGGTGCTGAGGGGCTGGAAAGTGGGGTGCCCTCCTGCCCCGCTGTGTGTCTGGGCTCTGCAACCAGCTCCTAGCCTGAAACCAGGCTCTTTTGGGGCTCTTTTCCCAGTCCCACCCCCTGATGGCTCTGCAGAGGGGTTGGGGTTTTGAGGGGGGACATGGTGTGTGCTGGAGAGGATGGGGGGGGGGGGGGGGGGGGCTCATGGCAAACCCAGCACAGGGAGACGTCAAACTCGGAGCCACAAAACATCCGTTTCCCCCAACCCCAAGCTGCTTTTGCAAAAAAAAAACCCAACCCAATCTGTGTGCAGAGCTGGGCTGCAGCGGTGCTGCGACAGGAAAAACCCCAGCCTGGGGGCTTGGGGGGGGGGGGTGTGCCCTAATGCCAGCACCCACCGGGCTGGGGGGGGCTCCAGGATTGGGTGGGTGATGTGTCCCTTGCCGTTGGGGGTGTAGGGATGCTGTCTCACTGGGATGTGCTTGTCCCTCCTCGCTGGTGTCCCTGTGGTGCGGCCCTATCGAGTCCCCACAGAGGGGACCTGAGGCTGGGTGGGATGTGGCATCACCGGGGTGAAGCAGCGCTGGGATTTGCCCCCATTGACTCTCTCCTACCCCCCTGCCCTGGCTCTGATGCTCCATCCTGTGTCATCCCGTGTTGTCCCATGTCATCCTGTGCCCACACATCCCCAGGAAAAATAACCCCTGGCCAGGGCCTGTCCCTGCCCTGCACCCCGCAGCTCTCGGGGCTCAGCAGGGCAGCATCTCTGCAGAAAGCCCCAAGGACTCAGTGAGACGGGCCAGGGGAATTCCTGCCCTGGGTTTCTGCTGCCTCAGAGCCAGGGCTGGCTTTGCCTTGAATGGGGGGGCCTTGGTGCTGCCTTTTGAGGGGGGGTGCATTTGGGGACACAGGGAATGGCATTGCCTTGGGAGAGTCTGCTGGGGAGGGCTTGTATTTGGGGGGCACAGGGGCTGGTGGTGGCTTTGGGGGGGCACGTGCAGGGCTTTGGGGACACAAGGGCTGGGTTGGCTTTGGTTTGAGGGATGCTGGGGTTGGCTGTGAATTTGGGGGGACACAAGGGCTGGTTGTGCCTTGCTGGGAAGGGGGTCTTGGGGATGGTTTGCCCAGGCTGCTCCCATGCTGGTTGGACTGGGGGGAGCTGGTGCTGGGCTGGCAGCTGTGCGGGGATGGAGGCAGCACCGTGGCCGTGCCGTGTAGCTGTGCCATGTACCCTCATCGTGCTGCGCAGCGCAGCCGTGCAGCTGTGCTGTGCCAGGCCGAGCAACTGTGCCATGTCAGCATGCCGTGCCAAGCAGCCATCCCATGGCACTGTGCCATGTCACCATGCCGTGCCGCGTCACCGTGCCGTGTCACCATGCCGTGTCACCATGCTGTGCCAAACAGCCATCCCATGGCACTCTGCTGTGTCACCATGCCGTGCCATGCAGCCATGCCATGTCACTGTGCCGTGTCACCATGCCGTGCCAAACAGCCATCCCGTGTCACTGTGCCATGTCACCATGCTGTGCCATGTCACTGTGCTGTGTCACCGTGCCGTGCCATGTCACCATGCCGTGCCAAGCAGCCATGCCATGTCACTGTGCCATGTCACCATGCCGTGCCAAGCAGCTGTGCTGTGTCACCATGCCATGCCATGTCACCATGCTGTGCTGTGTCACCATGCCATGCCGTGTCACCGTGCCATGCCAAGCAGCCATCCCATGTCACTGTGCCGTGTCACCATGCCATGCCGAGCAGCCATCCCATGTCACTGTGCCGTGTCACCATGCCGTGCCGTGTCACCAAGCCATGCCGAGCAGCCATGTCATGTCACCACGGCGTGTCATGTCACCATGCCATGCCGTGTCACCGCGCCATGCCATGTCACTGTGGTGTGTCACCATGCCATGTCGAGTAGCCGTGCCATGTCAGCGTGCCATGCCATGGAGCCTTGTCACCATGTTGTGCAGCGGTGCCGTGTCACCCTGCCGTGTCGCCGTGCCATGCAGCTGTGCCATGCCACCGTGCCATGAAGCTGTGCCATGTCACCATGCCAAGCAGCGGTGCCGTGTCACTGTGCCGTGTCACCGTGCCATGTCACCGTGCCGTGCCATGCAGCTGTGCCATGTCACCGTGCCATGAAGCCGTGCCATGTCACCATGCCAAGCAGCTGTGCCGTGTCACCGTGCCGTGTTGCCGCGCTGTGCCGTGCCGCTGTGCCGTGTCACCAGGCCGTGCCGCCGTGCCGTAGCCTCTGCCGTGCCGCGGGGGCTGTGCCGGTCTCCCACGCTGTGGTTTTGCGGGTGCTCAGGCTGGGTGCACTGGGTTGCCTTTGGGAGAGGAGGTGGCTCAGGAAGCCAGCAGCCCCCCCCCCGGCAGTGCTGGGTGGCAGGGGTGTGGGCAGGGGGAGCACCACAGCCTGGGGGAGGGGGTTTGTGGGCAGCTGCCCCCCAAATTTCTCCTCCCCCTGGGTTTGCCCTGGACACCGTGTCCCTGCTCCGTGTCCCCACACCCCTGTGTCCCCAGGGTCCCGGATCACCCTGCGTCCTCCTGACATCCCTTGGATGTGCCAGCATGCCCCAGCTCTGAGTCCCCTGAGTCCCCTGCCCCATGGCCACGTACCCCCTGTGCTCCCTCCCCAGTTTCCCCCAAGTCGAGGGGTTCACGCAGGGACAAACTTTGGGGCTCCATGGCCACGTACCCCCTGTGCCCCCTCCCCAGTTTCCCCCAAGTCGAGGGGTTCACGCAGGGACAAACTTTGGGGCTCCATGGCCATGTACCCCCTGTGTCCCCTCCACAAGCCCCCCCCCAAGTCGAGGGGGTTCACGCAGGGACAAACCTCGGGGCATCCTGAGGACCTTCCAGAGCCCCAGAAACAAACACGCACGGGGAGAGAAACCAGAGGATCCCCCAGGTTTTTGGGGTGCATGGAAGGCGGGGTGGGTGGAGAGGGGGATGGGATGCGATGGGGTGCATGTGTGTGTGTGTGTGAGCTGACCGAGGCATCCTGCACCCCTCCCACGGCACCTCCCAAACCCAGGGGAACCCAGTCCTGCCCCCCACCAACACACCCCTCCCCAACAGCAGCCCCAGGACCCGATGAGCCAAAGGATTTAAAAATAAACCCGAGGCGTGCATGGTTTCGGGTCTTACCCCCACCCTCCCTCCCATGCCCTGGCCGAGCCCTGTGGTTTGCACCGCGGCAGCGTTCGCGCTCGGCTCCGCCGGCAGCACGATGCTCGGGGAGCCGTGGAGCCAGCGGTATCGGAGCAAGAGAGGTGTAAAAAAAAAACCCAGACCAGAAAAAAAAGCTGTTTTTCTTCCTCCCTGCTCCTTGCAGCAGCTCAGGGCTGGTGCAGTACCCAACCTGGCTGCTCACCCACCCAGCCACCCACCCACCCACCCACCCGCCCTGGGGTTTGGGGAGGGGAGCCCAAGCCACCATCGCCGCCGGTGTGCCGGGAGCCGCTGTCGGCGAGGGCTTGGGCACCCAGAGGTGGTGAGGCAGCGCCCTGAGAGAGCTCGGGGTGTGTGTGTGGGGGGTGCTCGGAGGCAGCGCGGCCCCTCGCTGCCGCCCTTTGATGTGGGTGCAGTTTCTGAGCGGTGGTAGGAACGCCGTCCCCCTCGGCGCGGCCGCACCGCGCTCGCTGTGGAGATCTGAGCGCAGCAGGGGGCTGCCCGGGTTTAGAGCGGCGGGATGGGGGCTGCGGGGGGAGGGACCTCGGGGTAGCCGGGGTGCTGCCACCCATCCCTCCCTCCATCCCTCCATCCCTCCATCCCTGCATCCCTCCATCCCTGCATCCCTCCATCCCTCCATCCCTCCATCCCTCCATCCCTGCATCCCTCCATCCCTCCATCCCTCCATCCCTCCATCCCTCCATCCCTGCATCCCTCCATCCCTGCATCCCTCCATCCCTGCATCCCGGCATCCCCCCTCTCCCCAGGAGCACGTGTGTGGCTCCTCGCCCCTGAGCGCTGCTTTCTATTTCTTTTTCCCTTCGCTCTCACAGAGGCAACTTTGAGTCAGCAGCAGCCCGGGCGCAGGCCGAGCGCGCCCTTGGCGTGCCGCTGCCCCGGCGCCATGGCACTGCCCGAGCCGTGCTTCCTGCCGGGGCTGCCAGCCATCCCCCCCGTCCTACCCCCCCCTCCACGCTCCTGCCCCTCCACCTCGCTCTGCTCCTCACCCGTGTTCCCACCCTTCCTGCCCCCTTCGTTGGTGCCGGGGGTTCAGTTGGGGTTCCATAGTGTGGCAGCTCCCTTGGTGTGTCGTGTCATCCCTGTCATGAGCTCACAGGTCTCTGCATTGGGAAAGTCTGGTGCTTTGGGGGTTGGGGTGTTTCCACCCTTCGTGCCCCCTTGGATGGTGCCTGGGGAGTCTGGGGGGGTTCAGTTGGGTTCCCTGGTGTGGCAGCTCCCTTGGTGTATCGTGTCATCCCTGTCGTGAGCTCGCAGGTCTCTGCATTGGTACCGGTGGGAAACTCTGGTGCTTTGGGGGTTGGGGTGTTCAGGACCTCCCTTCCCGTGCTGGGGGAGGCAAAGTAACCCCCCAAACCCACCCACTATGCCCATTCCAGGGGTGATTCCTGCCCGTGGGCAGCCCCAGGGCTGGGCACTGTTGCCACCAGCTCTGCCCCTCACTCCGGGCGACCGGGCTGAGGGTGGATCTGGGGAGCAGCCCACCCTCCCTGCCCAAACCCAGCCTGGGGGGAGTGGGTTCCCTCCTGGCTCAGGGGGGAGGCGGAAGCCCCCAGCCCCACACGGCACGAGGATTTCTGGGGCCCTTTCAGAAAAGCCCCAGCACCCACGTTATAAGAAACCCCAGCACTTCAAGGAAACTGGGGGGGTGAACCCAGCCCCCCCCCACTGCCCACTGCCCCCCACCATTGCCCACTGGGTACTGGCACATGGGAAGCGGCACAGCCCGAGAAAGGGAGGGGGCTGGGGGTGTGCGGGGCTGCAGCCCCCGTCCCAGGGAGGGTGGTCAGGATGAACCCCCCCATCACTGGGCTGTATCCCACCCAGGCAAAGCTGGGAGGAGGGCTGGGGGGCTGTGTGTACTGCGGAGTGGGGGGGTCCTGTTCTGCTCTCCCCCAGTGATGGCTCGTTGACATGGTGACACTAACGGGGTACCTGGCAGTGGGGTTAAGGCTGATGGAGGTGCTGGGGCTGGTTTCCAGCTGAGCTCTGTTTGGGGGGGGTGTGGGGTGGGGAGGGGGGTACACAAGCCACCCCGGCCACAACTTGAGCCCCCCACTACGAACCTGGGCTGGCAACTGGGGCTACTGGGGCGGAAGGTAGCACAGGAGGGACTGAACTTGGAGGCGCAGAGCCAGATCTCCCACCCCCCGGCTGGGATTTGGGGTTCCCCTCTGGGTATGGAGGGGGCAGCGGGGTGCAGTCCCGAGGGAGGGGGGGGGGTGGCAGCTGCAGCCCCGGGGCCACGGGGTCCCCCCCAGCCGTCCCGTCCTGTCCCCTTCCTGCCCTTGGCGCAGGCTGGCGCCCAGCCCGAAATAGCAGTGGTGTTGGTTTCCGATCCGGAAGGTGCTCGGGGAGGGGGAGGAAGATGCCGGGGGGGGGCCAGGGGGGATCGGCCCCGAGAGCATCCCCCAGCTGCTGGGGTCAGTCACCTTCCCACAGGCACCCAACTGGGCACGAAGGCTGGTGGCGGGTGGGGGAGGGAACACAGGCATCGCTCTGCCTCAGTTTCCCCATCACCGCACTCCCATCCCGTGCGGCACCTTGCAGCAGGGGTGAGGCAGGGTGGCAGGAGGTGTGTGTGGGGGGGTTGTGTGACAGTGTCTGTGCCTCTGTCCTTTCCCCAGGCGCATGTTCCCGTTCCTCAGCTTCAACCTGTCGGGGCTCAACCCTGTGGCCCACTACCGTGTGTGCGTGGACGTGGTGCTGGTGGACCAGCATCACTGGCGCTACCAGGGCGGCAAGTGGGTGCAGTGTGGCAAAGCTGAGGGCAACATGCCAGGTACAGCCCCCCCCCACCCTAACCCCATCCCACCATCATCCCCTTCCACATCCTCCTCGTGGTATGGATGGGGCAGGGTGACCCCCCCATCCCTGTTCCCACCCCCCATTCCCTTCCTCCACCTCCCCAGGGAACCGCCTCTACCTGCACCCCGACTCGCCCAACACGGGGGCCCACTGGATGCGGCAGGAGGTCTCCTTTGGGAAGCTGAAGCTCACCAACAACAAGGGTGCGTCCAACAACGTTGGCCAGGTAAGGGTCCCACCACCGTGCCGGGCTGTGCCGGGTCCCTGTGTGTCCCCCACCTCACCCCCTTGCCCCTCACCCCCCCATCCCCAGATGATTGTGCTGCAGTCGCTGCACAAGTACCAGCCCCGGCTGCACGTGACGGAGGTGAAGGAGGGGGAGGGCGAGGAGCTGTACCCCTCCCCACACACCCACACCTTCGCCTTCCCCGAGACACAGTTCATCGCCGTCACAGCCTACCAGAACGCCGACGTGAGTACGAGACCACCCCCGGCCCCTGCAGTGAGGGTACCCCAGAAACAGCCCCCCCCATCCGAGACCATCCCCAGCCCCTGCAGTGAGGGTACCCCCAGAAACAGCCCCCCCCGTCCCACCCCAGTGCACTCCCAGGGCCGCAGACACACCCCCTCCCCCCCTCTCCCAGTAAAGACCAGTATTGCCCCAGCATCACAGGAACGCCAGTAAACTCCCCTGAGCAGCCCAGTGCCCCCCACCCCTGCCAAAGCGATCCTAAAGTCCCCAGCATCAGGGAATCCCCAGTGGTACCCCCCCCCTCCCCAACTATGCCCCCCCCCGTAGCATCACCACAATCCCTGGTACCCCCCCCATCCCACCCCCACATCCCCTTTATATGCCAGTACCTGCCCCAAACCCCCCTCAGCACCCCAGTGGCGCCTCCCCCCGGACTCCTCAGCACCCTGCAACGCCCGGTGCCTCCCCCCAGCATCTCAGCAACCACCCCAGTCCCCCCCACCCCCCAAGCACAGCCTGCACCCCCTCCCCACTCCCCCCAGCAGTGGGGCAGACACTGCGGTGGGCACTGTGGGACAGACTGGGAACTCTGGTGGGGTGGGGGCTGCCCAGTGGAAAACAGGGGATGGGGGGCATCCCTGGCAACCCCCCCAGCTCCTCATTGCCCCCCCCCCCCCCCAGATCACCCAGCTGAAGATCGACCACAACCCCTTCGCCAAAGGCTTTCGGGACAACTACGACTCGTGAGTGTCCCCCCCACCCTCCCGCTTGGTGACACCCCATCCCCCAGCCTGGCTGGCAGCGGGGCATCCCCCCAACTGTGTGTCTGTGTGTTTGTGCCCCCCCTTTACCCCCCCCCAAGGATGTACACGACCTCGGAGGGCGACCGCCTCACGCCATCCCCGCCGGACGCTCCGGGTTGCCAGCAGCTCCTGCCAGCCCCCCGCTTCCAGCCCTTCCTGCCCGAGCAGTACCCGCTGCCCACCGGCCCCGGGCGCTTCTTCGGTGGGGAGCGGGGGGGTCCTCCGCTGCCCCTGCCCCCCAAGGACCCCCCGCGTTGGTACTTCACCCCCCAGCAGCCGCCCACAGCCGGGGCGCTGGAGTACAGCGGCTACGAAGGGGGGTACGGGGCGGGCAAGCTGATGCCCTACGGGATGAAGCCCTTCGCCCTATCGCCTGCCCCACATCCCCCCCTGACCTACTACCCCGAGGGGCCGGGGGGGTTCGGGACGGCGGGGGGCTGGAGCCCCGGGCAGTACGGCCCTAAGGGCAGCCCCGGGGCTCTGGGCTGGTACCGGGAGCCCCGGGAGGAGAAGGGGAAGGAGACGGAGGGCTGGCCCCCCGAGCCCCCCGCCGCCGCCGCCTCGGGGGACTCCTCGGACTCGGGGCTGTACGAGTGCAAGCGGCGGCGGATGTCCCCCTACCCCTCCAGCACCGAGAACTCCCCCCCACCCCGCAACGGGGACCTCTACGACAAGGACCCGGGCGCTGACGGCGGCTACTACGGCTTCTACGGCAACTGAGCCATGCTGGGGATGGGGGGGGGGGCTCACACAGCCCCCCCCCCCCCCCCTCAAGCACCCCAAGGCCGCAGGAGCTGGGTGCAATGTGGGGCTGCCCCCCACCCCCAAACTATTAAACACCCATCTCCCTGGGTGGCTTAAAGCAGAGGACGAGGGGGCTGCAGCCAGACAATCAGCCTCTGGTGCCACCCCAGTGGGGCCGTGGGGGCAGCAGGGAGGTTATGGGGCAGGGAGGGGGTGTCTTTTTGTTGTCTGTGGTTTTTAAAAGGGGGGTGGGGGGGTGTTAATAGTATTTATTGTGCCCCAGCTGCCCGGTGTGGGGCTGGGGGCAGCAGCATATCTGGCAATAAAGGGGTCGCTGTGGGGCACGGCTCTTGGCTCTCCTCTGCGCCATGTGGGGGGGAAACTGAGGCACCCGGGGGGTGTTTGGTGGGATTTGTGTGTGTCCCCTGTTTTCCCCCCCCCACTGGCAGCACCCAGGTGTGCTGGGCTGGGAGGGGGGGTCCTGAGCCCCGGGGCAGGGAGAAGGAAGCTCTCTGCACACCCCAGCTCTTTTTGCAGCCTTTATTGGAGCAGAACCTGTGTGTGGTTGGGGGGGGGGGGATTAGAGGGGTCTGCCCGCCCGCGGGCACCCCAGGACCCCCAGCTTCCCCCTCCCACCGCCATCAGTGAGCCCCGAGGCTCTACCCCGGGTCAGGGGGAGGCACTACCTGTGCCCCCTCCCCTCTTTTTATATCACAGTTTTGCTTAAACACCGGCAAAACAGCCGAGGGGGGTGGGCACTGCACCCCAAGTGTGGGGGGGGGGACCAGCCAGCCCCACTGCTGGGCGCCACTGCTGTGATGAGCTGGGAAGGGCTCAGCGCCCCGTGAGGTGGGGGGGTCGCTACCACAGCACCGCACTGTCCAGGTGGGCAAAGCCGGGGTCCAGGCGCAGCTTCCAGTAGGTGTTGTTGGTCACCCACGACTCCTTCCCGTTGGCATCCGTCAGCCGCCTGGGGATGGGGATGGGGGTGTCACGTCTGGGGTGCCACCAAGACCCCCACCAGCGGGGTGTCCCGTACCCCCTGAGCGCCCCGTGTGCCTCTCTGCCCCACACACTGCCCCCCACTCGGGACCCCCTCCCTGTGCTGCACCTGAAGAAGCGAGCCTGGTGTGTGATGTTGTTCTCCTCCATCACCCGGCGCCGGTCCCGCTGCAGCTGCTCGATCTGGCGCTTCTGGGTCTCGGCTGCCGGCACGTTGCCTTCTTCCAGGTACCTGGGGTGGGGAGGGGGATGACATCTCTGAAATGAGCTGGGCAGACCTCAGCCCTGCCTCACCCCTCCACCCCCAGGGGATGCCGGGGTGCTGCTCACCGCTGGTCGGGGCGCAGGCGGGTGTCGGTGGAGGGCAGGACCCTCCGCAGCTCAGGCGTCAGCTCATTCAGCTCCAGGGCGAACTGGGTGAAGCCGTAGTTCCTCTCATGGTCCCGGGGCATGGGGTCTGCAGGGGGATGGATGGGGTGGGCAGGGAGGGGGGGGTGTCACGCTGCACTGAGCCCCCCGTGGCATCCCCGGGGTTGGGGGTATCATCCCCCCCTGGTCCGTACTGGCTCTCCAGACGCACTGTCCCGGGGCGGGTCCCCGCTGCAGCCCCTCGTGCCACTTGCCGGCCAGGCGCTCCACCACCGTCCCGCTGCGGCTCAGCACCGCGCCCTGCACCTCGTTGGCCCCCGCGCCCCAGTACCGCGCCTGCGGCCACAGCGGGACGGGTGGGGCCGGCGCACGGGGCGGGGACAAGGGGGGGAAGGGGCGGGGCTTTGGGGTGAGGGGCGGGGCCGTGGGGAGAGGGTGTGAGGGTGGGGGGATTTTAGGGGAGGGGTCAGGGGGAAAGGGTGGGGCCTGGTGGGGGGGTGTTATGGGGAAGGGGCGTGGCCAAAGGGAGTGGAGGGTGTGGTTAAAGGGGCGGGGTCGTTGGGGAAGGGGAGGGGCCGTTGGAGGGGGTCTGGGGAGGGGTGAAGCAAAAGGAGATGGGGGTCGTTAAAAGGGGCGTGGCTATGGATGGGTGGAGCCTGAGAGGGCGGGGCCACGGGGAAGGGGGTGGTAACATGATGAGGGGGCGGGGTGTGGAAAGGGGGCGGGGTCTGATGAAGGGGCGGGGCCTGGGGAAGGGGCGGGGGCTGAGGAGTGACAGGGACACATGAATGGGTGGGGGGGTCAAGGGGAGGGGCGTGGTCACGGGCAGGGCGGGGCCGGGGAGGGTGGAGCCACATCAGTCTCCACCTGAGCACATGGGTGATGGGGCGGTGCCAGGACCGGGGGTGGGAGGGGCCTATGGGCTAAGGGGCGGGGCCAGGAGGGGCATCCATGGGGCATGGGGGGTGTGGGGGGCATGGGGGGCGTGGGAGGGGGTCCGCACCTTGCAGAAGGTGATCTTGCAGTGGTAGGAGGCGTCGCGGGTGTTGCGGATCAGCACCTCCCCGTAGTGCTCGATCCAGCGGGGGCCGCTCAGCACGTTGTGGATGCACGTGGTCACCTTGTTCCACTCAAAGTGGTCCCCGGTCCTGCGGGCGACCCGTCCCGATGGGCAGGGTGGTGCCATGGAGGCTGGGGATGGGGTAAGTGGTGGGGGAGGGGGCTCCATACCGGGGCTGGGGGGTCTCACCTGGGCAGCTGCACGTTGACGGTGCCCACGGGGACGATCTCCAGGGACTTGCCCCAGAATTTGTTCTTCCACCTCATGTCTGGGAGGGGGGGGGGTGGGGAGGAGCAGGAGGAGGTGAGACCCCCCCACCCCCCCCCAAAACCCTCTCACATGTCCCCAAACACCCTCCTCAGCACCCACCTTGCCAGAAGACGAAGTTATCAGACTCGGCGTGGCAGGCAGAGATGGGGGGGTGGTGACAGACCTGGAGGGAGGAGGAAGAGGGACATCCCACCGGCCCACCCGGCTCCATCCCCCGCATCCCGGGGCCGGGGCCGGTCCCCACCTGCTCGCTGATGAAGCGGAAGCCGCGGTCGGGCCGCACGCACTCGTAGGTCTCGCCCAGCACGGGGTTGAAGGGTTTGCTGCCCGCCCGGTAGTAGGTGGAGGCGTAGGCGGACACGGCGAAGGCGGCCACGTAGACCTGTCACCGCAGCCACCCCGCCGCTGCCACCGTGCCGGGGGTGGGATGGACCCTCCCCCCCACTCCCACCCACCGTGGGTGGGTTTTCCCCTCGTGATTGTGCACCCCACACTACTGGGGTGGGGGGACCAAGCCCCTCCCCGTGTCCCCACAGCCCCCCATGTGTCCTCACACCTCCTCTGCTCCCCCATGTCCCCTGAGCCCCCCAAATCCTCCAACTCCCCATGTCCCTCTGTGTCCTTAAGCCCACCCATGAGCCCCCCATGTCCCTGGAGCTTCTGTGTCCCTTTTACCCTTCCCAAACCCCCAAGTCCCCCCCAAGGCCCAACACCCCCTCTGCTCCCATGCGTCCCAGCAGCCCCATGTACCCCTGAGCTCCCCCATGTCCCCTGAGCCCCCAAACCCTCCACCTCCCCAAAGCCCTCCATGTCCTCGAGCCCCCCCAACGACCCCCGAGCCCCCCATGTCCCCACAGCTCCCATGTCCCTCACCCCCCGTCTCCCCCCTGCATCCCCCAACACCTCCCACATCCCCCAACACCTCCCGCATCCCCCAACACCCTCAACCTCCCGAAGTCCCTCGTGTCCCAGAGATGCCCGGTGTGTCCCCAGCCGGTGCCTGCCCCCCACCCCCCGGTGCTCCCCCCTCACCAGGCGCTGGCGGGGGTCCCGGGCACGGCTGGCCCGGTCCAGCAGGGCGCTGTATTCCAGCTCCTCGCAGAGCCGCTGCAGCGTGTTGAGGGGCTCGTTGAGCTGCACGGGCAGGGCCACCCGGGACAGGTCCTTCCCCACGCTGCTCCGCAGCAGCCCCCACAGGCTCACGTCCCCTGGGGGCGCGGGGGGGGCGGGCAGGCAGCTCCTCCGCCGCGGGTCCGGTCCCGGCAGCTCCAGCGGTGGCGGCTCTACGGGTATCCCCGGAGCCTCCGCTCCTGCCGGGTACCGGGAGGTGGGATGGAGCCGCTACAGCATCCCCCGTGGTGCCTTCCACCGGTGCCCCCCCCCAGCCCCTCACCTGTACCTGTCGGGGGGCGGCCCGGTCCCCCCGGGTCTGTGGCATCCTCGCAGGCGCTGGTGGTGGCCTCGCTGATGCACGACTCGTCATCCGAGGGCTGGGGAAGGCGCAGGGACCGTCGGCGGCTTCGGGGGTCTCAGGGGTTACCCCACCAGGGATGGGGAGGGTGGGGGGGGTGGCAGGAGGGGATGTACTGGGCAGGGTCCCCCTCGGGGGGATGGGAAGAGAGATGGGCTGGGGGGAGGTGGGAGGCAGGATGGGGAAGGGGTGGCGGGTACCGGTGGGACTGCAGGAAGGAGGGGGGCAGGATGGGGAGGGGGCACAGGTAATACCTGGCCCCCACCGCCGGGTTCAGAGACTGCGGAGACCCCGAGCACCCGGAGCCGGGGGGCTGCGGGGGGCTGCAGGGGATACGCAGGCTGGGGTGGGAGTGGGCACCGGGGGGAGTAGAGGGGCTGGGGGGGACGTGGGGAGCAGGGCGGGTGGCTCCAGGGCTGACTAACGGGCGGATGGAGGGGTGGGACACGGGACAGGGGGAGAGAGAAGAGCTGAGCCCAACAGAACAGCAGCAGGGGGGTCTGCAGAGCTCCCCCCACCCCCCAACAAGACCTCATTGCTGGATGAGCCCCCCACCTCATTCTCCGAGGAGCTGGCAGAGAGGAAGACCTCGCAGGCGTCGAAGAACTCGGTGTGTGAGTCGGCCAGCGACACGATGCTGCGGTTGGAGAGCTGCTGCTCCCGGCCCTTGGCTGGCAGCGCGTCCGGCTGCGGGGACAGCCACGGCCTCAGCGCCCTGCCCCTCGATGGGGGGGGGCCCCTCTTGGACCCCCACCACCCCATCTCAGCTCCCCCTGACCTCATCGGGGTGCAGCGAGGCGAAGGAGTCCAGGGTGGTGTCGGAGGAGACGGAGAGGGAGTGGAAGCGGTGCAGGGCGGCCTGTGGAGGCAGGGGGAGGCTAAGCCAAGGCACAACTCCCCCCACCCCACCCTTACATCTTGTCCCTTTCACCCAGCACAGAGCTGATGGGTGGGTGGGTAGGGGGCATCACCCTGCTGCTGCCCAGGTACCCAGCACCTGGCTGAGACCCTGCAAACTCACTGCACCCACCCGCACCCCAACACAGCATCACCCCCTGCCAGGCCCTGTTCAGGACGCCAAGTTTGGGGGTGGGGGTGGGGGACACACACTCATCCCTGCTCAGTCCCCCACCATCCCTCACCCCGGCGTTGCTGGCACCCCCCGGGTGCGGGGCCGAGCGCCGCCGGTCCAGCGCCTGCCGCATCTCCTCCAGACGGGCCCTCTCAGCCACCAGCGCAGCCACCACGCTGCTGAGCGAGCCGTGCACTGCCAGGAGACACGGGCAGGGGGGGGGTCGGGCTGTGGCACAGCACCCCGGCACCCATCCTGCCCTCGCCATCACCCCCCTGGCAGGGCTCAGCAGCCCCTGCCCCATCCCACCTTTCTGGGCCAGCACCCAGAAGCTCCTCTGCAGCTGGCTGTACTCGGGGGGGAGGCTGAAGGGCAGCTGGCTCTGGGATGGCTCCAGGTAGCGGGAGAGGTTGGGGACGGAGCCGTGCAAGCGGCCGACCTGGGGAGGGGGAAGATGGGGCTCAGGGGGGGTGCCTGGGGGGGGCTCCATCCCGGGGCAGAGGCTGAGCAGCAGCAGAGCCCAGTGGGATGCCGGATCCACCTCACCCTGCCGATCGTATCGTCCTTGGCGAAGCTCTGGGTGCACCATATCTTGGTGGTCCTCCTGGCCTTCTTGGGCCTCTCCGTGGCGGCTGAGGGCTGCTAAGTGAGAGGAGGGGGCTGGAGCCGGACCCTCCCCAGGAAACGGAGGGCGATGCTCAGCCCCTGTGCCCACCAACACCCCGATCACCTGGCTGCCGGAGATGAGGGGAGCCGAGGGGATGCGGTGCAGGGCTTCCAGGCTCTGGAGCATCCCAGTCAGCTCCTGCAGCTTCGCCTGGCACTCTGACAGCTCTGTGACAGGCACAGGGTGACCCCAGTCAGGGAGGGGGGATGAGGCATGCCCCCCCCCCCCCCGCCAGCCCCTGCATCCCCTCCCATCCTGCTCACCGGCCGAGCAGCGCTCCAGCCCCTCGCTGTCCTTCAGCCAGGCGTTCACCTTGTCCCTGGAGCTGGTGAGGGTGGAGAGGGCAGGGGCGCTGCCCAAGGGCAGGATCCGTGTCCATGGGCCCTGCAGCGGGGGGCAAGGGGCACAGAGAGAGCTGCTGTTGGGACCCCCACACCTGGATCCCACCCCGCATCGCCATCCCAAGGTGCCACCCACCTGGGTGTCGGTGGGGGTCCTCCCTGCAGGACCCCCCCTGGGGTAGGGCTCTGGCCTCTCCCCTTGGTGATGGGAGCGGAGGCTGCTCACCCAGCTGGCAAAGAGCTCTGGGGACTTGATCTGTGGGACGGGGGCAAGTTGGGGTGGGGGGACCCAGGTGGGTTGGGGTGGGGGAACCCCAATACCCCCAGGCCTGGCTCCAGCCCCCACCAGCACCTTGAGGTGGTAGATGTTCTCCTCCGTGTCCAAGTCAACCCTCTGCGCCTTCTTGTTGACAGACATGACAGACTGACGGACGTCAATGGCCCCGTGCAGTTTGCCCTTGAGGACCTGGGGGAGACCAGGGACGCCTGTCAGTGGGGAGAACCCCTTCCTCGTGGGGAACCATGGGGGTCTTGCCCACCCTGAGCCCTCAGGGAGACTGCACAGACACAGCTCAGCCCCACACTCACGTCCTGGCGCGTGGTGGCATACTTCAGGGTGCCGTTTTCCAGCACAAAGTACCTCTGTGGACAGAGAGGGACGGTTGTTACGGGGGGAGGGGGATAAAGACCGGTCCCTGCAGCACCCCCAGGGATGGGGGACGGTGCTCAGGACCAGCCAGGGGGCCTGGGGATGGTTCCTGGTGCCAGCTCTGCCCCGGTACCTTGTGCCAGCCCTTCAGGGGCCATTTCCTCTTCTTGAGCAGGTAGCCCTCGTGCCGCTGCGGCTCCTGGCCTGGGCTGCCCTGCGTGCGGGGCTCCTCCACCACCTCCCAGCTCTCTGAGCCCTGCCAGGGATGGGGGTCAGCATGGGGGTCCCTCAGCACCAGGGGTAGACAGGGTGTTCCCTGCTTTGTCCCCACACGGAGACCCTTGGTAGTCCCAGGGGATGGGGCATCCCTGTATCACCCTTCATAAAGGGGGTGAAGCCCCCCCCCCCAGAATGCACACCCAAGCCAGGCTGTGTGACCCACTGGGATCCCAATGAGCCCCCCCTAAGCCTGGAGCCCCCCAACCTGCTGAATGCTGCTGTGCTTGGAAGACACGGTGCTGTTGGAGCGCGACAGGGCCCTTTTTGGAGACGAGGGGTCCTTCTCGTGGCTGCCCATGGTGAAGGGATGGGGCTGGGGGCGGGGGGGGGGGACAGGCCAAGCCCCCCCTCCTGCCCACAGGACTGAGGGGCCAAGCTCAGCCGTCAGAGCCGGAGCCGCTGTGAGGAGGGGACATGGAGTCAGTGAGCCCAGCGTGGGGGCATCTCCCACCCTCACCCCCTTCCCTCGTGGGGTCAAGGGGTGAGGGGGGTCCTCCTGCTCCCCAGAAGCCGGGACTTGGCCTGTGACCCAGAGGCTTCTGAGCGTGACGGAGCCTTGGGCGCACCCAGCCTTATCTCACCTCCCCAGCCCGGCCCTCGCCCGCCGGCCTGGCAGGTCCAGAGTCCGGCCCCGCCGCCCCCGCTCCATCACCCCGCGGCTGGCACAGCGACTGGGATCACCCCCAGGTCATCCCAGCACCCCCAAGCCAGGACACGGGCCCAGCCCAAACCCCGACCTGGCCACACGCACTCCCCCCCCCGCCCCCATCAGGGGTCTTCCCTTTGCTGGTCTCAATTACAGGGAGGGGAAACTGAGGCACAGGGACGTTCCCTGCCAGGGCACCCAGGTGTCCTGTGGGATGGGTGCTGGGATCACCCCGACCGAGCCCCCCCACTGATAACCAGAGCCCCGCACACCCCCGCCCAGAGCGGGGGGCACCCACCGCAGCACGGACACCCCCTGCCCTGCCCTGCCCAGCAGCAAGGGGAGAGCACCCCTGGGTGCTGCCAGGGGGGCAGGATTGACCCCCCCCCCCCTCCTCCCCGCACGGGAGCCGGGCTGTGCCGGTGCCCCCGGGGGTTCGTAGCCGCCCCCTCTGCCCTGGGTGGGGGGTGGGGGGGCACAAAGCCCCCGCCTGCTCCGGGCGGGGTGCGACCCCCGCAGCCCCCTGAGCATCCCCCATCCCCGTGTCCCCCCCGCAGGTGTCACCCCCCCCCTCCCCGGAGCCGCTGCAGCAGGGACCGGCTGGCGGGAGGGAGGAGGATGGAAGGGATGGGGAGGGGGGTGGGCACGGGGCTGGACCCCCCCGCCCCACGCCGGGTCCCCGGTGCTCACCTGGGCGGGCGGCGGGCGGGCAGCCGGGACCGGTCGCATCCTGCCCGGCGGCTGCAGGAAGCGGAACACGGAAGGAGGCGGAGGCACCGGGCCGGAGCCGCTCGGCTCTGCCCCCTGCACCCTGGAGGACCGGAGCCGCCAGCGCCGGGGACCCGCCGGGGACCCCGGGACCATCCCCCCCGGCTGCGCATCCCGAGCCGGACCCACCCGCGGGCGGAGCACGGACAGACCCGGACCGACCCTCCGCACGGGTCTGGGGAGGGCTCCAGCCACGGGACGGTTCCTCTCCCGTACGGGGTGGGGATGGGGGGGATGATCCCAGCCGGGTGGCACCCACCACCCGCCCCCAGCCCACCCCCAGCCCCCAAGGAAAGGGCCCGAGCTCCACCCACGCGGAGCCGGGGTACCCCCGGGATCGGCATCACCCCCCGGGATCAGCATCACCCCCCCAGGATCCTGTCTCTCACCCCCAAAGCCTTGCTTTACCCCCCCCAGCATTTCCCTCACCCACCCCCCAGCTCCAGGGCAGCCCTGGAGCAGCACCCAGCCTCCCCCCATGACACTGAGGGGCTGGAACCCCCCCACCCCACCCACCCCCCAAATCCAAGATGAGACCTCCAGCATCTCCATTACCACTCACTTTAATGGGCAGGACGGGATGGCACAGCCATGGCTCAGGCAGTGGCACAGCATGCTCCCCCCAGCACAGAGGGTGTGGGGGTCTTGGGGCACCCACCATCCTCCCCCGGGCAGCAGCACCACCGGACCCCACCAGCTCTGCCTCCTCCGGCCGATCCCAGCCACCCTCTGCCATTCCCAGGCACCATCGGAGCTGGGAGCAAAGGGAAGGGCCAGGGCTCCCCGAACAGGCTGGTGATGCTGCAGGACCCACAGTCCCACCTCTGGATGCCCACCCAGGTCCAAACCTCCCACCCCCGACCCAACCCACGGCCAGAGAAGAGCCGCCACGGGGACCAGCATCACTGAGCCCCGGAGCTCTGGGCAGGCTGGGGCTCATCCGGGCTCCCTGCCTGCTGCCCGGCCTGCAGCCGGCTGATGTGCTGATCCAGGAGCGCCGTGAGGTGTGCGGAGCCACGCTGGAGCAGGGAGGACGTTTGGGAGGGCAAGAGGGCCAGAGCACCCACTGTCTGGCCCTGGGTGGTCTCCAGCGAGGGCAGCTTGGCGAAGTTCTCCACTCCCTGCCTGCTCAGGATGGTGTCGTCGATGCAGGCGCCTGGGAGGGAGGAGCAGAGGTGGGGGGACGGGAGATGAGGGGCTTTTTGTCTCCCCCAGGCACCCGAGGAAGGGCTTGGTCCTGCACACAGCTCCCCCACCCCTCACCATCCATCCCCTCGTTTCAACAGGCACAGCAGCCATCCCAGATCCCGTTATCCCGAGGGAGCACCGCTCCCCAGCACCGGAGCGGAGCCCCGAGCCCGGTGCCGGCAGCTGGGGGGGCAGGGGAGGCTCTCACCCAGGAGGTTGACCTGTGGCACCCCCTTCAGCACCCGCAGCATCTCCTTCGCCCTGGCTTCCCGGCTCACCAGCAGGATGTTGCGCGACACGAAGAGGGGCAGGAGGTTCCTGTACTTGGACTCGGACAGCACGGGGCGGATAATCTGGCAAGAGACGGCTCTCAAGAGGGGCAAGCAGGGCTGCGTGGGGGTTGCTCTTCACCCATCCCATCTCCCCTCTGCCTCCCCTGCCACAAGCCGGCCAGGCTCAGCCCCGGCAGCTCCTGGTCCTCACCTCGTTGAGGACGAACTTGACCTGGATGTTGTGCTTCCTGAGGTACTGCCTCAGCAGCACCACGTCCTCGTCGGGCATGGAGTTGTAGTGGCAGACGGCGATCATCCTGCTGCTCCGCAGCACCTCTGCCACCTGCCGCCGCAGCAGCCGGGCGTAGCCGTTGTCCTGAAGGGCGGGAGCAGCGGTGGGCTGTGGGGAAGGGGCAAACCGGCCCCTCACCCCTGAGCCGGCGTCGGGTGCCTCGGTGCTGCCACACAGCGGGGCTCACCCGGCTTCCAGCCCCGGGACTCCCAGCTGGGGCAGCCCAGGGGGATGAGAAGGGGAGGCAACACCCCTCTACACACACACACACACACACCCCCCGAGGTCTGTATCTCCCTGGGGTGAGGAGGGGGCTCACAAACCGCCCCCCCCAAAGGTCTGTATTCCCCCAGGGTGAGGAGGGGGCTCACAAACCACCCCCCCCAAGAGGTCTGTACCCCCCCCGGGGTGAAGAGGGGGCTCACAAACCGCCCCCCCCCCCCCACGAGGTCTGTATCTCCCCGGGTTGAGGAGGGGGCTCACAAACCGCCCCCCCCCGAGGTCTGTATCCCTCCGGGGTGAGGAGGGGGCTCACAAACCGCCCCCCCCCCCCCGAGGTCTGTATCCCCCCGGGGTGAGGAGGGGGCTCACAACCCCCCCCCCGAGGTCTGTATCCCCCCGGGGTGAGGAGGGGGCTCACAAACCTCCCCCCCCCCGAGGTCCGTACCCCCCCCCGGGGTGAGGAGGGGGCTCACAAACCGCCCCCCACCCCCGAGGTCTGTACCCCCCCGGGGTGAGGAGGGGGCTCACAAACCGCCCCCCCCCCCACGAGGTCCGTACCCCCCAGGGTGAGGAGGGGGCTCACAAACCGCCCCCCCCCCCCCCCCCGAGGTCTGTATCCCCCCGGGGTGAGGAGGGGGCTCACAAACCGCCCCCCCACGAGGTCCGTACCCTCCCGGGGTGAGGAGGGGGCTCACAAACCGCCCCCCCCCCGAGGTCTGTATCCCCCCGGGGTGAGGAGGGGGCTCACAAACCGCCCCCCCCCCGAGGTCAGTACCCCCCCAGGATGAGGAGGGGGCTCACAAACCGCCGCCCCCCCCCCCCAACCCCGGGGCCGGCCGCGGTATTTTACCTCTTCGTGCTTCTCCTTCCTGGGGCCCAGGCAGTGCGGGGGGACGGCCGGCCGCGGGGCCACGTACTCGGTGACGGCCATGAGCTTCTGGCGCTGGAAGTGCATGGCCTTCCAGTGCCGGGTGACCGCCTTGGAGCCGCGGCGGACGGGCTGCAGCGCGGGCAGCCAGCCTGCGGGGGGAGACAGGGAGAGGGCACACGGGCAGCGCGGGGCGCCCAGGCCCCGGCGGAGCGGGACAGGAGCCGCGAGGGTAAGGCCGGGCCCTCGCACGCCGTCCCGCCCCAGCCCCGCCGGGCTGCCGGCCCCGCCGAGCCGCCGCTCCGCTCACCCCGGGACCACGGCGCCACCCCGCTCAGCGCCGCCATCTTCGCCGCGCAAAGGCTGGCGGGAAGGAGGAGGACTGCGGGCGCGCATGCGCGGGGAGGACGAGGGAGGCCCCGCCCCGCCCGTCTCCTAGCAACGGGCACGCTGCGGCCTACGCGCCGGCCTCAGTAACACCCCCAACCCGCAGACCCACCCCCCCCGCCCCATGGTCCCCGACGGGCCCGGCGTGTCTCTGCCCCACTTGGGGGTCCCAGCGCGGATCCCCTCCAGCTCGGCGGAGGCCTCACTGCCCGCCCCCGCCCGGTGCCTGCCCCCCATCGCCTCAGCACCCTTCCCCCCGCTGGCAGCGGGGGGGCCGGCACAGCCCCCACGGCACAGCCGCCCGGGCGCCCCAGGAGGGGGCAAGGACACGGGCCGCCTCCCTGCTGTGGCCAGGCAGGGGGATACCCCGCTCGGGGGTGAGTTATTGGCGGCCTGATTATGTGTCAGGCCAGGGGGGTACGGAGAGGGGGCACGGGGGGGGCTGGCTCCTGCTGCCCCAGCCCCCTCACTCTGGGTTTCCCCACAGCCCACGAGCAGACATCCCCCGGGGTGACCCTCACCGGCAGCCTCATCGCCGCGAGGAGCCTGCCTCTGCTGGCGGATCCCCTGCACCCCCGGAGCCGGTGAGAACCTGCCCCAGCCCGGCTGGCGGGGAGGGGTCTCTGGGCACAGAGGGCACAGCGAGCATCCCCCTTTCTCTAGGTCCACGGAACTGCCATCCTCATCCTCAAGTGTCTGCTTGGACCAGGAGGACATCGGTGCTATCGGGAGGCTCCAGAGCCTGCGGGAGATTCGCAGCCTCCACCTGCAGCAGGTACGACACTCCGGCAGCTGCGGGGGCAGCAGGGACCAGCACCGGTTCTGCAGGTGAAGGCCTCTTCGGGGGGGACCACAGACACCCCCCAGTGCTGCTGCTGAGCTGTGCCAGAGGGGCTGGCAGCATGACAGTACCACGGATGGGATGGCATCAGCCATCTGGTGCTTCTCAACTCCCTATGAGGGGCCTGAGGCTCCTCCCTGCACCCTGCCCGGCTCCCCACACCCCCACAGCCCCACACCCCTCCCTGTACAGCATCCGTGGCCATTGGTGGGACATCACCTTGGCTCTGTGAGGCTGGAGCAAGCCCAGGGTGCTCCCAAACTCTGATGTTTTCGTGCAGTGGGAAAACGTGTCACTTTGTGGTTTAGTTTGGGGTTTGTTTGCTGCTTTTTTTTTTTTTCCAGAACAAAATCAAGAAGATGGAGAACCTGGGCTGCTCTCCCAACCTGCGGTACGGGCACCTCCTGCCCCCAGAGAGACTGTTTTCCATGGCCAGAGGAGAGCAGGGCTCTCTCCTGCCCTTGGTGGAGCCGAGTTGCAGCCCCTGACAGCCCCGTGCCGCTGGCCCTGACCCTGGGGGGTGTGGTGTCCCCCCACCTCACCCCACTGCCCTCCCTGTGCCCTGCAGCTTCCTCTCCCTGGCTGGAAACCACATCCACAGAGTGGAGAACCTGCTGCCCCTGCGGCACCTGCGTGTCCTGGACTTGTCCCACAACCAGATCCAGGCCCTGGACCCAGGTGGGAGGCAGGAACGGGGCTGGATGTGACCTGGCTCTGCCCAAGAGCTGCCTCGGGTGCCAGGGTCGTTGGTTTTGGGGTCCCACCTGCACGGCCCAGGGTGACACCGGAGGAGCCCTGTGCCCAGGTCTGCCCTGTCCCTTCCAGGTGTCTGCTTCCACCTCGTGTCCTGCTTTGGCAGAACATTTCAGCTGCTCAGGTGAAATCTGGGGGATTTCAGCCCCCCTCATGGCAAAGCTGCTCCAGCCCTGACAACCCCTCCTGGCCAGCTCCTCCTGAGGGTGATTTTTGGCAGGAGAGGGAGGGGCAGAGGGATAGTGTCTCCCTCTCATTCTCTGTAGTGTGGCTGCTGTGGCACCAGGCCCTCTGCTTGCAGACAGGAGAGAGGGAACAGTGAGGGTCTGGGGAGGGGAACCCTCCCTGCCCTGCTTTCACAGGAGGTGTGTGCAATTATGCATTCCCTCCCTGCCTCAGTTTCCCCAGCTGGGAGGGGAGAGACTGCTTCCTGCAGCAGGGCTGTCGCCTCGGGAGTGGGTGAAGAGCCATGGGAGGTGGAGGGTGCAGGGATTTGGTGTGTGGGGGCCTCAGGTCTGGTCTCACCTTCCCACCTTCCCTTTGTTCCCCTCAGACGAGCTGCCCCGCAGCCTCCGTCACCTTGACCTGACGGGGAACGAATGCACCCACCAGCATGGATACAGGTGGGTCAGGGGCTGGCAGCCCCCCCAAACCACACAGACCCCCTCAGCGGGCTACACACCAGCCCCAAAAATCAAACACAGCCTGACCCCCCCCTTCCCAAACCCCCGAAACCCAAATCCCTGCCCTCCACCCAGCCCAGGCTGTGGGATGGGCTGTGTGAAGCGGTGCTGGGGAGGGGGTGCTGGGGGGAGGATTTGGTGTCACCCCAACCTGCTCCCAGCCCTGAGGTGATGCTGTGGGGTGGGGGGGGAACATCTGCTCTCCCTTTGGTGCTTGCAGAGAGCTGGTGGTGGGAGCCCTGCCCCACCTCCTGGAGCTGGATGCCCAGCAAGTCTGTGGCAACCTGGGGGAGGAAGAGGAGGAAGAAAGCTCTCCCAGCAGTGAGGATGAAGATGCTGAGCTGCTCTCTGAGCTGAGCGGCCCTTTTACCACAGGCAGAGGTGCCCAAACCAAGCAGGACGCGTGTCATGCTCGGGGTTAAGCAGCCCCAGCCTGTCCCCAGGGGTGACAGGAGCGGTGGGGAGCTCGGCTGGGGGCATCAGGTCTCCTGTAACCCTCCTTCCCTCTCTCCCCAGCAGATTTCTTTGTGGATTTACACCAGGAGCTGGCCGGGCGCTCACGGTGGAGGCGGAGGGAGGCCCTGGATGACCACCAGACCCGTCTGGAAGAGCTGGAGGAGCTGCGGGAGCATCGGGATCTGCTGCTGCCTCCAGCACCGCCCAGCCCAGGCAGGGAGGGAGCTGCCTGCCCCACGGTCCCAGACCCCAATGGGCCCCATCCCCAAAAGAAGCCAGGGCTGCAGCTGCCACCCCTGCCAGGGCCCGGTGAGCAGCCCCAGCGAGCTCCAGGCAGGAGCCAGCCCCAGAGCAAAGCTCCAGAGGAGAAGACTCGCCCCAAAGGAGCAAGAAACAGGCAGTTCCCCCAAACACCCCAGGCTGGGATGGCACCACACAGCTCAGATTAAAGCCTCTTTATTCCTCTGCCAGCCTGGTCTGCCATGGAGCCCCCAGCCTCACAGCCAGCCCCAGAGGGGCCAAGCACGGGCAGCTCTGCCCCACAGTGGGCTTAAGACCCACGGGGCTGTGAGGGGGACTCCAAACCCCGCTCCATGTCACTCTCCTTCTCCCTGCGCTCAGGTTTCAGGCCACAGCCACCTCTCAAAAAGGAACCGGGGTGAGTTAGGGGGCTGGAAGCTCCGTTCCCCCAGGCAGGGCTGGAGATTCGAGCTGTTCAGGTTTCCTTATCCAGGAGCAAAGCCAGAGTGGGGGGGAGGGACACACAGGGACTGAGCCCACCCACCTGCGTGGAGTTTATGTGTAAAACTTCATCTCTGCCTGCACGCAGTCGAAGAAGAGGTCAGCCAGCTCTTCTGGGCGGGGGGCCACCGTCCCCCCCAGCAGCGCGTTGATCCCCTCCAGGCCCTGCTTCTCCAGGGCCCCCAGTGCTTCCAGGAGTTTGCGGCCCCGCTCCTGGCAGTGTCAGGGGAAGGAGGAGAGCTGAGACCGGGCACCCATGGGGAATTCAACTGCCCCCCCCCACATCACCCCAGGGGCAGCGGTGGCTGGGGAAGGGTCTGTGGTACCTCGTCCCTCTCCATCAGCTCCAGCGCAGCCTGGTGCCGGCGGTAGAGCTCGTGTCGCCGATCGACCGTCCTCTGGAACCGCGGGATCTGCTTGGCAGGGTCATCTTGGAAGGTGGGAGACCTCACCTGTGGCACGGGCTTGAGACCGGCCACGAAGATGAAGGGCTTGAAGACGGACCTGACAGAGAACAGCACCGCGGACTCAGGACCGGCCGAGCACGGGGACGGATGCTGCTCCCCAGGGATGCTCGTCCCCATCGCCCCTGAGGCAGAGCTGTCCCTCCCGGCGCCCTCACCTCGAGGGGTCAGGGGTGGCTGTGAAGAAGTGGACGCAGGGCAGGGCAGGGTCCCGGGGCAGCACGGACACCATGCTGCCCGCTGTGCGGAACCCCTCCGAGTCCACACAGATCCCGCTGGCCTTATCCCGCAGCACAGCCATGAGCGTCTCCGCCGTGATGCCACCTGGCAGGCGAGGCGCAGCCACGTCACCTCCAGCTCCTCAGAGAGCGTGGAGGTGGGGTTGAGCCACGGGTGGTCGCCCCCATGTCCCCCCTGTCCCCATCCCCACCTGCGTGCTGCCGCAGCATCTCCTTGCCGGCGCGGTAGCGGGCCTTGGCGGCTTCCATCCGGGCAGGCTGGTGTGTCAGGGAGAAGACGTCGGCGAAGCTGAACTCACCATCCCCGCTCCACCAGCCCTGGCTCCGGGCTCGCTGCCGCAGCCCCGCGTGCTCGGCCGTGATCTCGCTCCCGATGCTGAGCTGGTTGGAAATGTTGCGGCTGCCCTCTGCAAACGTCAAAGCAGAGAGGTCAGGCCCCGGGGTGCCAGGCTCCCCATCCTCCCAGTACAACCAGCACGCCTTCACCTTGGATCTGCTGGGCTGCCCAGTACCGGCCGGCTGTCTCCAGCACCCAGGCCTCGGTGCGGTCAGCCAGCAGGAAGGTGTTGTGGTAGATGAAGGGTACCGGCTCCTCCTTGCAGCTCCCTCCTTGGCCGTAGCGCTCCAGCAAGGCCACGATCACCTCCAGAGCCTCCCGGGCAGAGCTGCCCCTCTCCAAACCCAGCCTAGCGTGCCGGCAGCACCCCATCGGCTGGCTGCAGGGCACGGCGTGGGGCAGCAGGCAGGGGACACACACACACAGGGGACAGTCCTCACCTCACCAGGTCCATCCCCAGCAGTGCCTCATCCTCCCCCACAGGCTCCCGGGTCCAGACGCCCTCGTTACCCACACAGACCCCATGTTCGTTGGCACCCATCTCTGCACCCCACAGCCAGGCGGGACGGCTCAGCACCACCGCGTGGGTCCTCTCCACCTGCTCGATCTCCACGTAGGTGCACTGTGGTGGTGGTGGGAGGTGTGGGGGGATGGCACAGAGGTGGGCTGAGGCCTGGCGCACTCAGTGCACCGTCCTCCCGCAGCCAGCCTGGCCCCCAGCTTGGTCTCACCTGGACTTTGTCCCCGGGACGGTGGATGGCGGCGGGGACGTGGACGATCTCCTGCACCTCGTGGCGCGGGCGGTCGGCGTTCTTGCCGAAGATGACGGCGGGCGCCGCGGTGTGTGGCGGCAGCGCCACGAAGCAGTCGCAGCACGAGGGGGTGGGATCCTGCCCCGCCATCCTAAACCGGGGGGAGGGGATGGGGTGGGGGGCACCGAGGGGGATGTCACACCCTTGCCCCTAGAGTCCCTTTGGGTCTGGCAGAGGTGAGGATGCTGGGGGCCATGGGAGGGGGTGGCTGGGGGATGGCGTGGTCCCTGCACCTGGGGGATATCAGGGACCCCACGCAGGGGTGGCACCTCCTGCCGCAGCTCAGCACAGACCGGAGACCTCCGCCCGCACAGCCCCAGTAACCGGAGCCCCTGTACCAGCCCCGGATCCCGGGAATCCCCTTCCTGGGTACGAGCCCCCTTCCCGGGACCCGCCGACCCCACGCACCTGCCGCTGCTTCCGCGGGGCCGCCGCCGCCTGGTCCCGCCCCGCCGCCCGGTCCCGGCCCGCCCCGTCCGGGCGACGGCGGCGCCCCGTGGCCGGAGGTCGCACGGCGGCAGCGAGCGAGGGCGGCCACCGGTACCGGAACCCCCTGGGGTACCAGACCCCAAAGGAACCCGTGGGCGGGGGTCCCGGTTCGTGTCCCCCGCATGGGACAGGGACGGGGCACCCAGGGACGAGCCGTGGGGGGGTCCCGTGGGGCAGAGATCCCGTGGGCAGCACCCTGCGGGGGTGGTACCCCCGTGGGTATCACCCCCATGGGCAGCCACCCTGCGTGGGTAATACCCTCCGTGGGCAGCACCCCTCGTGGGTGATACCCCCGCGGGCAGCACCCTGCGTAATATCCCCCGTGGGCAGCACCCTGTGCAGGTAATACCCTCGTGGGCAGCACCCCCGTGGGCAGCACCCTGCGTGGGTAATATCCCCCGTGGGCAGCACCCCGCGTAGGTAGTACCCCCATGGGCAGCACCCTTTGTGGGTTGTAGCCCCCCCCCCCCCCCCATGGGCAGCACCCTATGCGGGTACTACACCCGTGGGCAGCACCCGGCGTGGGCAGTGTCCCCAGTGGGCAGCACCCCGCGTGGGCAGCGCCCTGCGCGGCACGCCCGCCCCGCGGTATGCAGGCAGACCTGCCGGGCAGCACCCTGCCCGTGGGGGGGGACCCTGGGCGCCCGCCCGGCGCATCCCGGCCTCCGAGGCTGGGCCAAAGGGGTGCAGGATGCAGCCCTACCTGGGGGGGGCTCAGCTGGTCCTCACTCGGGGTCACTCACCCACCCACCCACCCACCCATCCCCACGCTCCCCGCATCCCCATCCCGAGCAGCCCCAGAGGCAGGAGGACAGGGTTGGGGGGGGGGTGGGTGGGATGCCGGGGTCCCCCGGCAGAGGTGGGTGGGTCGGGGTGCTGGGGTCTCCCGGCAGAGGTGAGTGAGTGGGGGTCGGGGTGCCGGGGTCTCCTGGCAGAAGTGAGTGGGTGGGGGTCGGGGTGCCGGGGTCTCCTGGCAGAGGTGGGTGGGGGTCGGGGTGCCGGGGTCTCCTGGCAGAGGTGAGTGGGTGGGGGTCGGGGTGCTGGGGTCTCCTGGCAGAGGTGGGTGGGGGTCGGGGTGCCGGGGTCTCCTGGCAGAGGTGAGTGGGTGGGGGTCGGGGTGCTGGGGTCTCCTGGCAGAGGTGGGTGGGGGTCGGGGTGCCAGGGTCTCCTGGCAGAGGTAGGTGGGTGGGTGGGGGTCGGGGTGCCGGGATCCCCTGGCAGAGAAGGAGCCGGAGAGCCGGGGGGTGGAAAACACGCGGCGTTTATTCCAGTACAAAACCCAACCCCACAGCCCTGCAGCCTCTTCACAGCACAAACAATCCCCTCCCGGGGCGGGGAGGGGGGGGGGAGAAAGAGGGAGGGATGCTCCCCTCGCCCCCCGCCCCAGCACACCTCGGGCCACCCCGTTCTTGGGGGTTCCCCGCTCCCCTTCATCCCCCGCAGCCATCTGCCCCCCACTCCGCCCGGGGCTCGGTGCGGGGTGTGTGTGGTGGTGGGGGGGGGGACGCCCGGGGCCCCGGCTGGGCCGGTTCCTCCCTGCCCCGGGGGAGGCGGCTCGGGGGTGGGAGACGCGGCGGTTCGGGGCGCGGGGCCGGGATCCCCACGCCGCAGCAGGCTGGACTGGTTTCGGCGGGTGGGAGCCGGCCTCCGTCCTTCCCCACCCGGTTTTACAGCCTTCATTGCCCCATCGCGGCAGGCAGAGCCCCGGGGGGGGGGGTGCGGGGGCTGAGCACACCTGGGGCTCCTCCTCGCAGCCCCCCAGCTCCGAGCCTGGGAGGGGAGGGGGTGGGGTGGGGGGGCAGCTCGGTGGGGTTGTGTCACTGTGGGACCCCCACCCTGCTGGGTGCTTGCCACCCTTGGGGTGCCCCAGGTGCAGCCCCCCCCCCTCACCCAGCCTTAAACCTGCCCCGGTTGGCTGCAGCGTGGGGGTCCCCGAGGTGCTCCGGAGCCCCCCCCCAGCCGCTGCCGATGGGTCACCGGCACAAAGCGGCGGCATCCTGGGGAGGGTCCCGAGCTGCCCCCTCCCGGGGTCCCTTCGGGAGGTGAAATCCCACCCAAGGGGGGAGTTTTGTGCTGGAAAAGGCGCCTGCCGGACTCGGGGACCGTCCTTCGAGAGCTGCGGGCAGCCCGGGTCACCCGAGTCCTGCGGAGGGACAGGGACAGTGGGGGCCGTGCCGGGGCTGGGGACGCGTCACTGGGGACCCCTCCCAGCGAGACTTCACCTCGTGCTGGGTTTCTCCGGCCCCACAGCTCGTCCCCGGCCCCAGGGGGTGGTGGGGCTGCCCCTGGTGCACCGATGGGGATGGGGATGGGACCCTGCGAGGGGTCCTACCCCCCCCCACAACACTCACACCCCCACCGCCCGACATCCATGAGGCCCGTGGCCACGGCTTTGGCCCCAGACGTCCACTCTGCCCAAGTGGCAAAGCCTGGCTTCACCTTAATAAAATAATAATAATAATTAATAATATTAATTAATAATTAATAATAATAATAAAACCATCAAAACTGAAGGCATCGGGGTGCCCTCTGGGCACGGACCCCACTCGACTTCACCTCCACTCCTTCCCCCCCCCCCCCTCCCCCCCAAGACCTCAGGGTGCTCTGAGCCCAGGCAGCCCCCACAGCCCCCAGCACGGACCCCAAGAACCCCCAGGATGGGACCATGCTGGGAGATTGCCCCCCCCACCCCCCCGCACCATTCTTCCCCCTCCCCAGATTCCCAACTGGTGTGAACTGGTGCCAGCTGTGGGGAACCCTAGATACCCCGACAACCCTGTGAGCCCCAGCACACCCAGCCCCAGCGCTGTCCCCCAGACACCCCCCACCCAGGTCCCAGGTTCAGCATCTCCTTCCGTGTCCGAGGCGTTCTGCCAAAATTGGGGGGATAAGACCCAAAAGGTCCAACAATCCAGTTTTGGGGACTGCCATCCAGGGGAGAAGGACAGATATGGGGTCCTCTGGGGAAAGGGAGATGGCCCTGAGGGAGGAAAGATGGGGGGTCCACTGTGGGGGATGCCCTGGGGTGTCCCCAGGAGATACAGGGACCTGGGAAGGGACAGCTAAAGGCTCCCCGGGGGGACAGGCAGCATGCACGGGGGGACAAGCAGAGGTCCCCTGGAGAGACGGGATCCCGGGGAGGGACGGCTACGGGGCCACAGTGGGACAGGCAGCATGCACGGGGTGGGATTGGGGAGGGTCCCCTGGAGATATGGGGTCCCCGAGGAACCTGTAGCATGCATGGGGAGCTGGCTGCAGCCCCCAGTGGGGTCCCCCAGCAGGACAAGCAGCATGCCATGGGGGTGTGGGGGGTGTGTGTGGGGGATTCCCACCCCTACCCAGTCCCGGGGTCCCCAGGGAGGGACAGCCACGGGGCGCCGGGGGGGGGGGGAGAGGCGGGGGTCTCGGGGCGGCGGGCAGCGCGGCCTTGCCAGGCCGGAGGAATGTGGCCGCCCCGGCTTTCCCGGGGCCGCGGCCGCCCCATGTGCTTCCCGCCCGAGGCCGCGGCGGTGGGTGTGGGAAAGCTGCAGGTGTGCGCTTGGGCAACCGCCCGCCGCCGCGCCACGCGCCCGCCGCAGCCCCCAGACCCCCGCAGCCCCCCCCTCCCCTCCCCCTGGCTCACATTCAAGCAGGACTTCTATTCATCGACTGGTTTTCCTTCCTTTACCCCCCCTTGAACACACACACACACCCCCCACACACCCCCAGTTTAGCTTGAATTTGGGCTGAAAAAAGGGTTCATACCCCCCAACCCCCCAGCCAAAGTGGGGCTCTGGGGGTGTGGGACCCCCGCCAGCCCAGCATCCCCAGGCTTTGGGTACCCCTTGAGCCTCTGCGTGCCCCCTCTGAGGGTCCCCAAAACCTCACGGGTGGTGAAAGAGTAGGGCTGGCATGGGGGGTGTGTGTGGGGGGCTGAACCCGGGATAGTGATGGGTTGTGGGGGGGAACATGGGGAGGGGGCCAGGGGGCTGCAGCCACCCTCCCCGAGCGAAGGCTCCCGGGTTTCTCCTCTCTCCCTTTCTCCTTCCTCCCCTTTGGGCCGAACGTGCCCGGGCAGCGCCTGCTCCTTCGGCTCCCACTGATGTTCCTCCCAAACAGCCCCGCGCCTGCCAGCGGCCTCCGGAGAGGGAGAGAAGATTTGGGAAGCTGGGGGAGGATGGGGAATGGGGGGGTGGTGGGGGTGGGGGTGGTGGGAGGGTGGTGAGGGGAGAACTGGGGTGGGAGAGGGGGAGCGGGACAAGTGAAACCGCCGTGGGGCAGCTCCAGCGCTCCCCATCCGGCACCCCCGCAGCGGGGGACGGGGCTGCGCCACCAGTGGGTGCGTGGGTGTCGCGGGTGTGCGTCCCCCTCCCCAAATCGCCACCACTTAGGAGAACAAGGTGCCAGCCCTGCATCCATCCATCCTCCCCTCCCAATACCCCAACACCCTTCAGAGACCGGCCCCGAAGGGTCCTCCCAAGCTTCTCCCCACCTCCATCCACGTCCCCCACCCACCCCGGGCCTCCTTCCCCCCGGCTCAGTTTGTGGGGGCGGCGTTACCCCCCTCAGCCTCCCTCTTGCCTCCCTTGCCGGCTGACGGATCCCCGGCGCCTTTGACCTCGTGTTCTCCCCCGTCCTTGCCCCCGTCGTGCGTCTTCATGTGCTTCCCCAGGTGGTCGCTGCGCATGAAGACGCGGCCGCAGACGGGGCAGGCGAATTTCTTGGCTCCCGTGTGGGTCTGGAGGTGCCTCTGGAGCTCGTCGGAGCGGGTGAAGCGCTTGCCGCAGAAGAGCCAGTTGCAGACGAAGGGGCGGTCGCCGCTGTGCCAGCGCAGGTGGGCTTTGAGGTGGGAGGTCTTGGCGTACGCCTTCCCGCAGCCGGGGATGTGGCAGTTGTGTAGGTGTTTGCGTTTCACCCCCTCCGGGCAGGGACCCCCCCTTTCCGCCTCCTGGCAGTTGGGGCAGCGACACGCCGCTTGCCCCCCGCCCCGTGGAACGGCTCGGCGGGCGCTTTTCGGCCGCCCACCGCCCTCTGCTTCGGGACCACGGGGTTCTGGGGGTCCCTCCAGCGCCTTCGCCCCCTCCGGTCCCAGGAGGTGCTGGGTAGGGGGGGGCAGTAGGTGGGTGGGGGGAGCGCAGAGCTGATGCTCCCCAGCTCCGTACCCTCCCAGGGTGGGCGGCAAGCCGGGGTGCCCCGGTACCTGCAGCCCCCCACCCTGCCCGGGGGGCAGCTCCATCCAGCTGGCTCCGGCGTGGAGATCCCACCAGTTGACGCCTCCTTCCTCACCGGTGGGCCCGGGATGGGGGGGTCGAAACCAGGGCTCGTAGGGATGCGCCATGTCCGCGGCGGCCGGCAGCAGCTTGGCGTAGGCACCGGGAGCGGCGGGGCCGTCAGTGGGCAGCTCTAACCGCGCTGGGCCATGGGGCTCGTAGGTACCGGGGGCGGCGAAGCCGGAGGCGTCGGGACCCGCCAGCGGCAGCTCCGGGGGGGGTAACGGGGAGGAGAAGTCGGTGGCAGCCGCCGCGGCGGCGGCGCCGTGGGGCTGGAAGGGCTGCAGGGGCTGCAGGTCCAGGTGGGTCGGGGAGCGGGGTGCGTCGGAGGGCTGGGTCCCCAGGGAGCCGCAGACCGCCGTGAGCATTGCCGAGCGGCGCGGGGCGGCGGCACAGACAGACCTGCAGGGCCAAGGGGGGGGTTTGGGGGGGTGGGGAGAGGGGAGAGAAGAGCTGTGAGAAGAACAGGGGGGGGCCACACCAGTGACGCCAATTCCTGTCCCACACCATCACGGTAGTGCTGTAGTAAAGGTGACAGTGTCCCCAGCACCCCACCACCCGGAATTTCGGGGACACCCCTGCCCCACCAAGGGGGTTTCTCTGCTCCACAGCCTGGTGGTGGCACCAGGACGGTGGCACCAGGTGGGGAGTCACCCCTTGGCACCCATCCCTGGACCCTGTGCCACATGCAGAGGGGTCAGTGCCTAGTTCTGAAGCCCGAAGCAGCTGCCAGCATCTGCCCTGTCACCTCCCTGACTGTGTCACTCCAGCGCAGCTGGGGTCCCCAAGGGGACAGGAGCGGGGTCCCCAAGGGGACAGGAGCGGGGTCCCCAAGCCGTGTCTCAATCACAGGGGGACACGGCACCCACACAACCATCCTGGTTCACGGCACCCCAGCCAAGCTGGGCAACCATCACCCCATCTCTGCCCCCACCCCAAGCCCCCTGGCCCAGCTGGGGGGCTGCCAGGGGGACTCCGAACAGGTTGGGGGGCAGGGGATGCAGCCCGGGCTGTTCAGCAGCAGGCTGGGGGAGTGGAGCTGGCTGTGGGGAGGCAGCAGAGCCCCGGGGCCCAGCCACCGGCAGCCCTTTGAAGCCGGGATCCAGGCTGCCTTGGCCTGCGGTCCCAGACCCCCGGGGCACCCGCTGCACCCCCAGACCCCCGGGCACCTTCTGCCTCCCCGGCAGGGCGGCCGTGACTCACCAGGAGCTGTGCAAACCCCACTGGGGACGGGCCCCACCCCGGTGTCGAAATCCACCTGCCGCCACCGGCTCCCGCCCCCCGACTTCCCACCGGCACTGCAGGGGGTGGGGGAGGGTGGCTGAGACCCCCACACACACCCCATCCCCACAGACCCCACTGTCTCCTCCCACGCTGCCACCCCGGCTCCCCGCCACCCCCAGCCCGTGTGGGACAGATCCCTAGGGAGACACCCAGGGTGCTGAAGCTTTTGGGGTGGGGGGTTCACCTGTGCAAAGAGGCTGGACCCCCAGAGCCCCCCCAAACTCCAGCACTAATCCCAGGGCAGGGAGGGGTCCCCAATGCTGAGACCCCCCCCAGCTGCCTGGAGACGCTGTTTTCCCCTGTCAGGCAGTGGCAGAGAGGGTGGGGGGACCCCAAGGAGAGGGGCAGGAGCTGGGGGTGCCAAAACCCCCCCACTGGGACCCACCTCCACCTGTGACACCGACACATGTGGGGGTTCGGCCTTGAGCTGGTGCCAGAGTGGCTGTGGGTGCAATGAGCCCCCCCAGGGCTGGCAGCCTGAGCAGGTTTTGGGGTGCTGCTCCCCTGGGGGGGCTCAGCTCTGTCCGCTCCCAACCTGGGGGGTTGGCACCGATTTTGGGGCCAGCCCCTGGGGTCTGTCCCTGCCTTCTGGGGGTGCCAGTGGGGTAGGTGACAGTGCTGGTCCCCAGCGGGGTCCTGAGACCCCCCCCCCAGCACCCTGTGGGTGCCAGAGTGGGGCACAGCCACAAAGCCCCGTGGCGATGGCTCTTTGTGGGACAACAGGGTGGCAGCCTGTGCCACACAGCCCCCTCTGGATTTGGGGACAGAGAGGACCAGGCAAGCACATCTCCAGCCCCCCAACCCAACGGGAGGAGAAGGAAGGGGACCCTCTGTGGGGTCCCACACAAGTCCCACCCACCACAGACCCGGCACAGCCACACCACGGTGAGCTCCAGGCAGCGATGGCCACAGGTCTCCCACTCCCACTCCTCACCATCCACTCAGGGGGGTCCCACCGAGACCCAGCTCCTGATCCATGACCCCACCACGCACATCAAGACCCACAGCCAGGTCAGCTGCAGCTGCACCCGGTCCAGCTCCAAGGACAGGGAATGGGGATGAGCCCTGGGTTGGAGCCGGGGGAGGGGGGGTGAGAGGGACACCCCCACCCGTGGCCCTGCCCTGCCCGGCTGCCCCAGCCACGCGCGAAGATTCCCGGGGCGTTTTTCCATCCGGGAGTGACGACAAAACTCCCCAAGGGCCCCCAGCGTCCCCCCTCCCTGGCGGGGCTCGACGACGCGTTGGCCATTTCACCGCAGGGAAACTGAGGCACCGGCGAGTGATGCGTCCCCCGTGAGTCACGGTCCAGGCTGGGCAGAGGCGGCTCTGCCCGTCTCCCAGCCCCAGCCGGTGCCTCGCCCCGCGGCGAGGCTGAGCCGGCAGCGCTGCCCCCAGCCCGCAGCCCCGGCTCCTGCCCGGCCGGGCTCGGGGAGCCCCGACGGGTGCCTCGGGAACGCCGGTGGGGGCCGGCACAGGAGGGGTTTGGGGTGATGCTGAGGGTTTTGGGGAGATGCCGAGGGGTTTTTTTTTGGGGTGGGTACCGCAGGTTTTTGGGGTGGGTACGGCGGGTTTTGGGGGAGATGCCGCCGCGCTCAGCCCAGCGCCCAGCCCACAGCAGCGCTCCGGAGCGAAACTCCCCGGGGCTTTGTTGGGGGGGGAGGGAGGGAAGGGGCGACGGGACAGCGCCGGTCGAGGCGCGGAGAGGAGGCGTGGGGGTAGGAGAGGGGGTGGGAAGCCCGCCCAGCCTCCCGTCCCGCACCCCTCGTACCGCAGCTTGGCACCGGGAAGCAGCGGGGGTGTGTGAGGGGGGAGGGGAAGGGGGGTCCCGGCCCCGTGGGAGGGGGGGATGGGGCCAGGGCGTCGCGGGAGACGAAGGGGCCGGGAGCCTCGGGGCTCGGTGGCCAGTGGACGCGGCGAGGCGGCAAGCAAAGACTTGCCGGGGCTGGGCTGGGCTGGGCTGGGGCGGCGGGGCCGCCGGTAGCCCGTTCCCAGCCGCCGAAACACCGGCTGGGGATGGAGGGGGTGTGCGTGGGGTGGGGGGTGGTCCCCACCGGGGTTCCCCGCCGCTTTCCCCCCCCTCCCCTCCCCTCCCCTCCGCACCGGCCGTCGGGGCAGCACCGCGGGGGTACGTACGGGTCTAGCGGCAGCGAGCTCCCGGCGGCTCCGTCCGCATCGGCGTGGCGCGGGCGCTGTGCTCCCCAGGGGACCCCGAGGGACCCACACGGCTCCCCAGGGATGGGGCACCCACTGGGCCGGGCGAGCAGGAATGGCTGGGTCCCAGCCCCGACTCCCGGTTCTTCCCTCCTCCTCCTCCCCACCGCCCCAGCTCCACCCTCTCCCCGGCCCAGGTGATTTTAACCCTTGGAGGCAGAGCCCCAGCCCCGCCGCTTGACAGCAGCCTGGTCCCGGTCCCAGGATCCGGCGCATGAAAGCGGAGGGAGGGGACGGGAAGTTCGCAGCAGACACCGCAAACAGGGGGGTAATTAAAGAAGAAAGAAACAACCGCCTCCCTCCCGCGCCCGTGGCCGCCCTCCTCCTCCTGTCGCCCTCCTGCCAAACACCCCCCCCCAACCTCCACACACACTCCCCGGGGACCCCCCGGCATCCCACCGAGCCCAGCCGGTGTGTCCCATCCATCCCCCCCCTCCCTGCCCGGGGGTGGCACACAGAAGGTGGTCGTTTGCTCCTGTTCCCCCGGGGGTGTCACCTGTCCCGGTGGGGGATGGATGGGGGGATAGGTGACCCTCCCCCTCCCCCTGTTTCCCCCCGGGGTAAATGGGATGGGGGTGGGCGCAGGGAATGTGATTCTGGGGCAGAGCTGGGTGTGCAATGGGAGGGAGCAGGATGCTGGTGGCAGGACCCACCGTGACCCAGTTGGATTCGGGGCACCCAAAAAAAAAAGGGTCTGAGAGGTCCCAGCTGAGCCTGTCCCCCCCCCTCAGCCATGGGGTTGTCCGACCCTCCTGGCTCCCTTCTCCCCACCAGCGAGGCCGCCCGCACACAGGGTGCTGGGAGGGAGCTGCCAGGCTCTGGCAATGCCACAGCCAGAGCTGCCACTTCATCATCCTGGCGTCGTGTCCCCATTTCCACTGCCAACCTCCCCAGGCTGGCGTGGGGGCCGGCTGCTGGGAGCCACAACCCCGCGGGGACCCTCACAGCCCGGGAGGAAGCCCACCCCACTCCAAAGCCCACGGGGCAAGGTTCCAGTCCCTCTGCGGAGCTGGGATGTCGGCCGGTAGCACCTCAGGCTCTCCCGGCCGAGCCCATCTCCCCGGCGCGTGGGAGCCCATCTCCCCGGCGCGCTTGCCAAGCGCCCGGCCGGGCGGAGGGCGCGGGGAACTCCTTCGCCCAGGGGAAAACTCTCCTGGTTTTCATCATCCCAGGGATGGCTCTGCCACCGCCGCCGAAACGCGGCTGCCTGTGGCGTGAGCCTGGCCCCGTGGTTCGGGTTGGATGCCAGGATGGGGGACACTGGGATGGGGAACCTGGGATGGGGACCCCGGGATGGGGACCCTGGGGTGGGGACCCTGGGATGGGGACCCTGGGGTAGGTACCCCGGGATGGGAACCCCAGGATGGGGACCCCGGGATGGGGACCCTGGGATAGGGACCCTGGGATGGGAATCCCAGGATGGGTACCCTGGGATAGGGATCCTGGGATGGGAACCCCAGGATGGGGACCCCGGGATGGGGACCCTGGGATAGGGACCCTGGGATGGGAACCCCGGGATGGACACCCTGGGATAGGGACCCTGAGATGGGCAGGGGTAGCACAGGCAGCAGAGCAACCTGCAATGTGGGGCTGGGTGATGGTGGTGGACACGTTCTCTGGTGCCCAAGTGCTCTGAGGGACACATGGGGAACACAAGAGGAACACGGGGGGACCCCAGCCCCAGGGTCTCCCCATCTCTCCTCCCCTGCACTTGTCCAGAAGGTGCTGGGGGCTGTTCCCATGCTGGAGTGGTGGGCGGGGGGGGGATGCTCAAGCTTGGAGACACCCAAGCGCTGTTTGGGCCGGGGTGGTGGCTCAGGGCTGCCCAGGTGCCTCCCAGGCTCCGTATGGTGGCTGCCAGCAGCTCTCCAGGGCAGGGAACGCTCTGCAGACGTCGCCCGTAGAGCTCCGGGCACTGGCGGGACCCCCGTCCTCATCGGGGTCACCACAGGGAGCAGGGACCCCACGGTGGGACTTACCCAGGGCACCACACACACAGCGGGAACGTGGCTCATCCTGCCACCCCTTTCACTCCGGGGTCCCCTCCCAGTCTCCCCAGTGCTTCAGGGAGATGCAGGAGACAGTCAGGAGTCCCTGCCCAGGGGTGCTGGGTGCTGGCTGCTGTCACCCTCCCTCCCCAGCAGCCCTGAGCCATGGAGGGGCTGCAGGGTGTGTGTCTGGGGGGGCACAGGACACTGTGGGGCTCCTCCAGGGAGAGGGATGAGGACCTGGGAGTACCCTGACCTGCTCAGGCCACCAGCACCCAGCCCCAAGGACCTCCCCCCTCCCAGATCCACCAGACCCCATTCCAAAACACTGCTGGGGGGAAGGAGCTGCTGGGGGCAGTGGGGGCTGAGACCCTGGGGCAGGATGGGGCAGTGGCACAGGACTAGGGGGACCGGGGGGACTGGGGGGGGGGGATGGGACTGGGGGTCTGGGGTGGTGAGGGTCTCCTGGAGCCACCTCGAGCAGAGCTGGAGCCCCAGCTGGGGCCACACATGGGGAGACAATCCCACTGATGCTGGAGGATTTGGGGGGGGGGGGGGGGGCACATCTCCTTGCCACCAAGTGTCTGAAAGCCCGAGCAGTGCCTTGAAATTACAGCTAATTACAGAGCCCATTTGCATAAATTACAAGGTGAGAGGCAAATTTCCCCAATCCCTCCCAAGTGCTCAGGCAGCAGGAGCTGCTCCAGCCTCTCAAGGTGGGGGGGACACACACTGAGGGGTGGATGAGGGGGGGTCCTGGGTCCCACACAGAGCTGGGATGGGGGCAGGAGGGGTCTCAGTGCTCCCCCAAACTGCATCCAGGCCCCTGATGTGTGGGGGGCACAAGGCAGCAGCCTCACACCCTGTGCCCCCAGCCCTCACCCCACCTCTGGACCCAGAGCTGGGGGTGGGGGGGGACACCCAGAGCCTGGTGCTGCTGGGGGGGGGACACACACGCCCCAGTGGGTGACAGGGGGGGAAAGGAGCCGACATGGGGTATGGGCAGTGCTGAGCTGGGGGGCACAGCCCTACAGCACGGGGGGGGGACACAGGGCTGGGGGGACAGAGGGATGGAGGAGAGGCACCTCCTGGTCCCCCCAGGGCCATGGGGATGGAGAGACAGGGAGATGCGACCCCCCCCTCGGGGCTCCAGGAGGATGTTGGGGGATGGAGGGGTGGCCCAGGCCCCTCCCAGCCCCCGGGGCAGAGCACTTCAAACATCTCCTGGCTCGGGGGAACGGACAGACAGATGGACACACACAGCAATTTCCTCTGCTGCCATAAACCAAATTGGTGTCTGCGGGGGGGGAGGGGGTGCGGGGGCGGGGCTGGCTCAGCACACGTGTGTGTGTGTGAGGTGGGGGGGGGTCTCCTGTCCACACGTGTGCCCCCTGCACGTCCATCCCCCCACCCACCCACATGTGGGTGCTGAGCTCCGTGCAGGCTGGGTGCCCTGGAGCAGGATGCTGGGGGGCGGGGGGGGGAGCAGTGGTGGTGCCCGGGGGGGGGGGTTCTGCAGCAGGTGCCGTGGGGCCGCGCCGTCTGGGTCGCCCTGGCTCGGGGGGAGCCCTCGGGGGGGCTGCAGGGCCTCAGACAGGGAGAGGGAAGCGCCCGGATCCTCCCTGGAGGGGCTGGAGCTGCTGCCTCCGGCCCCACACGCAGACACCCGCCCCCGGGCTGGGGGGTGATGCTGGGCTGGCGCTGAACCCCCCTGCGGGCTGCAGTCGGGGTGCTGGCAGGACCTGGGGGGGCACCCCAAGTCTTTGGGGGCTGGCATGGTGTGGGCGATGCTGGGTGGCCCGGGGTGCTCACAGACCCCGTGGGGGTGTCAGAGTCCCCATGGGGGGGTCAGAGTCCCCATGGGGGTGTCATAGTCCCCATAGGGGTGTCACAGTCCCCATGGGGGTGTCAGAGTCCCCACGAGGGGGGTGTTATAGTCCCCATAGGGGTGTCATAGTCCCCATGGGGGTGTCATAGTCCCCATGGGGGGGGTGTTATAGTCCCCATAGGGGTGTCACAGTCCCCATGGGGTGTCAGAGTCCCCATGGGGGGGGGGTGTTATAGTCCCCATAGGGGTGTCACAGTCCCCATGGGGATGTCAGAGTCCCCATGTGGGGGGTGTTATAGTCCCCATAGGGGTGTCACAGTCCCCATAGGGGTGTCATAGTCCCCATGGGGGGGTCTCACAGTCCCCATGGGGGTGTCACAGTCCCCATGGGGGGCCACACAGCCCCGCACCCCCTTGTCTGACCAAACCAGGGGATCAGCGCCCAGCACAGCACCTCCATCACCCCCAGCACGTGGGTCCCAAACCCCAGGAGGGCACAGCCCCCACAGCCTTTTAGCTCCAAAAGCAAAGCGGGGACACACACACAGACACACATCCCCCATCCCCACCCCCGTGCCATCCTGGGGCTGAGGATGCAGCTCCGCGCCAAGCCCCGGTGCCCCTGGGGACACAGCGGTACCCGCATCCCCGGGGGGCACGACGGCTGGCACAGGGCTGCCCGCCTGGTCCCCGGGGACAAGCTGAAGGCAGGGCACCTGCCTGCCTGGCAGAGATATCTCCCGGGATTATCGCGACGGGCTTCCCCTGCCCGCGGTGCGTGCCAGGTCAGGGCGCGCCCCGGGGCAGCGTTTCCCAGCGGGAGCCGGAGTGACTGTCGGGACTCTCTCACCTCTCTGCGCCGTGGCGATGCAGCTGGCGGCTCGCTGCAGCGCTCAACGCAACTTTTAATTAGCCCCGTGTAATCTTCCCTGCTTATCTGCACCCAGCCGGCCCGGCTGTCAGTCACTGTGTGGGGAAACCTGCCCGGCGCGGCGGTGGGGAGAGGCTGGTGGTGTGTACTGGGGATGGGGGATGGGGATGGGCTGGGGAGGGGGACACGGGGATGGACCGGGGATGGGACACGTGGATGGACTGGGGATGGGGGTTGTGGATGGACCAGGCATGGGACACATGGATGGAGTGGGGATGGGAGATGGGGATGGACCAGGGAGGGGGACATGTGGCTGGGCTGGGGATGGGAGATGGGGATGGACCAGGGAGGGGGACATGGGGATGGACCAGGAATGGGACACATGGATGGACCAGGGATGGGGACACGTGGCTGGACCAAGGATGGGACACATGGATGGACTGGGGATGGGGACACATGGATGGACCAGGGATGGGACACATGGATGGACTGGGGATGGGGACACGTGGCTGGACTGGGAATGGGGGATGTGGATGGACCAGGGATGGGACACATGGATGGGCCAGGGATGGGACACATGGATGGACTGGGGATGGGACACATGGATGGACCAGGAATGGGACACATGGATGGACCGGGAATGGGACACATGGCTGGACTGGGGATGGGGGATGTGGATGGACCAGGGATGGGACACGTGGCTGGATTGGGGATGGGACACGTGGCTGGACTGGGAAAGGGGCACACAGATGCACCAGGGACAGGGACATGTGTGGCACTGGGAAGGGGGACACATGGCTGTACCGGGACACTGGGTTGTACTGGGGATGGGGACACAGCAGCACTGGGAACAGATGACACAGTGCTGCCCAAGAGATGGGGACGTGCTGCTGCGTTAGGGTTGGGGACACATGGTCACACTGGGGACGGGGACGTGTGGCTGCACCAAGGGACACGATCAACCAACCACACCAGGCACAGGCTCCACCCGGTCGTGGCATCACCACCACCTTCCCCAGCACAGAGCCACGCTGGGACCCGCCTGGTGCTGATGGTGGGGGGAACCCAGACACCCCCCCAGCCCATGCAGCCCCGTGCCAGCCTGTCCCATGCACGGCAGCCCCGTGGGACCCAGGGGAGAGGCGGGGACCGGGAGGCAGCGTGGGAGCCGCTCCGCTCCGGGCGGCACCGCAGGCGCGGGAGGCGATGCTGGGCGCACGCCAGGACCCCGGGGCAGCGGTGACGGCACCGTGTGTGTGTCCCCCGCCGTCCCCCCCCCCCCGGGAAGAGCCTCTACAAAACCACTTTCTAATTCGCCAGAGAAATCATTAGGAGCAGCTTAAGGAGCTCGGCCGGGCGCGGGGCCGGGCCGGCGGCTGAGGAGGCGCCGTAATTGCCCTAATTGAGCGTGGGCTTGGGCACGCTTCCCGCAGCGCGGCACGGCCCGCACGGGCACGGGGGGGCTGCTGGGGGCCTGGGGACGGGGACCCCGGGGGACGGCTCCGGGTCCTCCTGGCGCAGCCTGGCCGTGCAGGGGTCCCTGTGTCCCTCCATCCTCCTGTCCCCGCCCCAGCCTTGCCGTGACAACCTGTGTGTCCCTGTCCCCTGCCTTGCTCTGCGTGTCCAGGTACCTGTCCCAGCCTCACTGCATGGACCTGTGTCCCCATGTCCCCGTGTCCCTGTGTCCCCGTGTCCCCATGTCCCTGTGTTCCCATGTTCCCATGTCCTTGTGTCCCCATGTCCCCATGTTCCTGTGTCCCCATGTCCCTGTGTTCCCATGTTCCCATGTCCTTGTGTCCCCATGTACCCATGTTCCTGTGTCCCCATGTCCCTAAGTCCCCATATCCCTGTGTATTCATGTCCCTACGTCCCTGTGTCCCTGTGTCCCTGTGTTCCCATGTCCTTGTGTCCCCATATCCCCATGTCCCCATGTTCCTGTGCTCCCATGTCCTTGTGTCCCCATGTACCCATGTTCCTGTGTCCCCATGTCCCTAAGTCCTCATATCCCTGTGTCTTCATGTCCCCACGTCCCTGTGTCCTTGTGTCCCCATGTCCCTGTGACCCCATATCCCCATGTCCCCATGCTCCTGTGTTCCCATGTCCTTGTGTCCCCATGTTCCCATGTCCTTGTGTCCCCATGTATCCATGTTCCCGTG
Organism: Gallinula chloropus; assembly: GCF_964237585.1. NCBI lineage: Eukaryota > Metazoa > Chordata > Aves > Gruiformes > Rallidae > Gallinula > Gallinula chloropus. The sequence goes on along the minus strand of NC_140111.1, from coordinate 1,961,434 downwards.
TCCCTGTGTCCCCATGTCCTTGTGTCCCCATGCTCCTGTGTCCCCATGTCCCTGTGTCCCCATATCTCTGTGTCCCCATGTTCCTGTGTCCCCATGTCCCTAAGTCCTCATATCCCTGTGTATTCACGTCCCCATGTCCCTGTGTCCCCATGTTCCTGCGTCCCCATGTCCCTGTGTCCCCATATCTCTGTGCCCCATGTCCCCATGTCCCCGTGTCCTCATGTCCCCATCCCAGCCCTGCTATGCCAACCCAAGTCCTCGCTGCGCAGCCCCTTGTCCCCATCCCCTGCCTCACCACACAAGCCCGTGTCCCCGTGTCCCCGTCCCCACCCCACTGCTCAGAGCCCGTCTGGCCGGGGCCGTGGGCACGGTCCTTCCCCAGGGATGGCGACAGCGGTCGTGCCCGCGCTCGCGTCCGCGCCGGGCTCGCAGACGAAAGCCGGCGTCACTGCCCGCCTGGGGAAACTGAGGCAGGGAGCGGCAGGCTGGGACTTGCCCCAGCAGCCGGACTGGGAGCGCCGGGAGCGGAGGCCGCACGGGCACCGGGCCAGGCGGTGGCCCTTGGGCACCGCTGCCTCCCACCTCCCCGCCACCAGCTGCCCGGGGGACCCCTCGGGCCCCTCTCCCCGACACGGCTGCGGAGCGGCTGAGCCCACGGGGGACAGACCCCCGCAGTGGGGTGGCCTCCAGAGAGGGCGGTGATGCCAGAGGGGCCTCCCGGGGTGTCCCCCAGCGGGGTCCCGCTCTTGGGGCGCGTGGCCAGGAACGGGGTACGGCTCGGGCGGCACCGCGGCGCGGCCGCGGCCCACACGTGTGCGTCCCCGTGGGCCCGGCACGCGGACAGCGCGGCCGCCGACGCTCCCGACGCGTTTACGAGCTTGGCCAGAGCCAGGTCCCAGGGGGGTGGCTGTGGGTGGCCCCCACCCAAGGGACCCCAATAGCCACCCAACCCCCAACCCTCCCCTTCCACCTGCCGTGGGCTCCCACCCGCCTTCGCCCCACAGCAGGGGGGTGAAAACCCACTCGTGGGCCGCTTGGCCCATCCAACCATGACACCAGCACCCCGAGACGCGCCGCAGGGACCCCCAGCAACAGGGGGGGGGGCCGAGGGCCGGGGGCGGGGGTCGGAGGCGCCGGTGCCAGGCGGTGAGTAAGCAGGAGCATGAGGAGGGGAGGTAATTAAAAGGGAGGCTCTCGCCACAGCAAGTTCCCACAAATGGAGGCCCCGGGGCCATAGACACTGCACAACAAAGCACCGAGCAATTATTTGGCTCCAGTGGGAGGTGCTGGTCCCGTGGGGGCTGGAGCCAGCTGGGCACCCCGGGGCCCTGGCAGGCCTGGCATGGGGGTGGGGGGTGGGGGGTGTGTTGGGGGGTTGGAGCCAAGGGGACACCCCTACTCCCCACCCCCCCTCCCCACTCCCCCCACCCCCTAAAGTCGGTGGCGGGGGGGATGGTTGAGTCCCTCGGCTTCAGGGCTGGGTGGGTGGGAAAAGGGGGGACTCGAGGCAGGGGGGACACAGCCCAATCCCCCCCCCCCCCCCATCCCCGCCGTGTCCCCCCCCCCCCCCCATCCCTGGGGAATGGGAGCGGTGGGGGACACCGGGGTTGGGGCGTCCCCTCCCCCGCCGTGGGGATCCGGGGCTGCCCCGAGGACACGGGGATGGGGTGATGGGGCCGGGGGGGGGGGGGGGGGCGGCTCAGCCACCGGGGCCCGGCAGGGGCTGCGCCCCCCGCGCATGGGGGGGACGGGATGGGGGGGGGCGGGGGGGCAGCACCGGGGACACCCACTGAGCCCCCGGGAGCGGCGGGACAGGGAAGGGCCCGGCCCGGGACACACGAACGGAGCCCCAGGAGCGGCGGGGCCGGGGCGAGGGGGAGGGGAAAGCACCGGCCGAGCCCCCCCCACCCCGGGGATCCCCGGGACTCCCCCGCCCCCGCGGGGACCCCGCTGCCGTCATCAGCCGTCAGCGCCACACACCCCCCGCCAGGGGCGCGGCCAATCGCAAGCGGGGGGGCGGCCGCCTCGCGCTTCCATTGGCTGCTCTGCACGTCAATCAAGAGACCCGCGTCCAACCGCCAGCTGGGCTTTAGGTGGCTCCCGCCCACGAGGAAGTCCGCCCCCCCCCTCGGGTTTGAAGGCTTGTCAATCAGGCAACGGATGGCGACAGGCTGGGAGCGTTTCCATTGGTCAGCGTCGCTGTCAGTCACAGCCCCGCCCTCCGATTTGGTCTCCGCTTCCGTCCGTCACCGCGGAGGCCCGCGTCCATTGGCGGAGCTGCCACTCCATCACGGGTCCTATTGCTCGGCGGAGCTGCCCATCAAGCAGCATCCCGCAGCGGATTGGCCGGCGGTAGAGCGTTTCGCCGTCCGTTGGCCAGAGCGCCAGCAAGCCGGGCGGCGATTGGTCGAGAACCCGCCGAGGGGGCGGGTCACTTAGGGCGGTGCCCGGGCGGCCCCGGAGGAGGAAGATGGCGCCGTGAGGGGGTCGCCGCCGCCGCCGCAGCTCCGGCCGGTCTGTGCGGGCCCAGGGCGGGGGCGGGCGAAGCGGGGCGGCGGCGGCGGGGAGGGGGGCGGCGGCGGCGACGGGCCCGGAAGGGGCGTGCGGCCTTCTCGGCCCGCCCTCCCCGAGAGCCGGACGGGCGGGCGGCGCTTCCGGGGCCGGGGCCGGGGCCCGGTCTGGGGGCGGGCCCGGCCCCTCGTCCCGCCTCCCCGGGGACCGCCGCCGCCACCGGGAGAGGCGGCGAGGGCGGGGTGGGTGGAGGGGCTGGGCCGGGACGGGTCCCGGGACGTGGCGTTGGGGGTCTCGGGGGTGTCCGGGCCTCGGGAGGGGCCTTTCCCGGGGCCTCCGAGGGAGGGAGGGAGGGGGCGGGCGGAGGTCTGGCCGTGCGGGGTGACCCTGCCGGGGGTGCCCGGGCTGCAGTGAGGGTGTTTGGGATGGGGGTGCCGCGGTACCCGGGTCGGGGGGGTGCCCGGGGCTGGGATGCCCGAGCCCTGGGGGGGGTGGAGGGGCTCGTTGCCCGGGGGGGGGGTGGGATGGATGCTGCGGCCGCGGTCTGTGTGCGGAGCTGCCCCTGGCTTCTCGTGGAGCGGGTGGGGTGCTGATGTGCGTTTGGGGGGCGTGGGGAGCAGTGCAGCCCCCCCCCCTTTCCCAAGCCCCCCTTCCCCAGCCCCCCTTCCCCAGCCCCCCTTCCCCCAGCCCCCCTTCCCCAGCCCCCCTTTCCCCAGCCCCCCTTCCCCAGCCCCCCTTTCCCCAGCCCCCCTTTCCCAGCCCCCCTTCCCTAGCCCCCCTTTCTCAGCCCCCCTTCCCCCAGCCCCCCTTCCCCAGCCCCTCTTCCCCAGCCCCTCCTGGCTTTGGGATGTGCAGAGGGGCTCAGGCTCGTTCCCCTCGAGTCCTGGCCGTAGCGGGGTGGGTGGCTGCTGGAGCTGGGGGAGCTGTGCCGGGGCTGGGGGTGCCGCAGGGAGGTGAGGACCCCCGGCAGTTCCCTCTGCTCCCCGGGGACGGGCAGCGCGGCAGCATCTCTGCCGCTCAGGGGACCGCACGCGGGTTGGTTGATGCTGCTGGAAGTTTCCACAAGGGGCTCTGGTCGCTCTGGGGGAGCCGCCGCTTGAGGGTGCCCCGCGATCCGCTTGCTCCCTCGCCTCGAAAGCCTCTTCTTGTAGGTGCAGAGCGAGGAGCTGCTCCCTCCTCCCCGAGCCCAGACCTCCCCGTGCCTCCTTGGCAGCGCGGCCGGCCGGCTTTCCCTTTATTTCAGCTCCTTCTCCTCTTCCTCCTCCTTAAACGCCCCCAGAGCCTCAGGGAATTCCCCCCTCTTCCCCTGCCCTGCATCAGGGAAGGAGAAAACAAACTCTGATGTTGGCAAGTGGCTGTCACAGGCGTGTTGGAGCCAGACCAGGGCTTTAAAACAACAACAACACAATTCCTGGGCAGTTTATTCTAAGGCTTTGCTTGATTTCCTGCTGTTAATATGTAAATACACAGGTGTTTGAGCTTCTTTGTGCCTGACTTTGAATATTTACTTACAGCCCTGACAAACAAATGGGGTTCCTACCATCCGTGTGGGGGTTCCCCCCCCTGTGACTGTGCTTTATAATCCAAGCAGGGGGTTTTTTTCCACAGTTCCTGAGGTGTCTCATGGATTTGAGGGGACTCTGATTCACCTTCCCAGCCAAAGTGCTAATTAAAACCACAGTAGCTCGGATCAGCTGGGGCCATTGGCTTATGCTGAGTTAAAATCAAGTTTAACCCCTCCCTGCACCCCAAAAAAGATCTGTTGGGGAGCTGGGAAAGGTATTTCAGGGAGCAGAGACTCCCCTGCAGCTGGAATACCTGAACTGCTGGCTCAGACCAGTGAGTTGAGGTGCTGCTGCCTCTCTCAGAGGGGGCTGTGAGAGGGCAACGAGGAGGTTTTGGTGCCAGGGCTTGACATTGTGGTCTAAAGTACACACAACTTTCCCAGATCCCCCCCAAAAAGGGAGGGTTTTTAGCTGTGTCAGGTGCCTGTGCTGCTGGAGCAGAACTGTGTGAGGAAGAGGAGGTGGACAGAAAAGAGAAGATAATGAGTTGGTGCCTTTTAATTGCCCTAAGGGAGAGTCTGCTTCTGCTCAAGGCTTGGCTGGGGGTTGCAGAGGGGCAAACTGGACCCAAACTGCTCAGCTGGGGGTTGCAGAGGGGCAAACTGGACCCAAACTGCCCAGCTGGGGGTTGCAGAGGGGCAAACTGGACCCAAACTGCTGGTCTGGGGGTTGCAGAGGGGCAAACTGGGCCCAAACTGCTGGTCTGGGGGTTGCAGAGGGGCAAACTGGACCCAAACTGGCCATCTGGGGGTTGCAGAGGGGCAAACTGGACCCAAACTGCTGGTCTGGGGGTTGCAGAGGGGCAAACTGGACCCAAACTGCCCATCTGGGGGTTGCAGAGGAGTAAACTGGACCCAAACTGCTCAACTGGGGGTTGCAGAGGAGCAAACTGGACCCAAACTGCTTGACTGGGGGTTGCAGAGGAGCAAACTGGACCCAAACTGCTGGTCTGGGTGTTGCAGAGGAGTAAACTGGACCCAAACTGGCCATCTGGGGGTTTGCAGAGGGGCAAACTGGACCCAAACTGCTGGTCTGGGGGTTGCAGAGGGGCAAACTGGACCCAAACTGCTGGTCTGGGGGTTGCAGAGGGGCAAACTGGACCCAAACTGCTGGTCTGGGGGTTGCAGAGGGGCAAACTGGACCCAGACTGCTCAGGGCATCCTTCCTGGGCCGTGAATAAGCAGGTCAGGGCTGTGTAGCACAGGGTGGGTGATGGTTTCACACCAGTTTCAGGGTGCTGGAGGGGAGCTCCAGCCTCTCAGGGGGGGATTCTCTGTCCCCCAGGGCCGATCTGGAAACGTTGAGCCCCACTCCCAGCTCAGTCCTGAGCGAGCCAGGCCGTGTGCTTCACTGCCCTCTTGCTTTCACCCTCCTGGAAGTAGGTTGATACCCACCTTCCACCCTCAGGAGGAGAAACCCTCCCTGCTGGACTCAGACCTAAACTGTACCAGCAAGAGACTCGCAGAGGGATTAGGCAGCGACACGGGGCTTCTCCCCCAGTCATCATCCCTGTTTATTTCTTCCGTGGGATCTCTCCTGGTATGTGTCTCTCTCTTTCTGGCCAGCTCAGCGTTGCTCTCATTTGTAGTCAGGGCTGTTAATCCTCAGCAGTGCCCTAATTCTGCTGAGAGGGAGGGTGCAGCCCTAGGAGCTGCTGGCTCTCTGGGAAGAAAGAGCCCTTTTATCACCGGCCAGCTCGCTGCGTGCGAGCCTGGGATGCTTTGGGCTCCAGGAGGTTGCCCCAGCGAGTGGCTCCGAGGGGCTGGATGCTCCTCACTAAGGAACAGGGTGAATAATTCCCCTGCCATGCCAGCCCTGGTGCCTGGGACTCTGACCTGCCTTTTCTCAGGGATTTATGTGCTGGGTCGTGGCAGGGCTGTGAAGGAGCCTCCACGGTGCCGGTGAGGGGTGAGCTGCCTGGCTTTGGGAAACGGGCTCCTTGGTGACTTGGCCCAGGGCCTGATCACTCTGTTTCTTAGTGGCTTTCTGTTTGGTGAAAGGCTTGGTGTTCCCAAGGAGGAGATGTCTGCTGAGGGGTGCAGGGGGGTGCTGGGAGCCTTCACCCCTGGTTTGGGAGGACTTGCTGGGCAGCGGTGTTTGTGCCTCCTGCACCGTCCCAACCATCAAACCCAAAGAGCCCTTTACTGTCCCAACACAGACGTGCCTTTTGCCCAGCACTCCAGCAGCAAATGCTGCTTTGAGTGAGGTCAGGTTTGTCCTTGGGGAGGTTGGGGTGCTGCCCCCTCACCCTCATCCATCCAGCCTGTGCTGGTGCCTCTGTCACAAGTGATGCGGCTGAGCCTTCACCACGCTGGGCTGTGACTGTGCCACTTGCTGCCTGTGAAACAAACCCCATGGCTGGTTTTTCCCCTGTCCTTTTAGTCCCTTGTCCACCCCTGCAGCTCCCTGGGCAGGAGCACGAGGTCCTTGAGCCATAATTCTGCCTGTGCCAGATCTCCTCAGAGCCAGAGAGCGATGCTCTGCCACAGCCCTGGGTCCTGCTTCGTGCCTGGTCCCCACGAGCAGCCAAACAGTCGCTCCCTGTGCTTAGAGAAGTGAATTGTTCAGCTGGTGGGATGTGTTATAAACCATCCAGGGCTTCATATCTTCATCCTGCTCCTCATCCTCTGCCAGTGCTTCCCATCCTTCCTGCAGCCTAGGCCTCTCTCAAAACACCACAGCGCTGCCTTCCCACCAGGTGCCTGTGCCAGGGCTGCATTTCAGAGGCGCCCTGAGTGAACCCCAAGTATCCCTGCTCCTCAGACAGCCCTAATTCCCCATTTGAAGTCAGGACGTTGTCAGCAGAGGTAACAAAGAGCCTTCGAGCTCAGACAAGTCCTCCCTGGCACCTTGTCTGGGCAAACACTGTCGAGCTCTTGAGCCAGCCAGCGACTGCTGCGTGGGGGCGACAGGGGGATGTGCCAAAAGGAAACGTTGGGGCTGAAATGTCTTTCTAGTCCTGAGCAAAAGACTCAGCAGATTGTGAGGATTTAGGAGGCGTTTTGCTGTGTGAAGCCTTTAAGAAAAGCAGCTGCTGTGGCTGCCCCAGCCTTGGTGCGATCGCTCTGCGGTGTGTTCAGGGTGGCAGACAGGGTGTGAGTGGCACAGGGTGTGAACTCCCAGGGAAAGCACCAAGACAGGGCGGCAGCAGAGCCACAGGGATGGGGAATCGTCCCCTGTCCCCCACTCCTTGGGCTGTCAGAAGAGCTGTGGCCGCTCACCCTGCACCCTCCCTGCCCGTTTCTACCCTGGAGCGACCGGCTTCTCCATCCCATGGCAGCTGTGAGCTCCCTGGTCCTGGCTCCCACGGCCACCTCCTGCTCCCCTCCTGCTCGCCCTTGGCTTTTCTCAGCCCCCTGAGGTCCTGCTGCCAGCCAGCACCAGCAGCTCTTGAATTCTGCCTTTTCTTTCGCTCCCTGAAGTGGCCTTTCAATTCCATGAGGACTCTCACACGCTCAGCGCCGCCGCCGCATGGGAATAATTGAAACAATATTTCCCCAGCCTTGAGAAAACACAATTCCATAGCAAACCCCTGTCCTTTGAAACCCCCAAAGTCAGAAAAACAAGCAGTGGGGAGGTGATGTGGGCTGGAACTGGCTGTGTGGGGGACACTGTCAGCTCTTCCTGAGCATGCCTGCCTCTGCTTTGAAGTGGGGTGGGGAGCTCTGTGGGGCAGCAATGGTTTCTCAGCCCAGGGCTGTGCTGGGATGCAGGGAAATGAGGGGGGGGGAGGCTGCAGCCCACTGTTAATTGGTGTTTCCCTTTCGTGGTGGGCAAAAGAAAGGCTCTGGGAGAGGAGGGTGCTGGGAGATGCTGAGATGTCTCCCACCCCTTTGTAGCCCCACCACTGAACTATGATGTTTCTGAGCTATGTGGGGAGACACCAAGAGGGTCACTGAGGTGTCAGGGCCTTGGGCTGGGCGTGCTGGGGAGCTGTGGTCCTGCTTTTTGCTGCTGGTCTCACTCCTCTGTCTCTCCTCTTCCTCCTCACAGATCAAGAGACAGCATGGCTGCCACTGCTGCCGTCAGCCCCAGTGAATACCTGCAGCCAGCTGCCTCCACTGCCCAGGTGGGTATGGGGTGTCGGTGGGCTCCTTGTTGGGGTGTAGGGACTCATCTTGGGGTGCAGGACAGCAAACACCACATCATTCAGCCCCTCCTACAGCACTGCCACAGCAGGAGGAGGGCTGGGTGCAGGACAGGCTGGAGAGCTGCCCTCTGGACTTGTTCCCAGCCCTGAATCCAACTCTTCCAGAGTGTTGTTTCTCCTTCCTGCTCTGTGTTTTCCTTCAGCACCTCTCAGGTGGTGTGAAGAGCTGGTATCACGAGGTGGTCGTGGTGTTAGAACCGCAGAGGGGGTGCAGTGGGTGTACCCACTGTGGCTTCAGGGGGCTCGCAGCTCTGGCGACACAGCGAGAGCACGAGCACGTGATAAAAGCCCATCGCCATCCCCAGGGCTGGAGGTGGCGTGGCTGGGATGAGCCAAAAGCCACACGTGGCAGGGGTAATTAGGCAGCTCCCTTAATGAGGGGTGTCTCATTGGCGTGGCCTGCATTGCTTTCCATTTACCCTTTCCCTTGCTGGCTCGGTGTCCGGGAGCTTGGCAGGAGCCCGGCTCTAACCCAGCTCTGCCCTTCCTGGCTCCCCCCAGGACTCCCAGCCGTCTCCTCTCGCCCTCCTCGCAGCGACATGTAGCAAAATCGGTCCCCCAGCAGTAGAAGCCGCCGTGACTCCTCCTGCCCCTCCTCAGCCAACGCCTCGCAAACTTGTCCCCATCAAACCTGCTCCCCTCCCTCTCGGCTCCGGTAAGAACAGCTTTGGGATCCTCTCATCCAAAGGGAACCTCTTCCAGATCCAGGGCTCTCAGGTTGGCACCTCCTACCCCGGGGGGCAGCTGGTTTTTGCCATTCAGAACCCAACTGTCATCAACAAGGGCGCCCGTTCCTCCACCAACATCCAGTACCAAGCGGTGCCGCAGCTCCAGGCCGCGGGGGGACAGACCATCCAGGTCCAGCCCAACCTCACCAACCAGATCCAAATCATCCCAGGCACGAATCAAGCCATCCTCACACCTTCCTCTTCCTCTCACAAGCCCGTACCCATCAAACCGGCTCCGGCGCAGAAGGGTGGAACTTCCCCAGTGCAGAGCACAAACAACGTGGTCAAATTAACCGGTGGTGGCAACGTGACTCTCACCCTGCCTGTGAACAACCTGGTGAACGCTGCTGAGCCAGGCACACAGGCTCAGATCCTGGCTGAGAGCCCCTCCAAGCCCAACAAAAAGACTCGAAAGAAACCCATGTCTCCTGCCCAATCTGCTGCCGTGGCTGTGGCTGAGCAGGTGGAGACGGTGTTAATAGAGACCACGGCGGAGAACATCATCCAGGCAGGAAACAACCTGCTGATCGTGCAGAGCCCGGGCTCTGCCCAGCCAGCTGTGGTGCAGCAGGTCCAGGTGGTGCAGCCCAAGCAGGATTCACAGGTGGTGCAGATCCCTCAGCAAGCCCTACGTGTGGTCCAGGCTGCCTCTGCCACACTCCCTACTGTTCCCCAAAAGTCCTCCCAGAACTTCCAGATCCAGACGACGGAACCCACTCCTACCCAGGTACCTCCTCTGTTTCTCCTCTGAGCCCTCACCTTAGAAAGCCAGAGGGTTTTCTGACACCTCCAACTTGGCATCCTGTTTAGGTGTCGCTTGGATGGATTGTCTGGCATCCAGGAAGGGTTGGGAGTGCGGTTGTTCCCTCTGTTTGGCTTTCTTAAAGCCTCTCTTGCTGGCCACTTGCTTTTCCAGGACTTGTAGGAGTGCAGGGTCCTTGAAACATCTGCTGGGCCACCAGCCTGGTGTTGGGATGAGCTTGGAAGCTCTTGGGAGCTGGTGGTGGGTGGGGGAGCGGGGCTCACAGCCTGTGGGACTGTGTCTTTAGGGTTGCTTTTGGCAGCTGTGCTGCAAGGCCAGCACAGCCCTTTGCTGCTGCAAGGCCAGCACAGCCCTTTGCTGCTGCAAAGCCAGCACAGCCCTTTGCTGCTGTGTGAACTCGGGGTCTCCAGATGCTGGGGCAGCTTCTCCTGCTCTTTGGCTCATCGTAGGCGACTCCTGGGTGGCGTGGGGGAAGGTGATGCTTGCGGTGGAGGCGACAGTTCTGCCTGGCGACAGCATCCCACCTCATTCCTTCTTTTCCCTCCTCCCACCAGGTCTACTTCAAAACGCCGTCGGGTGAGCTGCAGACAGTCCTCCTCCAGGAAGCCCCAGCCATGACGGTGGCTTCATCGGGGACCTCTTGCAGCAGCCCCGTGCCCCGCGGCGCCGGCGCGTTGCCCGGCGGCAAGAAGCCGGCCCCGCGCAAGGAGCGCACCCTGCCCAAGATCGCCCCCGCCGGCGGCATCCTCAGCTTGAACGCGGCGCAGCTGGCGGCGGCGGCGCAGGCCATGCAGACCATCAACATCAACGGCGTGCAGGTCCAGGGCGTGCCCGTCACCATCACCAACAACGGAGGTGGGCTTGGTCCTGCGATGGGGTGGGAGGGGTGGTGGCACGCAGGCAGCTCCCCCCCCTCCGCAGGGTACAAACCCAACCCCTTTCCCTGGGGCAGCTGGGATCAGAGAATCATAAGGGGTGGAAGGGACCTCCAGGGATCAGCGGGTCCAACCCCCCCTGCCAAAGCCCCAGCTCAGATTGCACAGATAGGCTCTGGAATCTCTCCAGAGAAGGAGACTCCACACCCCCTGGGCAGCCTGTCCCAGGGCTCCCTCACCCTCACTGGGGAAAAGTTCTTCCCCATGTTGGTGTGGAACTCCCTGTGCTCCAACTTGCAACCATTGCCCCTTGTCCTGTCCCTACAGACACTGAAAAGGGGCTGCCCATTTCCCCCTGCACCCCACCCTTCAGATATTGATAAACATTCATAAGGTCCCCCCTTAGTCGTCTTCTCTCCAGGCTGAACAGCCCCAGCTCACTCAGCCTTTCCTCACAGTGGAGATGCTCCAGGCCCTTCAGCATCTCCGTAGCCTCCTCTGGACTCTCTCCAGAGGAGGAGACTCCACACCCCCTGGGCAGCCTGTCCCAGGGCTCCCTCACCCTCACTGGGGAAAAGTTCTTCCCCATGTTGGTGTGGAACTCCCTGTGCTCCAACTTGCAGCCATCGCCCCTTGTCCTGTCCCCACAGACACTGAGAAGGGGCTGCCCATTTCCCCAGCTTTGTAAACATCTCTCCTTCCCTGAGGCTGAATGTTGCTGACTGTTAAATGTCATCAGCTTGTCACCCTGGGTGTTTGGTAGGGTGTATCTTTGGTGGCTCTGATGGGTGTTTCAGAGCCCATCCTGACGAGCTGTGTCTGGGGGGGGGGTGGTTAACAGAGCTGGGGGCAAGCAGGGTCAGGATGGGTGGTCATGCTGAGCTGCAGGACAGGGCTGAGGCTGCCTGGGAGCCTGGTGCAGAGCTCTGTGTGCTCCTCACCTCTGCCTGGGGAAGGCTGAGCTGGGCCCAGGCCCTTGGGGAGAGCTGGGTGTCTTTTTTTTTTACCCCCATCCCAGGAGCTGGGATGCAGCAGAGGGATGTGGTACAGCAGCTTTTCCCTCCCACTGCACCTCAGGGTCACCACAGGTCCTGGGACATCTCCTCATGTCCCCTGGGTGCTCTGCCAGCCACTCTGTGTTTCCAGCAGTCACAAAACCTCTGTGTTCCCCCTCGCTCCGTAGCGAGGGATCACCATTCCCTGAGAGCCCACCCAGCCCCTCACCTCTGGGGACAAGTGTCTGAACCCAGGAATTAGCCAGACATGGCCCTGGCCTGTGGCTGGAGCATTCTGTGAGCCACAGGCAGCCCTGACTCACATCTCCTCACACATCCCCTGCTCATCTCCCCCTCTGCCAGGAGAGACACATCCCAGCAGCCGCTCTGTCCTCCTCTCCCACCCAGCAAAACCTTCCCGTGCCCGGAGCTGGTGGCAGCCGGGGAGCTGAGGGGAGGACGCTGTGTCTGAGGGAGGTTTATCTGCTCTCTGATCCAGAAAGACCTGCTGCTGCCTGGTGGTTTCTCTCTCAGCAAGAGTCCCAGCTGGGTTTTGCAGTCAGAAGCTGTTCCTTCTTGCTGGATTAAATGGTGTCAGCAGAACACAGGGGCCAGCGCGGCTCCGCAGCGACCCAGCGTCATCACTGGGGTGGCTTTGGAGGGTGCTTCACATGGTAGATCTGGGGCTGGCCTTGAGCATCAGGGAGATGCCACAGGGAGATCACAGAATCACAGAGTCACAGGGGTTGGAAGGGAACTCCAGAGCCCATGGGGTCCAACCCCCTGCCAAAGCAGGGTCCCTAGCACAGGTCACACAGGTTGGTGTCCAGACGGGGCTGGAATCTCTCCAGAGAAGGAGACTCCACACCCCCTGGGCAGCCTGTCCCAGGGCTCCCTCACCCTCACTGGGGAAAAGTTCTTCCCCATGTTTGTGCAGAACTCCCTGTGCTCCAACTTGAGCCCATCGCCCCTTGTCCTGTCCCCACAGACACTGCAAAGGGGCTGCCCATTTCCCCCTGCATCCCATCCTTCAGATATTTATAAACACTAATAAGGTCCCCACCCTTAGATGTTGCTGTGGAGGGGACTGGTGGCTGCCCCTCAGTGAAACGAATCCAGTCAGGTCTCAGCCAGGACACACACACACATCCCCTGCGCGGCCGCGACCCTCCAACACGCAGCTTCAACCTTCCCCTCCGCTCTGCCTGCGCCCCCCCCCAATCCCATCCTCCCTCTCTGTGCTCCCCCTTTCTTTACTCCACCATCAGATCCCACTCCTCCTCCTCCTCCTCCATCCTCTGCTGCCTCCTCAGCGACCCCGCTTGCTGATGCTGACCACCCCCCCCCCCATCTTCTTCTTTCCAGCACCCCCCCCGTCCCGGCTGCCGCCTCGGTGAGCGCCCGAGCATGGAGCGGCCCCTGGGGTGTGGGGTAAGTCCCTGGTTGTTTTTTTTTTTTTTGGTCAATATATTGCACGTTTTTTCAAAGTTTCCTTTTTGTTTCCTCTCTGGTCACTTCCCCAGCCCGAAGGGTCGAACCCAGAACTTTGAAAAACCGCACAGTATATTCAGAAAAAAAAAACAAAAGGGACTTACCCAGCCCTGCCTGGGGACCAGCCTGCAGTGGGGAGGGGGTGGGGGGTGCAGGGTTTAGTGGGGGCTGTGGTGCTGCTGCATGTGGGGCTGGGGGGGTATCAGGATTTGAGGTGTCCCATCCCCTCTGTGGCGGTGGCAAGAGGGGGTCTCACCTCCACCCAGCCACCTCTGAAGGGTTCCAGCAGGACCTGTAGTGCACAGACACAGTGCCACACAGCCTGACCCCCCCCTCCCTGCCCCCTGTCTACAGGTCAACAGCAGCTGACGGTGCAGAACGTGTCTGGCAACAACCTGACCATCAGCGGCCTGAGCCCGACCCAGATCCAGCTGCAGATGGAGCAGGCGCTGTCGGGAGAGATGCAGCCCGGGGAGAAGAGGCGGCGGATGGCCTGTACCTGCCCCAACTGCAAGGATGGGGAGAAGAGGTGGGTGCTGAGGGGGGCAGGGCAGCCCCCCACGGGCTCTCCCCCATCTCTGAGCCCGAGCCTGACTCTCCTGAGTCCAGCCTTGGCTCTCCTGAGCCCAGCCTTGGCTCTCCTGAGCCCAAGCCTGACTCCCCTGAGCCCAGCCCCTACTCCCTTGAGCCCAGCCCCTACTCCCTTGAGCCCAAGCCCCTACTCCCCTGAGCCCAGCCCCTACTCCCCTGAGCCCAGCCCCTACTCCCTTGAGCCCAAGCCCCTACTCCCCTGAGCCCAGCCTTGACTCTCCTGAGCCCAGCCTTGACTCTCCTGAGCCCAAGCCCCAACTCTCCTGAGCCCAAGCCCCAACTCTCCTGAGCCCAAGTCCCTACTCCCCTGAGCCCAAGCCCCTACTCTCCTGATCCCAAGCCCCTACTCTCCTGATCCCAAGCCCCTACTCCCCTGATCCCAAGCCCCTACTCCCCTGATCCCAAGCCCCTACTCTCCTGAGCCCAAGCCCCAACTCTCCTGAGCCCAAGCCCGACTCTCCTGAGCCCAAGCCCGACTCCCCTGAGCCCAAGCCCGACTCCCCTGAGCCCAAGCCCGACTCCCCTGAGCCCAAGCCCCTACTCTCCTGAGCCCAAGCCCCTACTCTCCTGAGCCCAAGCCCCTACTCTCCTGAGCCCAAGCCCCTACTCTCCTGAGCCCAAGCCCCTACTCTCCTGAGCCCAAGCCCCTACTCCCCTGAGCCCAAGCCCCTACTCCCCTGAGCCCAAGCCCCTACTCTCCTGAGCCCAGCCCTGACTCCCCTGAGCCCAAGCCCCTACTCTCCTGAGCCCAAGCCCCTACTCCCCTGAGCCCAGCCCTGACTCCCCTGAGCCCAGCCCTGACTCCCCTGAGCCCAGCCCCGGCTCCCCTGAGCCCAGCCCTGACTCCCCTGAGCCCAAGCCTCTACTCCCCTGAGCCCAGCCTTGGCTCCCCTGAGCCCAATCCTGACTTTGCTCTGCAGGCCGGGAGACCCAGGGAAGAAGAAGCACATCTGCCACATCCCGGAATGCGGGAGAACCTTCCGGAAGACCTCCCTGCTGCGCGCCCACGTGCGGCTGCACACGGGCGAGCGGCCCTTCGTCTGCAACTGGGTGTTCTGCGGGAAGCGCTTCACGCGCAGCGACGAGCTCCAGCGGCACGCGCGCACGCACACAGGTCTGCAGCAGGCAGGGCCCCGGCGCAGGGCTCAGACCCCTTCCTCACCCAGCCCCTCTCCCCTGCTCCCCTCGCCCAGCCCCTCTCCCCTCCCCTTCCTCGCCCAGCCCCTCTCCCCTGCTCCCCTCGCCCAGCCCCTCTCCCCTGCTCCCCTCGCCCAAGCCCCTCTCCCCCGCTCCCCTCTCCCAGCCCCTCTCCCCTGCTCCGCTCTCCCAGCCCCTCTCCCCTGCTCCCCTCTCCCAGCCCCTCTCCCCCGCTCCCCTCACCCAGCCCCTCTCCCAGCCCCTCTCCCCCGCTCCCCTCGCCCAGCTCCTCTCCCAGCCTCTCTCCCCTGCTCCCCTCGCCCAGCTCCTCTCCCAGCCTCTCTCCCCTGCTCTTCTCTCCCAGCCCCTCTCCCAGCCCCTCTCCCCTGCTCCCTTCTCCCAGCCCCTCTCCCTCGCTCCCCTCGCCCAGCCCCTCTCCCTCGCTCCCCTCGCCCAGCCCCTCTCCCCCGCTCCCCTTGCCCAGCCCATCTCCCCCGCTCCCCTCACCCAGACCCCGCTCCCCTCTCACAGCCCCTCTCCCCTCCCCTCCTCTCCCAGCCCCTCCCCTCTCCCCTCCCTCCCCAGGCACATGCTCCCACCCAATCATGGCTCAGCCCTTTCAGGGTCCTGAGCCAGGTCCTGGGACCCCCAGCACGGTCCTGTGATGGTGTTGGGCCACCATAAGTTGTCTTTGTGGTTTGATGGAATTGGGAGGGACTGGGAAGGGGGGTTGAGGGTGTGGGGGGGTCTTCACCTCCTTTGGGGGTGACAGGGTGTCGCAGGAAGGCGACGTGTCTCTGCCACCCCAGGAGCTCCCAGCTGGTTTAGGAGACAAAAGCCGGGTGGGTGAGGGTGCTGCTGGGGGCTGTGACGCACCCACTGCCCACCCCCCCTGACTCCCCCCCCTCTCTGTGCCCCCCTCCCCCGCAGGTGACAAGCGATTCGAGTGCGCTCAGTGCCAGAAGCGCTTCATGCGGAGCGACCACCTGACCAAGCACTATAAGACCCACCTGGTCACCAAGAACTTGTAGGGCCAGGACGGGACCCACCCCGACAGCTCCTCATGTGTGGGGTCAGACCCAGCGCCGGGACCCCCCCCAGCACCGGGATCCCCCCCCCAGCACCGGGATCCCCCCCCCAGCACCGGGATCCCCCCAGCGCCAGGACCCCGCCAGCACTAGGACCCCCCCCCTCCCCAAAGCGCCAGCACCCAGCCTTCCTCCACCCACCCCGGGGCAAGGGGGGGTGGGGGAGAGAACCAGCCCCCCCCACCCACCCACCCGTGGAAGGAACCCCTTTCCAAAGGGGACCAGGGGCAGTGTGGGGGGGGGTCCCAACCCCAGATCCTGCCCACACATCTGGCAGCCACGCAGAGCCTGGGTGCAGAG
This sequence comes from Gallinula chloropus, assembly GCF_964237585.1. Lineage (NCBI taxonomy): Eukaryota > Metazoa > Chordata > Aves > Gruiformes > Rallidae > Gallinula > Gallinula chloropus. Next base: position 1,945,240 of record NC_140111.1, on the reverse strand, counting down.
GGGGCTGGGCACCTCCTGGTGCAGCCAGGCCGGGAGGAGAGGAGAGGAGGCTCCACAGCACATTCCTACTTTATATTTAAAGTCTATAAATAGCTATAAATATCTCTATCCCCCTTTGGAAGGTCCCTTTTTTCTATGGAGATGGTTGCCTTACTCTCCCCGCTCCCGCCCGCACACGCTGCCTATCGTGAGTGCTCTTTATTTTCACCCTTTATTTAATTCCTCTGGGAAAAGCCACCTGGTTCCTTCCCTCCTCCCCACCCCTTCCTTCCTTTTCTCTTCTTTTCCAGCCCCCCACGAGGTGTGTGGGGCTGGGGGTTAGGTGGGTTTTTCCCCCTCCCTCTCCTCTTTTCTTCCTCTCCAGTGAGTTCTTCCTCTCCCTGCTTTTCAGTTCCCGAGTGACGTGGCGTTTCCTTTGGAATTTCAGGACTTCAGCCCCTTTTTCTTCCCCTTCCCCCCCACACTGTGTATAGTGTACATTGTATCATAGATTATATTTGCTTTTGTGTTTACTACATGTTGAGAAAGGTTAAAAAAAACAAAACAAACCCAACCAAACCACCCCGGCACCTGCGGCTTGTTTATTTTCTTGAGCTTTTAAATTAAACAAATCCACTTTATTTTGTAGCTGCAGCGGCCCCAGGTTGTTTTCTGGATTCTGGGATGGATCTGGTAGGTTTTATTCACTGTAAAGTGGCTGGGGAGTGTGGATTTGGCTGGAAGCTTCCCTTGCTAAATAAACTGAGGTCACCAGAGGCGAATCCAGCGCGGCGTGTGCCGAGCAGGGGCCTGTTCTCTCCTGAGCTGGGGTGCTGGGCACCCTCTTGAGGTGCTGGCGGGGGATGCTGGAGCTGCTGGCAGCGAGGAGGTGAAGGTGGAAGGTTTGGCGGGGGTGAGGTGTGTTCCAGGAGGCCTGAGGGTCGCTGGAAGTGAGCTCGGTGCTGGGATGCTGGTCCTGGCTGTGTGGAGCTGCCGCCGTGTGCTGCGCTGGCTCAGCTCTGGCTGTCCCTGTCCCTGTCCCCTCTCGGCGGCACCGGGAGGGCTCGGGGCTCCTCCCCACTCGTGGCCAGAGGGCTGGGGGCGTCCTGGGGGGGGGGGGGGGGTGTCCTGGGTGAGGGGTCCCACCCACCCGCTTTGGTGCTGTCGTCTCACTGGCGTCCCAGTGCCACCCTCAGCGCAGCCGGCGGGGTGAGGCCGCGGCCTTGGCTGAGCCCCCCCCGCCGCGGCACCGGGAGGGGACGAGGGATCCCCGTGGCCCCCCCCGGCCCCCCCAGCCCCGCCCCGCCCCCCCGGGGGCTCCCGCGGGAAGAAGCGCCGGGGCCGCTGCTGGGAGGGCGGCACCGACCCCCGGCCGGGGGTCTGGGTGGAGCCCGGGAGCCGCCCCGCCCCGCCCCGCCCCGCCCCGCCCCGGCCGGGGGTGCCCATCCCGTCTGACCCCCCCAGTGCCCCCCGGGCCCTTTAAGGGCCCCTCCACGTGCCTCTCCACACCCCTTGACGCCACTTCCGGCTCTCCGCCTCCCTCCCTCTCTCCCCTTTCCGATTGGCTGGCAGCTCTCGGCGGCGGGCGAGCCTCGCCGCTTTCTATTGGCTGCGGGGGGTGAGGGGCGGGGCCGGGCCGGACTCTCCCCGCCCCGGGGCGGGGCCATGGCGGGGGGCGGGGCGGAGCGGGGGTCGCTGCGCGCTGCGGCCCCGCTGGGCTCCCGCGGCCGGGATGGACCTGGGGCCGCTGCGCAAGAGCTACCGGGGGGACGAGGAGGTGGGGCCGGCGTGTCCCGGGGTGACCCCTCCGTCCCCCGTCAGGGGGAACCCCCAGCCGGCCCGGGGGGGCGGCGCGTGTCCCCCCGCCCAGCCCAGGCGGGACGTGCCCCCGGCCCCGGGTCCCCCCATCTCCCCCCCCCGGCCCCGGGTCCCCCCCATCTCCCCCCCCCGGCCCCGGGTTCCCCCCATCTCCCCCCCCGGCCCCGGGTCCCCCTCATCTCCCCCCCTCGGCCCCGGGTCCCCCCCATCTCCCCCCCCGGCCCCGGGTCCCCACATCTCCCCGGCCCCGGGTCCCCCCCACCTCCGCCCCCCGGCCCCGGGTCCCCCCATCTCCCCCCCCCCGGCCCCGGGTCCCCCCATCTCCCCCCCCCGGCTCCGGGTCCCCCCCCATCTCCCCCCCCGGCGCCGAGCCTGCCCCCGATCCCGGGTCCCCCCCATCTCCCCCCCCGGCCCCGGCTCCTCCCGCCCCATCTTCCCCCACCCCAGTGCCCCCCCAGCCCGGCTGTGCCCCCCCCCCCTTCCCCCCTCACGGTGTCCCCCGTGTCCCCCGCCCCCCCCAGGCCTTCGAGGAGCAGCACTTGGCCTCCCGCGACCCCATCCGGCAGTTCGGGGTCTGGTTCGAGGAGGCCGTGGGCTGCCCGGCCGTCGGGGAGGCGAACGCCATGTGCCTGGCCACCTGCACCAGGTGGGGCTGGGGGGCTGGAGAGGGGGAGCCCCTGGGGAGGGATCCCCTGGGAGGGGGGTCCCCTGGAGAGGGGTGTGCCCTGGGGAGGGGGATTCCCTGGGGACGGGGGTCTCCTGAGAGGGGGATCCCTGGAGAGGGGTGTCCCCTGGAGAGGGGTGTCCCCTGGAGAGGGGGTCTCCTGAGAGGGGGATCCCTGGGGATGGGGATGCCTTGGGGGGGGCGTCCCCTGGGGAGTGGGGTCTCCTGAGAGGGGGATCCCTGGGGAGGGGGATCCCCTGGAGAGGGGGCGCCCTGGAGAGGGGGGTCTCCTGAGAAGGGGATCCCTGGGGATGGGGATCCCTTGGAGGGGGTGTCCACTGGGGGGAGGTGTCCCCTGAGGGGGTGTCCCCTGGGGAGGGGAGTCCCCTGGAGAAGGTGTCCCTTGGGGGGGGGTGTCCCCTGGGAGGGGTGTCCCCTGAGGGGGGGTCCCCTGGGAGAGGTGTCCCCTGAGGGGGGGTGTCCCCTGGGGGGGGGTGTCCCCTGGGAGGGGTGTCCCCTGAGGGGGGGTCCCCTGAGGGGGGGTGTCCCCTGGGGGGGGGTGTCCCCTGGGAGAGGTGTCCCCTGAGGGGGGGTGTCCCCTGGGGGGGGGTGTCCCCTGGGAGGGGTGTCCCCTGGGGGGTTCCCCCGCGGGCAGGGGCCGCCCTGCCACGGCCGCCCCCGTGCCGCTGCAGGGAGGGGAAGCCGTCGGCCCGCATGGTGCTGCTGAAGGGCTTCGGGCAGGACGGGTTCCGCTTCTTCACCAACCACGAGAGCCGGAAGGGGAAGGAGCTGGTGAGGGCTGCGGCCGGCGGGGGTCTGCGGGGGCTGGGGGGGGGGGTTGGGGAGGGGGGGAGCAGCTCCAGTTTGGGCGCTGGCCCTGCCCAGCCCCCCTCGGCAGGTTGTGGAGCCGGGAGAGGTGCTGAGAGCTCCCCCCACACCCCCCACCGCAGGATGACAACCCCTTCGCTTCACTGGTCTTCTACTGGGAGCCCCTCAACCGGCAGGTGAGCTGTGACCCCCCCCCCGGGAATGGGGCTGGGGGGGTGGGCACGGCCCGGGGGGGAGCAGGGGGAGCAGGGGGGGGTCAGGCTGTGGGTGCTCCCCCAGCTCAGCGTGGGGTCTCTCAGCTCCCACCTCTGGGTGAGGGTGACGCTCAGGGGGGTCCCAGCCTGCAGGGAGGGGTGGGGTGGGGGGGGGACAGGGGGTGCCTGTGTTTTGGGAGGTGGAAGGAGAGTTGGGGGGGGGTTCAGGTGCTGGTGCCCCCGGGGCAGGTGCGGATCGAGGGCTCGGTGAGGCGGCTGCCGGAGGAGGAGGCGCAGCGGTACTTCCAGACCCGCCCCAGGAGCAGCCAGGTCGGGGCCGTCGTCAGCCGGCAGAGCAGCGTCATCCCGGACAGGGAGGTGAGCGGCACCGACCAGAGCTGCGGGGAGAGCCAGAGGCGGGGCGGCTGCCCTGGCACTGCCCCCCCTTCCCCTGGCACTGCCCCCCCCTTCCCCTGGCACTGCCCCCCCTTCCCCTGGCACTGCCCCCCCCTTCCCCTGGCACTACCCCCCCTTCCCCTGGCACTGCCCCCCCCCCCGGCACTGCCCCCCCCTTCCCCTGGCACTGCCCCCCCCTCCCCTGGCACTGCCCCCCCTTCCCCTGGCACTGCCCCCCCTCCCCATTCACTGCCCCCAACTCCCCTGGCACTGCCCCCCCTCCCCTGGCACTGCCCCCCCACCCCTGGCACTGCCCCCCCCCACCCCTGGCACTGCCCCCCCCTTCCCCTGGCACTGCCCCCCCTCCCCTGGCACTGCCCCCCCTCCCCTGGCACTGCCCCCCCCCTCCCCATTCACTGCCCCCCCCTTCCCCTGGCACTGCCCCCCCTCCCCTGGCACTGCCCCCCCCTTCCCCTGGCACTGCCCCCCCTCCCCTGGCACTGCCCCCCCTCCCCTGGCACTGCCCCCCCCCCTCCCCATTCACTGCCCAGCCTGGCACTGCCCACCCCTCCCCTGTCACTGCCCCCCCTCCCCTGGCACTGCCCACCCTGGTACTGTCCCTCCACCCCTGGCACTGCCCACCCCAGCATTGCCCCCCCTCCCCTGGCATTACCACCCTGGCACTGCCCACCCTCCCGGCACTGCCCACCCTGTCACTGCCCCCCCCCAGCACTGCCCACCCTGGCATTGCCCACCCTCCCCTGGCATTGTCCCCCTGGCACTGCCCCCCATCCCCATTCACTGCCCCCCCACCCCCAGCACTGCCCACCCTGTCACTACCCATCCTCACCTGGCACTGCCCACCCCAGCACTGCTCCCCCTGCACTGCCCCCCCTGGCATTGACCACCCCTCCCCTGGTGTTGCCCACCCTCCCCTGGCACTGCCCTCCCATGACACTGCCCCCCCCACCCCTGGCACTGCCCCCCCGGCACAGCCCACCCTATCACTGCCCCCCCCACCCCTGGCACTGCCCCCCCTCCCCTGGCATTGCCACCCTGGTACTGCCCCCCCACCCTTGGCACTGCCCCCCCTCCCCTGGCACTGTCCCCCTCTCCTCTGGCACTGCCCCCCCCTCCCCTGGCATTTCCCACCCTGGCACTGCCCCCCCCTCCCCATTCACTGCCCCCCCCTCCCCATTCACTGCCCCCCCTCCCCTGGCACTGCCCCCCCCCAGCACTGCCCACCCTGTCACTGCCCCCCCAGCACAGCCCACCCTATCACTGCGCCCCCTCCCCTGGCATTGCCCCCCCTCCCCTGTCACTGCCCCCCCTCCCCTGTCACTGCCCCCCCTGCCCCCCCCCCAGTATTTAAGGCGGAGGAACGCGGAGCTGGAGGAGCGCTACAGGGAGACCACGGTGCCAAAGCCGCCCTACTGGTGAGTACTGGGAGGGGGGGCTGTGGGCAGGGTGCTGCCCACCCCCCACCCCCTTATCCCACCCCCCTCACCCTCTGTTCCTCTGCCAGGGGGGGCTACATCCTCTGTCCCGAGGTGGTGGAGTTCTGGCAGGGCCAAACCAGCCGCCTGCACGACCGCATCGTGTTCCGCCGGCTGCGGGACCCCTCAGCCCCCCTGGGGCCCATGACCCACCGTGGGGAGGGGGAATGGGTCTTTGAGCGCTTGTCGCCGTGACGTCACAGCGTGACGTCACGGCGACAAGCGCTCAAAGACCCCATTCCCCCTCCCCCCCCCCCCCAGGGGCTCCCCATCCCAGAGCATCATCTGTGCCAAACCTGCCTGTGTGTCCCCTGCTTGTGCCCTTGGGGGGGGGCTGGGCTTCACACCCCCCCCCCACCACCACCCCCAGAGCCCCCCACCCCATCTCCCTTTGCTTCTCCCTGGTGGGATGCTGAGAGCTGCAGGTGGGTCCAAGAGATGATCTGCTGCTCCCTCCCCCCCCCCCCCCCCCCAGCACCCCAGCCCATGGGGAGCGACTGCTGGCAGTGATGCTTAATTAACTGTGCTAATTACTACGGAGGGATGAAGAAAGACACCCCAAACCCCTGCTGTGAACCCCCCCCCCCACATCCCCTGTCACCCCTCCTGCTGTCGCTGGAACCGGGGTGAGGGGTCTTGACTGTGGCTTTGGTGTCCCTGGAGCTGCAGCTTTGCCCCCCCTGGGGCTGTGGGACCCCCAACCCTCAGCTTGCTTGTTGTGGGGGGGGGATCCCAAGCTGCTCCCCATCTTCCCCCCCATCCTGCCCATCCAAGCTTGGAGTCAATAAACCCAGCTCAGTGTGGGGCTGGGTTAATGTTTACCCGGGTGAGGGGCTGGGCTCAGCTCCAGCAGCCAGGGCTGGGTGCAGCCGGGGGATGCCAAGAGCTGTGGACCCGGCAGTGTGGCGCTGGCAGCCGCAGCTCCCCTGGGCCACGTCCCAGTGAAACC